>NC_142095.1:41822252-42125283 GCF_054644295.1 Miniopterus natalensis
TGTGCCCCCCCCCCCCGGCCCAAACATCCAGCGAAACCATCAGATCACAAGGTGACACGTTATTCCCTTTGCACATCTCTTTCTGTCCTGGAGGAGCAGGACTCTGCCTGGTGCTAGTATATTTTAGCACCTCTCTGACACCAATGTCCCTTAATAATAAAGTGAGAAGGCAGCCTCAGAGGCAGGGCTTTCAGCACCGATAGACGGTAGGTGCTAGAATTTAGTGACTTTGTGTTCATCCTTATGGTTAGCTTCCATTTATGGCAACTGAGACTGGTTTTCCATTTGCTGCAGTGGCTTTCAGTTTCCTTGAACAAATGTCAGTAAAAATGAGAGTTGAATAGAAGAAAATGTATTGAGTAAATAACATAGGTATTATGCAAATATGGCAAAAATGTTGAAGGCTGGGAAGTTTTCAAAGAAAAGGAGCTTGGAAAACTGCACTCAGAGCAATGACAGGCCTTCCCTCTTTGGGCTTCCTTGGGGCTTTCTCAGGTCACTCAAGACTGAATGTTCTGCAAGGTGGAGCCACCTTCTCTTGAAGCCTGAGGGCTCGATGTCTCAGTTTGTGAGGTCTTTATGAATACATAGAGCCAAGCTCTCCAGAGGGATAGAGAGACAGTGGTGGGGATATTTTAGCTTTGGTCTTTGGGTGTGAGTGAAAGAGGAGCCCCCCAGGCTCTTTCTCCAGGAGAAGGGTCAGGACAGCAGGGCCGTGGGACTTCAGAGATTGGTCAGCTTGGGTTTGCATCTCAGCCTGGGAAATGTCATAGATCCTGGATTCATACCGTTTGGGTTCAAATCCATGTCTGTCACTTGCTAAGCAGATAACCATGGGCAGATTGAACATCCTAGTGCTGTAATTTTCCTGTCTGTGAAATGCAATAATAATGGAACTTCCTCGCAGGGTTGTTGTAAAGATTGGCTGAGGGAAGAGAGTAGCATCGTCTCATAGCAAGTGCTCAGTAAGTGTTAGGCACTGTTCTTATTACTGTCACCATCATCAACCACCACCTTGGGTGACATCTTCTCTGATTTCCTTGTTTGTAGAATCAGGATAGTCCTACCTGCATCAGAAAGTCAGTGGTGCATGGCTGGTGTGCTATCAACACAGGCTCCTTGCCATTCCCTTCTCCTGAAAACGTGAGACTGGTGAGCTGATACAACCTCCCAAAGCTATAGGTGCAGGGCTTTTTACCTTCCTTAAATTGGAATGGATTTTCAGTGAATCCCAGCTATAGCAGGGGCAAGTTCCATTTCCCTCAGGATAGAAACATTGAAGCCTTCAGTACCACATGATCTCACTTATACGTGGACTCTAAAAGCAAAACAAAATAAAACCGCGCTCGTAGATACGGAGAACACATTGGTGGTTGCCAGAGGTAGCAAAATGAGTGAAGGGGTCAAAAGGTATAAACTTCCAATTATAAAATAAGTAAGTCACGGGGGATATCATGTACAGCATGGTGGCTATCGTCGATAATACCATATTGCATATTTGAAAGTTGCTAAGAGAGTAAATCTTAAAAATTCTCACCACAAGAAAAAAAATTGTAACTGTGGTGATGGTTGTTAACTAGACTCACTGTAATCATTTCACAATATACACAAATATCACATCACTGTGCTGTACACCTGAAACTAATACAATGCTGTGTGTGGATTATGCCTCAATAACAGAAGGAACATCGAACTCTTCAGCAGCTGGCCCCGATTTGAAACCCAGGCTACTTCTCTTGGCTGAATTAGCACCATTTTATTAAGTTGGAGTGAGTGGGAGCTGCCCCACATTTCCTTTGTTCATCTACTATCGATCTAAACTAATCACTTAATTAGCCTGGGCAAGAAGTCTTCTGTGGTGTTAAATAACTCTGAAAACCTACTAGAGATGCTTGAGTGGCCGGATTGGAATTAACCTGCAGTACATTACCGGTAGACTAAGACATATTAAATGCGAGGCCTGAAAAACAAGCTGGATTCTGCATTGAGAACAAATTCTTTTCACTTGTAGAAAGAAAAAAAAAGCATCCCTCTAAGCCAGCAGTTTTGAAAGTGTGGGTCCAAGATCAGCATCACATGGGGAGGTGTCAGGCCCCCTCTCCAGACCTACTGAGACGGAAACACTGGAGATGGGGCCACGCTGTCAGCTTTAACAAGCCTCCCTTTGCAGGTGACACTGATGGAGAGCCACTGCTTTAGACTCTCTCTCAAGGTTATGGACTTATTTTTTGTGAGCCTGCCTCCTGGCAGAGAGAAGGCGGCAGGGAAATAGGGGAGGGGCAGGAAAGAAAATCAGGAGGGTGGTGGAGGGGATCTGAGCAACCTGGATGGGAGTCTTTACTAAGGTGTGCTGTGGACCAGCGGTATGGGCTCACTTGGAATCGGGGGTCTTCGTCTAGGTCCTTCCTTCAGGACAACATGGGACGGAAATGTTCACCCTGACCAGGGTCACTAGACAGAATGCTCAGGGTGTTACCACGATGCTGCTATACTGTCGAGGAGGGAGGGGACAGTAGGGTGAAATAAAGAGCCCGCCCCCCGGGATGTATACACAGACGGGACTTAGTAAATGCTCATCAAATTGATAAAAGTTAAACCTTAGAGGCCTAGATGGAGTTTCCTCAGCTAACTTTGATCTGGGGAAAGCAGGTGTGTTTACTGGGCCTGGTCTACATAGAAAACCAGGAGTTAACCCCCAGAGCATCTCTCTTTCCTGTCCTGCCTTCCGGGAAACAGCGTGGTTTAGGGGAAGGAGCCCCCAGCTTGCTACACGGACATGCATTATTTCTGGTGTGTGACCTTAAGCAAGTCCCAGACTGTCTAAACTTCCATTTCCTCATCTACAGAAGGAGGGTGACCGTTGCTTCCAAATGTTTTGCTCACCTTTCTAGCACCGGCACCTACTATGTACAATATTTGGCACACAGTAGGTCTCAGATGAATACTTGTTGAATAAGTTTTTATTAAATAAATATAAGAAAAGGGAAAGGCCAAAGGAAAGAAGGAAGACTGGTGACTTATATGAAAAAGGGTAATGATAATAGTAATAATAATAGATTTAGTAAAAGTCCTCTAGGTGCCCAGGAGCAGAGCCCGTGCTCTCGCTGAAGCCAGTCCTGCGCTGCCATTCTCCGCGACCCGCGGGTCAGCCTCGCTTCTGGCTGCTGAGCTGCCGTCTTCGCTGCTCGAGCTGTGTTCAGAGCTGAAATGAACCGCAAGTGTGTGAGGGTCCTTGAGGGCTGGTGGTGGTTCCAGCTAGGACTGACCCATTTTTTTCAATCCCCATAATGAAGTAATTACATGTTAATTATTTTATGTTGTTTTATTTCTAGGATACATAATCATTAACCTTTTGGTGAGCACATTTGCCTCACAGCTATAGTAAGCATTTTTAGTAACACCCTCGCCATATGCTGTTAAGTGATAGGGTGGCCATTAGTTGTCTTCATTTACATGATCAGAGGGATGCTTTCACCTTGAGAATGTCTGGATATTCCCTGCGTTTCCTAACGATCCCGCCCACCTGTCCTTTGGACATCGGTACAACCTGCCAACTCAGTAGACGATTCAGGAGAAAAACTGGGAAAGGTATTTATGAAATCTGCTGAGAGTCCTTGGCACAAATTGTTCCCAAAAAGCAACAGGTGGGTTCCCACCTATTACCAACTTTGTGACCATATCACCTAACTTTTCTGAGCTTAAATGTTCCACATGTATCACATAGGGTCTTGTGTGGATTAACTAAAATAACATCTGCAAATGCACCTATAATAAATATACAACAAAAGTTCATCTCCACCTTCTACCAGCATGTTGGGCAGGTACAGTAGAAGCTACAGACCAGTGAAAGGAGTAGGTCCACGCCCAGACCCGAGTCTCAAGCTTGGACTCAGAGGAGGACAGGTGGGAGAGGTTTCTGCTCAGCAAAACTCAGCCCCTTTTCCATCTGAAGGAGCTGACGGGTTGATCAGTATGGCTCTCGAGCTTTGGGTGAGCTGTGGTGATGGTGATCCTGGGAAAAGCTTCTTTCAGGCTCCTTGCCAAAAATAGAGTATCATTTTCTTCAGCCATTTGGACTTTGGTTGTGGGTGGAGCAATAAAGATAAGGAATGGCCTAGAGTCTGAAAAGTGAGCACACAAGGATCTACAGAGGACACCTTCCTTCTAACATATCTCCAAGTTATCTATTGTTTACATAAAATGACCAGCTCTGAAAACAGAAACAACTTGGCAGGTATTTGCACCTAAGATGAACTGAGAGAGAAAAGGAAGGTTATTGCTAGGGCACTGTTCCCACTGAAGCCTTGCTCTCCCTGGCCTTCTGTCTTTTCTCAATTCAGCCAGACCCACTTTAGCAAAGGGAGTCATAGTTGTTTTTTTCCCATATTCCTTTCTGGTGGCTTTGTTAGGTCTTAACATATCCTTTAAAAGGCCCTGTAAATAGTCCGTGTTGGGCCATCATGACCTCCAGCTAAGCATGGGCTCCTGGAGCTGGCTTGGAAGGAGAGATTCAGGGCAGACTTACAGAAAGAGCCTGAAATGAGGAAACTGAGGGGTGGACAGGCAGAAATGAGGCTCCTGTAGGGTTTTAACTGCACAGACAAAGTAGAAACAAAACCACAGGTGGGCTTGCAGTATGACTCAACTCACCGTTTCGTCAGTGACCATTTCTTTGATTGAAAGCCAACGAGTGACGTGGAATTAGCCTCAGAGGCAGGGGCCAGGCATCCTGGTGGCATTTGCTATTAAAACTGAGATGGGATCAGCATCTGACCTGGTCCATAAATCAGCAGCCCTCAAGCTGGTGAAATCACCAGTACTTGCCACCCTCCCTCACGGGCATTTTATCTTCTGAGCACATCCTGTTCACATGGGAGTAGTTTCTACTTCCAGCTAAGAAAGAAGCATCCCAGACTAGGCTTGGGAACCAGGGGGCTTCCCAGCCTCAAGAAGGCATCTCCAATCATTGTCAATAAACAGGGCATTGACAAGATGTAAAGGTTTGAAGCCCTGGCCAGTGTGGCCCAGTGGTTAGAGCGTTGACCTTGGCATCAAAGGGTCGTGCGTTCCATTCCCGGTCAAGGAAATGGCTCCTGTCGGGGTGTGTGCAGGAGGCAACCAATCAATGTGTCTCTCTCATCTATGTTTCTCTCTCCCTCCCTCCCTCCCTTCCTCCCTCCCTTCCACTCTCTCTAAAAATCAATGGAACAAAATATATCCTCGGGTAAGGATTAACCAAAAATAAAAAATAAAAAGATTTGAAATGGGATGCAAGTCAGTCATACTCAGTCTGTTGACTTATCCTGGGTCAGAAACAGTCAAAGGCCAATGTCCCAAGTCTTGGGCTGAATAGATATGTTATCTTACTTTGGGAAAGGGCCTCTGCAGATGTAATTATGTTAAGGATATTACGATCTTGAGGATATCATTCTGGGCTGTCCGAGTGGACCCTTAATCCAATGACAAGTGTCCTTATAAGACATGCACAGAGGAGCGATGCACAGAGAGAAGTGGAGAGATGTGAAGCCTGAGGCAGACAGAAAAGATGCCACGGGTGGCTGGCAGCCACTGCCGCTAGGACAGTGCTCCCGAGCCCCTGGGGGCAGCACGGCCTTGCTGGGCGCGGATGTCTGGACTCCGGAGCTGTGACAGAACACACTTCTGTTGCTTGAGGGCACCAGCCTGTGCCATTTGTAGCAGAAGTCACAGGAAACAACACGTCGATGATGGTGTCGGGTTCAGGGAGTGGCCCATAGGCCAAAGGGATTCTCTAGGAGGCTTTTCATGAAATAGGACATTTCGGCTTTTGGTTCTCTGTAGCAGAGCTATTGGGGGATTTCACGTTTCTCTATAAACTCTAATCCCCCTGCTATTAACGTATCGGGCGGACAAAGGGCCTCCTCCTCAAAGACTCTGCTTATCCTGGGCCGGGGTGCGCTTGGCTTGCTAGGACAGCATGAGGGCTTTTCCGGTCCCTTCCTTACGCCCCCTCAGACCACCGGGTGGCGCCTGATGCCGCACTGCATGCTGCCGTTTGGGGTAGCTCTGCCACCTGCCGCCCGCCCACCCCGCGTCCCCGCGGAGGCCGCAGACGGGAGGGCCGCACGTTTCTTGTTCTAGCATCTTCCCGACCGGGTGGGGACTCCGCGAGCCGCTCAGCCTGACACACCTGGTCTGCAGTGCGCAGTGGGTCCGAGAGATCGACCCCTCCCTTGCGCCTTTCAGAGGCCCCCAAATACCAATTTTTAAGTTAGCCGCGACACGAGATACATATTTTAACTACCGTTTTATTTCCATCCAGGCCCAGGGACACGTTAGGAGGGTTCTGTTCTAAGCACGCGGACCAGGGCGCGGCAGGGCTGAGATGCCGCTCTTTGAAGCCGGCCTGTCAGTCATGGTGATTGAAACACGACCCTGGTGGCTTCGCAGTGTAATAAAATGCTGTGCGGAGGTGCAGCACTGTAGGATGTAATAAAGTCTGCTTAGCTTCATTTCCAATGCCGCAGTCCTGGAGAGGGGCCCGTTTCCTTATGCCTAGGGATTTGTTCGAGTTACTTCTCATGCCTGGAAACGACGGGACATAAAAACAGACATTTAACTTAGAGCGATAGCAATTTTTCAGTCATGGCAATAAATAAAGTGCAAGTTTGCTTACTGCTAATCTGTTAGGTTGCCATTAACAGTGCACAAGAAGCCATATAGTCGTGGGGAGATTCTGCAAAATAGGTGGGTGCCTGTCCCCTCTTGATCCCCATGTAGTCTACAGATTGTGCCCATAGCCCACAACCCAGTACATACAATTGAAGCCATTTCAGACCTTTAGTAACTAGGTAAGAACAGGTTCTCGAACATAGCCATTGTCAGAATTACCTGGTGAGCTTGGTAAAACACACATTCCCGAGTCTCTTCCCCAACTTCTGACTCAACATGTCTGGAGGGAGGCCCAAGAATCTGGAGAGTGTGTCCTAACACGCTCTCCACACGAGTCTGAGGCCCTCAGCCCCTGCATTTTGGGAATTATTGAGCTAGTGTGTTGCAGGCTGAATCAGCTTTGTTTCAGGGCCAAATCATTTCTTCTCATAAAATAGAAAAGGTGGTGGCAGTGTGTGTGTGGCGGGGGGGCAGGATTAATCTTATTTGGAAAGGAGAACCTGTTGGAGCCTTGGCTTCTGGGCTTCAGTGGAAGGTGTCGGCAAAGTGGGTGTGGTCAGGACCAGCTGGGGCTCCTGGCTTGGAGGCCCCTGGAAAGGGCAGAGGGTTACAGCAAAGAAAAGGTTCAGGAGGAGGGGAAGAAGGGTGAGGAATTTGTGGGCCAGATGTCATACAATTTGGGGAAGACTGAAAAGGCACCGGGAGATGTTTGCGGCAGCTGGCCCGGGCGTGATGTAGGAAGAGATGCTGAGGAATGTTGCTGGGAAGCACAAATGGACTTCTCCTTCAGTGCTTGCAAGGGACTTCAGGGGAAATTTAAATGCCTTTTTACTTTGTTTTGTGGCTTTGGGTACAACACACCTGGGAGGCCGAGGTGCAAAGACTGGCGGTGCCTGCCAGTTCCACTGTGAGTTCCAGGGCACCCGACGTGGGCCCATTCAGCACCCCCAGGTGACAGCACAGGACACACATTTCCACCTCGGGCACATGGACAGTGCTTCCCGTGAGTCTACACTGCCTTCTCCTATAAGTTCATAACCCAGTCAGAGTGCAAAGGGCAGGCAGGCCTCTCTCTGGAACTGCTTCTGGCCCCTTCTAGGATCCAGAACATGGGATTCGAATCACTTCTCTTAAGACCCGCTTCCCCCTAGGCCCACTGAGGTCTGTGAGGGGTGGAGAGGGGGGTGTATGCACCAGTCAATTTGCACCCCGTGGAGGAGGGGGCCTGTCTCATTCCTTTGTGACATTGGGACCATCCCCTGTTGTGCCCGGCACCACCCATCTGGTCTGGACACACAGGTCATATCCCAATCATTCATCACCACCCTTGTCCTTGAACGGTTATTGACTTTGAGTCAGAGGCACCTGTGCAGGCCTGGAAATGGATGTGCCCTTCTTTCCTCCGCCTCGCCTGTCCAGGGCAGATTTATGTCCTGCGAGAAGTTTCCTTCGGCGTTATTTTTGGTCTTTTGAACACTGTGGCCCTCTGTTATTTCCCACACCCGCCCTCCCTGACTCCAGCCCCGTGATTTCTGAGTGTCCGCAGTGCCCCTATCCATACCCGAGCGGGCTCGCTCTCAGCCCCCTTACTGAGCTGCTGGAGCCCATCCCTCACACAGCTTGACATCCACACTGTGGACCTGGCTTCTTCAGGCTCTGTCTTCAGCGGCTTCCTTTCTCTCACTAGCCTGCACACTTGTGGGAAGCGGAGCTTGCTTTCCTGCCGGAGGGCAGCCAGGGACCACGTGGACTCTGACAGGACGTGGCCTGAAGTCCGGCCTCGTCACGCACTTGCTGTGTGTCCCTCTGCAAGTGAAACAGACACTGTCGGGGGTGCAGGGAGAGCTGAGGGGGTTAACACGGGAAAGCACTTTATAAGTGCTCGCTAATGCGAGGCTCTGTTGTTGTCATGATGATGATTTATTCTCTATTGCACTGCCCGTTGGGAACCAGCAGGCAAGAGACCCCTGAGTGTCAAAGCAAGTGCATGTCAGCACTTAGCTCCCGGGGGGATTCGGCCTCATTACCGGAGAGAGTGCCTCTGGGCAACATACTTACTTCCCCACCCTCTGACCGACTTCACACCCTCTTCCTGTCTCTGGTTTCCTTCCATACTACCTTAGACAGCAGCGTTTTCAATGCTACCCGGGCAGATCAATAAAAGTGTTCTTTGACGTGCGAATGAGTGTCGGAGGAGGGAGCACAAAGCGAGGGATGAGATCCTCAGGATGCTCCCAGCCCACCTGACACAGGGCGAGGCAGTGCGCTAGGTAACCAGGTGCCAGGCGCACCGTCCCGAAAACGTGGGCTTTTGGGGTTTTGGGAGCAGAGAGCTCAGGATACCTGAGGTTTGACTGGTGATGAACATGGGGCTGAACGTGTGCTTTTCAAATATTTCTAAGTTCCTAATAAACACAGTGGGCCCCTCCCCCTGCAAGGCCAGGCTGGAGAAATGACAGGTCTGCAATGAAGCTACTTTTCAGGGGGTTGCTTTGCAGAGCAGGGGGCGAAGGCAGAAGGGAAGTGCCATTGCTCCGAACAGTTAAGATATTTTTGTAGAGAGCAGCTTTGCATTTGCAAGGGAAATAAAAATGTCTGAATGAGTTTTAAGTATGCTTTGCTGTGTAGTTGGCAGTGATCTCACTTATCTCTCCCTGAAAGTCTTTGAAGTCAACCTGACTTCTCCTGGAACATGCAGGTGCCATTGGGCTTGACAGTCTTTCTCCACAGAAAAATGGGGCAGAGCTCCCTGTTTTCAACAGAGCCAACCATCCTCTGCATTATCTTTTACGAAGTGTGTATATGGAGGAGGCTCCTGCCTCCTGCTCCATTCCTCTAAGCAAAGCTTCTGCTTCGAAGCTGAGAAAAGAGACCAACGTGTCTGTCCTCTGTAGGTGACTGTGGGTGGAGCTGCTCAGAGAGAGTGTCTAAAGCTCAGAGCTGCTAAATTGAGAGAGTGTCAGAGGCAGATTTGGGACCACAAAACAACAGGCTTTTCTTGTTTCCTTAAGGCCATGTTTTTCACCTGGGGAGGTCCAAAAAAATGCCCTCCTCCATCCCAACTCCAGAGAGTCCGATCTAGCCAGCCTGCCGTGTGGGCTGGGCCCCTGGAGGGGAATCACTGAGTGTGATGTGACGGTGAGAAGATCCAAGACTTCTCCTTCCTGACCCAGCTCCAAAGCGTGCTCCCAAACACACTCTAAATGCTACGAAGCAATGCAGATGCTGGAGACAGGGTTCAGCCGCAAAAATTCAGCCTCCAGTGAGGTTGTCTGTCTTTGCACTCTTAGCAGAGCCACACAGCCAGGACAAGTCCTGTCCATCGCAGGCATGATTCTTGCCCACAAGAAGGGCTGACATGGAAATGGTTTTAGAATCAAGTATCCACATCCCCCAACATAACAAAACTCCTCTGTAACAACTCCCTTCTTTTAAAAGTAACTTGGCTCCTAGCAGGCTTGAGGCAGACAGCCTGGAAAGTCATTCTGCTCACACGACAAACAAGGTGAGCAATTTTCTAAGGGCAGGCACCCCTGACCTCTACTTTTCAGCTTTTTCTTAATAAACTGGAATCAGAAATTGGACCGCAGAATCCGCTGGTGGCAATCTCTTACAGAAAGTGGGTAAAAGCGGAGGTGGGGGAGACGGCAAGGATCAGAGAGCCACAATGATTAGTGTCTCCACGGCAACGCGATTGTCCTTCTGTCTAGAGACAGGAAGGGCTGCCCCAAGTGCAGTGGCCAGAAACCCAGGGCCCTGGGGCTGCAATCCAGGGAGCAGGGTGACTTCCCAGCAAGGTTTCCGACTCACAGCTGTTTGTCTGAGACATTTGCACATGCTGATTAATAGCACAGCTTCTTGCGATGGAAAAGCGTTAAGCTTCCTGTTAAACAGGGTCTGTTTCCCAACCCTCCCGCTTCCTGTCCCAGAGGGAAAGGCCGCCGCTCTGGGCACTGTGTAGCGAAGCCCCCAGAAGGGGAGGCGCAGACCTCTGTTCTGCAGTGACACTGGGACTGTCCTGGGCGGGGCCACCACAGGCTCGGCATTGTGTTCTCTTTGAAGGAATACATCGGACATGAAAGATGGCCCCCGAGCTCGTAGCTGTGGTGACTTACAGCAGCCCCACGGGGCTAATGACCTCCTGTATCCCACGGTGTCCTGGGAAAGGACGCTGCATAGGCCTGGAGGCTGGGTGGGGGAGGCCGGACGGAGGCCCAGCCTGGAAGACCCGGGCTCCCCCAAGCATGTGCCTGTGGGCCTGGGAGCCAGCAAGGCCCGGTCTCTGCTCCCACCTCTGCTCCTCCAGCGCTCTCCCCAAAAGGTGTTCTGGGGGAGCCTGTGAAGAACAGGCTGTATTTGTCTCTAAATCTGCAGCTATATTACTTTTCCCCGAGACTCAGTTGAAATGAAAAAGGATTATTTTATATTTCCTTGCGTCTTTTAGGAGAGCAATTAATTTTGAAAAGTCCCTAGGACGGGAAACACTTTCTCTCCCTTCACAGCCCCCACAGCGGCAAAGGAGAGGTCAGCGGCACCCGGGCTGTGGCACTGGCCTTGTCCCACAGCTGCCTCCTATCCTTCTGAGGGTCACCTTCCTCCAGCCTGTCCCTGGGCTCCAGGGTGCGCGCCTGGGTAATAGGATTTTAGAGCCAAGCATGGAGCGGGCTACCTTTGATAATTAACGGCTCTGAGAGTTTGCTGAGTGTGTTATTTAATTAATGGCACTTGTGTCTGGAGTACGTACAACTCTGAAGTTGAATAAAGGTGCATTTGCTAAGGGATTACAGACAAATGCTCGAGGATTTCACATTGAGAATTTATCGGGGTTTAGCACATTTAACAGGAATGGGGCGATTATAATGTTTCCTTTCGGCCATTTAAAAGGTACTGAAATTTATATATTTGATATAGCTCTCTGCTGTCTTTGTTTTGTATGTGAGCTTATATTACAATTTTAAAAAATCCTGAGGCTAATGGATAAAAGTCTATCACCCAGAGCAGGGCATTTCGTAAAAAAAAACAACACACAAAGATGAAATCTTTAATACTATATTTTGAGCATGAAATTGATGGTCAAGTAAGTCATGGTTTACTGCAGCTACTCACAAATAGGCTAACCTGAATTACATTCAAGTTCTACTTGGGACCAATTGATCAAGGGTTGAAAACTGGCAAGAAAACACAACTGAAGGCTCTTGGGAATAGAGGGTAATTCATACCAGCCTGCTTGTCCCGAGATTCTGAGATTCTGGTGCTTAGAATGAAATGCAGATTATGAAAAAATGGAGATGAGCGATCACTCACAGAGGCATCCGTACTGGGAATCTCTATGGCTCTGCCTCCACGTGTGCTCAGATAGGGTCTGCAAATACACCGGGTCCAGGTTATGCCTGTATTGTCACCATGTGAGCCTGGGTAAGTTATATCTGTTCTCTGGACCGCTGTCTTCCTTTGTAAAACAATAGGTTGAATTATATGCTCTTTAAACTCCCTTCCAGCCCAAAGATGCTCAGTAGGGACATGGAAGCTGACTGATGGGAGAGATAGCTGATTGCTCTCTTTTGGGACTTAGGGGTTAATATTTTCCAGGAAGGAGCCCCTGAGGATATGCAGAACCATTATAAATGTGCCCTACAAGAGATCTAGGGGCTCCCCTATTCTCCAAAGCTCAGCCAGATGGTCCAGGAGACAGGACTCAAGCCAGGGTCCTCCCTCCCACTCATGGCAGACAGTGGAAATAGAGGCACTGGCTCAAAAGGCTTAACGAGTGAAGAGAGAGGCCCTGAGGCTGTGCTCAGCAGATTCTTTTTTCCCGGAGGGAAGGAAAAGCCATCTGTCCAGAGCATCTATCAGTCAGCTCCTGTGCTAAGGGGGGTGCACAGTCTTATGGATGGAAACCCCCTTGTCTTCACGTCCACCCCATGAAGTAGATACCACATGCCCGGTTCACAGCTGAGAAAAGCTCACACAGATCCACTTCATTCCAGAGATGAACCTCTTTTCACAATTGCGCTGTCCAATACACAGCCACTGGCCATGTATTGCTAATGAGCACTAAAAAATGGAGCTAGTCTGAACAGAGATGTGCTAGAAGTGTAAAATATCTACCAGGTTTCAAAGACTTAGTCCAATAAAAGAATGTAAAATAACCCAGTAAAAATTTATATAATATTTTATATTATAAAGGTATTGAAATGATATTTGACTATACTGGGTTAAAACATATTATTAACATTAATCTGGCTAATGTTGCTGCTGGGATATCTAAAATGACATGTGGCTGATATTCTGTTCCTATTGGACAGGGCTGCTGTGACAATATCCTGGGGCCTGGCTCTGGGGTGGGCTCTAGAAGTGCCTAAAGAGTTAATTTAGTATTTAGGAGCATGGGCTCTGGGTTCAAGGTAGGCCTGTGACTATTTGCTGTGTAATCTTGATTAAGTTACTTTGCCTATCTGTGCCTTGGTTCCATCATCTGCGAAATGGGAAAATATATGATACAAGTAAGGCACTTAGCATAGTACCTGGCCTAGAGAAAGGTCTAGACGTGAAAGAAGGTTCCATTATTGTCACTCACTCATTCACTCAGCAAGGGTGTCTGAGCCCCCATGATATGCTAGGAGCTGTTCTAAGTGCTAGAGACAATGGCCCTGTCCTTGGACACTTACTTGCTGGTGGAAAATATAGACAAACAAATCTAAAATATGGTAGCAGATGGTGGTGAACACTGTGAAGGAAAATAGGCAAGTTTCAGGTGTTGAAAGAAACAGGAGCACCAGTTTAGATTGCCTTTCTAGGCAGGTGACATTTGAGTTAAATGCTGAATGCAAGGAGAGAATTCCAGACGGGGGGACGAGAGCTGCCAGGGCCCGAGGTGGGAGCTGTTTGAAGTGATCTGCTAACAGCAAGGAAGGTGGAAGTGGGAGCGTGGGGTGGGGGGCGGGAAATCAGTCTCGATTTTCTTATTCCTTTCTTGGCGCTACAAGCGGTTGGGCCCTGCCTGGCTGCCTTTCCAAAGTATGGGGGAGGGACATGATCTGGCTTCCCATTTTAAAGGATCACAGTCTTCATTTCCCATTTTAATGTGTCCATTCTTTTGTATGACCTGTGGCGAGTTTGAGGGTGTAGATAAGAGACATACTCAACAGCTGACTATGATATTCTATATGGAGACGTTATATTTTTAACTGCAGAATCATGAAAGCTTACCCAGAACAAAGGGAGTTATTAGGTTTTACTGAAAATATGTTTCTTTTAAATTTGCACCGTCGAGTCTCAGTCTTTTAAAGGATTAAAGGAATTAACCACACACAAGATCTGCCACCTTAAAAGAAACAAACCTGCCTCCATAGATAACACATACTTGAGAGGAGAGTAATAACGTCAAACTTTGATGGGGCGTCTGAGATAAATGCTGATTTATTACATTAGGCATATTCCTTGTTCCACACTGAGGGCTTTGAAGTCTGCGGGGGCCGCCAGAGGGGCAGATTCTCAGAGCAGCCAGCGCCCCGTGGTGCCAGGGCCGGCCTGCCCAGCAGAAAGCGCCCCTGTCCTGGAGCTATGACTGAGCTTATCACTTCTAATTAAAAAGTGATTCAAGCAACACCATGAGCTTTCACTTCAAAGCAAGCCCCCACCATCAGTCTGTAGCTCAGAATGCCAACAGTTCTAAACTTTTTGTGGGCCCCACTGGAGTGAGATGTGGAGTTTAGCAGAGGAAACCTGCACAGAGCAGTTAATTACATTCAAAGCCATTTTTGCCTGTCTTAGAGGAATTAAAATGATCTGGCGGTTTTTATAGACCTTCTTGACCTAAAGATATCTGCTGGCGGAAAGGGAATCCTCAGTTGGGTTCTTTTAATGCTTTAATTATTACGTGATCTTTCATCTTACACACTGACTTGAACAGTTTGAAAAATCTCTTAAATACGCATTAAAATTGATTGCTAATCCTAGACCTCGGGGTGGCTCTTAGAGGGCATGTAATTGTGTGTGGGCATGGGGGTTAGACAAAATTGACACAAAGTCAACTACTTGATGGTGGGATACGGCAGAGAAATCAATTTGGTCACAGGTGCCGTTGACACTGTGCTGCCGACTTGCCCAGAACTCACACACGCTTGCTTGTCCAGGCTTCAGTCTTAGGGTTTCAGATCCACCATCAGCTCCTCCAGGGTGGAGGTAAACTTCCCCTACTGTTTCTCAGACCGTGCTTGGCTCAAAGTGGAATCTCAACAAATAGCTGGTGATTGAGTTCTAGAACCTCAAGGTTAAAAATGTCCTCCAGGAGGCAAGCAGTCTGTACCTTTGTTGTGACCAGGACCCTTGATGGCAAGTAAGGAGACCCATTTCAAATGAGCCTTGGGAGTAAAGGGACTTACAGACCATGTAACTGCAAAGGATGGGCAGACACAGGAATTCATGCCCTCTCTTTACTGTTCCTCTCCCTTCTCTCTGTGGTCTTCTCCTGCATCAGACTTCTCCAAGTGATGAGCAGGATGATTGTCAGTAGCCTCAAGTCTACATCGCCCCTTCAAGGGCTTATGTTTCTATCCATACACCAAACGGCAGGGGAGAGCTCTAACTGGCCGAGCTGGGGTCACACGCCCAGGACCGTGGCCTTTGGATGAGATTGGCAGTTCCAAATTAAAATATCTGCTAAGCCCATCCTATTTTCTGCTCAAATCTCTCAACGATCTTCTACATGTTTTGAAATCCAAGAGCTAATTGCAGACTCTTGGTGAAACCCCTATGTATCTTCCAGAGGAAGCCCCAGCTGAAGGATCTTGAATGGAGCCCCTGGAGTCCTCACTGATCCCAGGCAACATCTAATGTGTGATGGCCCAAGGTTGACTAGTCATGATTCACTCCTGTCCATCGAATGCAGTGTTAGATGTCAGGCAAATATTCAGTCCCTAACTGATGCTTCACAGGGACACAAGGGAGAGCACTGTGTCTTCAGGGCTGGTTGAGTGGACAGAGTGACCTTAACAAAGCCCCCAACATGGGAATCACTAAATGCTTGGCTCTTTTCCTGAAGTTTGTAAAGAAGCTAGAGTAGGCTCTTTCTTGCACCCCAGCTTTTTTGTACAACTCTTGTCTTCAGTTGGCTAGAGTTTAAGCAGGAAGCACATTTCTAAACAGAGACCCACCAATTTAGTGTAAAGATAAATATGGGCTCCAGAGTAAGATTGCCTGGACTTGAACCCTGACTTTCTATGTATATAGCCTTAGAGTCCTTGGGCAAATCCTATAGTGGCCTAAACCTCAGTTTCAACTTCTGAAAACTGGGACACTATGAGAGGGTTGTTGTGGGGTTTAATTGGAATAAAGCTTGTGAAGTGCTTGGTCCTGCTTTCCCATAATAAGCTCATCATAAGTGATATCATTAAGAATCATTAATAATAAAGTATTCTCTCTCTGGTGGTCTCTGTTACTTGGTTCCTGAAATAATAATCTGGCTGGCCAGTGTGGCTTATTAAAGTCAGGGAGGATGGCCAAGAGGAGGGAACTGACTTATTTTATGTGTAAGCTTATTATGGAATAACTGAATATTCAGCCAGCAACTGGAATGTATATTGAAGCCCAAACCCTTCCCTTTCTGTTGTCTTAATTTTAAAATTTTCATGTATTTTTACTCCTTTTTGTGGTGAAATATAATACATACAGAAAAGGACAGAAGATGTGTGTGTGTGTGTGTGTGTATATATGGCTTACAGAATTAATATAAAACACATATTTCACCACCACCTATAGCAAGGACTAGAACATTGCCAGCCCCCTTGCACCATCCCACCCCCCAATCCCTCCCCAATCACAACCCCCTTCCTGCCTCCCTCACAAAGGTAAACCATTGCGCTGATTTAATGGTGATTATTTCCTCACTATCCCATATAATTTTACCCTCAAGATGAATGTGTCTATAAACACTGTAATTTAGTTTTGTCTGTTTAGAACTTTACATGAGCACAATTGCACAGTATGTATTCTCTTGTGTGTTTCTGTTCCACATTCTTGCATACACTTGATAGGGTCAGTTTTTAAAATGCTGACTATTGTGGTGTGTGTGCAGTGGTATTTGATTGTGTTTTAAGGTTACATTTCCCTGATAACTAAAGATTATTGGCCATTTCAATACCTATTTTTTATGAAGTGCCTGTTTAAATCCTTTCATATTTTTTATTAGGCTGTTGACTTTTTCTCATTGATTTACAAGGTTTGCGTTTTCTTTAAAAAAATCTTCTATATTCTGGTTTGTTGGATATATATGTGGCAAATACCTTCTCCCACTGTGTATCTTGTCTTTTTTCTCTATTAATGGTGTCTTTTGATAAACGAAGTTTAATTTAAATGCAGTCCATTTTATTAATCTTTTTTATGATAATGCTTTGTGTCTTATTAAAAAAGTCTTTATTGCCAGATCATGAAGATATTCTCTTATATTATCTTCTAAAAGTTTTATTGTTTTACACTTCACATTTCGAATCACAATCCACCTGGGATTGACTTTTGCATGTGGTATGAGGTAGGGTATAGTTTCCTTAGGTTTCTACATGGATATCTTCTTTTCCCAGAACCATTTATTGAAAAGATTTTCTTTTCCCAAGAACTCCATGATGTTATTTTTAAGTATAAATTAAATGTTCCAATATGCCTGGGTCTAGACTTTCTATTTTGTCCTATCAGTCTATTTATCCTTATACAAATACCATGCCCTCTTAACTTTTGTAGCCTTGTAATAAGCTAGCATTCTGTACAGGAAGCCTCCTATGCTTCTATCTTGTTATTTTAATAGTCTCTGGATACATTTCCATAAGCATTTTAAAATCAACTTGTCAATTTTCCCCCAAAAATAGAACACTAAAAAAAAAACAAAAAACTATGAGAATTTTTATCTGACTTGAATTGAATTTATAAGTCAATTTGAGAAGAATTGAGTCTTTATAAAATGGAGTCATTCATCTCTCCATTTATGTAATTTCTCTCTATAAAATGTTATTAAAAGGCATTAATTTTCTCCTTAGAAGCTTATATATCTTTATTTTTTGGTATTTGATTTCTGATGTTAATATAAGCTAACTTTAACTTTTTTTCATTTTCTGTTTGGCTGTTGTGGCCTGAATGTCTGTGTCCCTCCGAAGTTCATGTGTTGAAGGCCTAATCCCCAATGCAATTGTAACATGAGGTCTTTGGGTGGTAATTAGGGTTGGATGAAGTCATGAGGGTGCAGCCCCCATGACGGTAAAATTATCCTTACAGAAAGAGTGAGACTAAAGTGCCCTTTCTCTCTTCCATGGGTGGACACAGTGAGAAGGTTGCCGTCTATCACGCAGGAAAAGGGGTCATGAGAATCAGACCATGGCACCCTGATCTTGAACTTCCAGCCTCTAGAACTGTGGGAATACATGTCTATTTTGTTGGAAGCCTGAGCTGAGTAAGACAGTGGTTGATTTGGAGAAATTCAAAACTTTCATGTACTGATCTTATATTCAGAGGCCTTGATAAGTTTACTGAATAGAACCTACTGAGAACCAATTAGAACTAATGAGTTCTCAGCATACATCATTTTCTCTACAAATTATGACAGTTTCATTCCTTCTTTTTTAGTACTCTACCTTTTATTTACAGTTCTTGACTTATTGTACTAGCTAAGACCTTGAGGACATTGTAAAATAGCAATGCTAATAATATTAGTTCATTTATATTTTTCAACAAATTACCTTCTAGTTCTAGTTCTCCTAGAACTTTCATATTAAGTTGGATATTGAACTTGATCACATTTTTTTTTTCTGCATCTACTTAGGTGATCCTATTTTCTCCTTTATTAGTCTGGTGAAAGACATTACTTGATAGTAATATGAAATCAGTGTTGCTTTGGTCATAATTTATTATCCCTTTTCATGAATTGCACATGCACACAAATAATCTACCTATTTGTCTATTTATCTGATATCTTTTAGGATTTTGGCATCTATGTTTCCATGTACAATTAGTCTGTAGATTCCCTGTTTATTGTGCTCTTGTCGGGTTCATGTGCAAGACAATTCATACAACAAATGAGAAGTGGAGTTTTTTGTTTTTCACTTCTCTGGCAGAATTTGTTCCATAAGTCATAAGATTCTTATTTCCATCTTAACTGTATGGTAGAATTCCTGGTAAAGCTATCTGGGCCTAATGTTTTCTTTGTGGGGTGGGTTTTAGTTAAGGTTTGATTTTACTTTGTGCCAGTCTGAGTAAAACTATATTTTACCAAAACTTACCAATTTTCTCATTTATTAGTCTAAAATTATTCATTATATGCTCTTCTCCTTTTGAATGACTGAAATATCCAGAAAGATGTTTAGCCAGTTAACTTTCAGCTTTTATTTTCTTCCAATAAATGCATGTTATAATTTAAAGTAAATTATTCTCTAAACACACATTTAGTTGCATCTTCAAGTTTTAGTTTTCTTCATTCGGTTCAAAATTATTTCTAATTTCCTTTGGTTTATTCTTGTTTAGAATGACCTTTGAGTCTGATAGCGAATTATCTCAGATTTTGTCAGAAAATATGTTTATTTCACCTTCATTCTATAAGACTATATTTACTGGGTATGGAAATCTAGGTTGGCAGTGATATTCTTTCAGTTCTTTAAAGATGTTATTCCATGGTCTTCTGATTTTGTTTTTTGTTGCCTTTGGTCTAATTATCACTCCTTTGAAAGTAAGGCTTCCCCCCACTATTAAATTTTAGAACTTACTCTTTGCCTTTGACTTTCTGCAGCTCTATCATGATGGGCCTTGTTCTAGATTCTACAACCCTATCTTCTCCAAAGAATGTGTCTGTCTCACAAACCCATGAAGGAGAAAAGGGGAAGAAGGACACAGTACATAGAACTGGCTGACTTTTAACCTTACTAACACCATTGGAACAAGCGGTTCCACTGGGACATTACATTCTCTAAATATTCTCTCCTCTCCAGTTTTTGGACTTTAGTTTGATAAATAAGACACTCACAGTCTCCATTCATCATCATTCATGATAAATTAGAGGTAGTAGAACATGCTGCAGTGACTTTGGATCATCAGAGAAGTATTAAAACCAGAAGGAGCACAAATTAGAGCTGCTCTTGCTAGTATATCCTGAATTGATTGACCAAGTGCCTACGTGATAACTTGCTGGAGGCCCCTGGAATGTCAAGACAAGGCAGCTGAAGGACATTTTATGCCCAGGATGGAGTGGATTGCATAAATACTAGCTGTTATTAAAGGGCAGGTTACGGATGATTAAGGCGAATTTTCATAACCTTTCTTCATATGAACTTCCCCTGACCTCTAGGAGAGTTGTTTTTTTCTGGCAGAGATAAAGACAAAAAGAGAAAAATGATAGGAAAGGACAAAGAGTGGAGAGGAGCAAGTAGAGAAAGAAAAATAAATGTCTTGAGAGTAGGTAGATATTTTTAGATGGTTTTTGTTATACGAGAGCGTGCAGATTGATGTGTGATAAATTATCCATTTCTGGAGATGAGGGTGAAGAAGGTGATGATGGTAATGACAGGCTTTATTTCATACGAGAGTTTTGCATGACACAAGCAAAGCTTGAAACTCTTAAAAATTATTCTTGGCATTTGGGTTACACTTGTCTGAAAAGAATTCTGTGCTGATGGATCATGGAATTCCAAGGTTCATAAGGGTTAACATTAACCACAGGAAACTGGTTATTTCTACCACGCGTTGAACCAATCTCGACAGAACAGTTCTATATATGTTCTATATATTCTTCATCCATCAGTGGCCTGTGGTAATCTTTTGCCTGAACTATTGGGACAAGTTAGAGAAAGCTGGATCGCAGGAAAACATTTTTAAAAGCATCAAACTAAATAAAATAAACACCCATTTTGGAACCACCCATAGAACATTTATTAAAGGCAGGTTGTTAATATATAACTAGATGGCTATTCTCTTGGGCTATTATGAAATAATTAATTTAATGGGACATTAGATTTCATTATTTCTAAAGTCTCTGATTCCCAGTTTAGGCCAAGGGAACTTGATTTATATTTATCTAATTCCTTGCTACTGAAATTTGGTTCTGTAAACACAGTCTACACAATAAGAGGTGAGACAGCACAACCCTGTAGAAACATGAACAGGATAGGAAGGAAAAAGGAAACTGGAATCTCTTGTGCATTTAAGAGATGGCTTTAAAAGGATGGCTCCTTGTTTTGGCGAAGAGCTTTTGAAGATACTAAAGTATAGTTGGCCTTCAATAAGGAATCTTCACTTGCAATTCATGCTAAAGAAAACCTTTTTTAAAAAATCCTCACCCAAGGCTATGCCCATTGATTTTTAGAGAGAGGGGAAGAGAGAGACACATCTATCAGTTACCTCTCACATGTGCCACAATGGGGGGAGTCGAACCTACAAGCTAGGTATGTGCCCTAGGACTGGGGTCAAACCCTCAACCTTTTGGTGTACATAATCTCCAACCAATGGAGACACACTGGCCACAGCAAGAAAACTTTTTATCCTGTCAATCTGGGGATGGCTGAAAGAATGTTGAAAACACTTTCATTGATACTGATGAGATACTCGTGTGGGGGTTACCTAGTTGGTTTAGAACTGAACTGGTCAAGGCACTGAAGTTAATCCTTTGCCTCCCTGAGAACAGGTGAGAGTACTATGACCTGACCCCGGGGCTTCTCATTACAGGCCTTGGTGCTCAGAGCAGACCCTCTCTGAGAAGGTTGAGGATTTTTCCAGGATGGTAGGATAGATTTTAAAAGGTATAATTCAATGACCAGGCACATACTCACTAAGCAAACCTGTTCTTTCTTGTCCACCTCAACTGTCTGTGATTATGATATGTGTGGTCCAGTGGCTGAAATCGTGGTGATTTTTCAAAAATGCCAGTGTCAAAATTTTGCCTTGACAGTATATCTGTAACTACTAATAATGCTGTTTTGGGCTGACTCAGTTGCTTTGAAATTGCAAGGCTCTGTTATGAGTAAATGAGAGGCAGCCAATTATCTATAAAATAATGGCACACACAGAGGAGAGGGTGATGAATTACAAATGGACTCTGCTGACACAACAGAGTGTGGAAACCTGCCCTGCTCTAACTTTCTTTCAGAGTTAGGGGCGATGCTTGCACATTTTATAAACAACAAACCCCACTCACTTCCAACATGGGGTGGGAATAGAGACAGGGAGATGACAAAATCTCCCCTCACTAGTACACACCTCATAGCTTTAAAATTAAGTAGGAAATGTAACATGAGTGTTTCGGGGCAGCACAACCAAGTATTAAGTACCTAAATAAAAAAATGATTATGCTCCAGGAAGGATGCAAGATTAGGTGAGGAATGCAGACCCACTGTCATCTAATGTGATTTAGAACACAGACTAAAGGAGCAATGGCAGACCCCCCCCCCCCCCCCCAGGCCAATGTGCAGGGAGGCAATGCATAAATCCGCAGAAGCAGATACTGAATTCCTGGAACCAAAGGATTGCCAACCTCATCAGGGATCTGTCAGGGGGAGAGTGAGACAACTGTAGCTTCATTCAGCAACCCTTAGATGGTTGGCTTTTCCTATGCATGGCAAAGACAATGTCTGTTTTCCTCTATTGTTTAAGAAACTGCAATTCAAAGTAATTTTCTGCTAGGCAAGGGATACAGAGAGAGGCCTGCAAGGTTATAGGGGAAGGTCAAGAGAATTCTTCTATATAACTAACCCAGTGTTGACGCCCCGATGGCTTCACGAGGCTGAGGGAACAGTTGATAGTTTTGGAGCGCTTACCCTCGTGGTCCTATGGGAGGCAATGCTGGCTGAAGTGAGCCTTTCAGTGAGGTGGACAGTACAGAAGCTAGGAGGATGGCCTGTAGGGTTGGACTGGCTGGGTTCCAGTCTGAGCTCCATCACTTACTAAACATTTACCTTGGAATAACAGCTAACAGCACTGAGTCTGTTCTCTCATCACCTGTAAGACGTGTAATAATATAATTTATGTCTTGTAAACCTCAGTACCGTTAGCCTCAATTTCAAGGCTTAGCCCCATCACATCTGCCTTTGTGATGTTGGGAACTGTGCAGTGTTGCAGGGTGAGCCCTCAAAGTCTTTAAACTGGCTCTGCCTTGGACTGACTGGCCGCTGAACGTATAATTAGGAAGCATGGAGGGGCCAAGTTCACCTGGATTTCAGATAAACAATAATTTTTTAAGTATATCCAAGAATTGCATGATAGCCCAATTTATTAACAAATTTCAGAAGTTTTATGAACCCTTTAACATAGTATGAACATTTGAAAATGGCTCTACACACCAAAGGAGAGGGGGTAGGGGTCCAAGGACCAGGTAGACCAACTCAATGAGCAGATTTCCTAAACGAAATGCTTCCTTTCCCCTTTGTCTGTAAAAAGAGGTATATTTAGTCCCATTATAAAACAGGAAACAATGATGCTTTTGGAGAAATCTCAGGACCCTAAGTTTAAGTCCCTCACCGCCAATTACTAGTTGTGTACCATTGGGCAGCCGCTTTTACCTGTCCTGGTCTAGATCCTACATCTGACTGACTGCCTGGAACACTGAAGGGATTTGTTTGGTCTGTAAACAAAAGCCCTTAAAGAGAGAAATTCATGTCAGTTCATTTAAAAACTCACAGGCACCGTGCAATAGCTTGTACAACAAGCTAAGGTGACTACCTTTCTGGCAAGACTTATAAGGCACGTTGATTCACCTGGTGGGCAGGAGATGCTAGGCCTCAAGGCAAGACAGAAGCAAAAACGTGCAAAGCATACTGGAAACTTGGGTGAGAAGTTTAAATCCTCTTAAAGTGTCTAGAAAGTACATGGTAAGACAAAACCCTACACTTCAGCAAGCCTGGGGAAAGCCTAGAGCTTTCTTGCCTCTGCCTGAAAGAATCCATTACACAAGAAACCCAGACAGAAAAATTCAGCCCAGGACACTGAATCAAGAATGGTGACCTCGTTTGGATGGGACATTCCAAAATGACACACTAGCTTTCAGAAGAGGGAACTGAAAGTATATGGCAGGCGTGCCCTTAGGCAAACTATCTTGATCCGTGAAAGAAATGAGAAGGTGAACAGGGTAAAAATAAAGTATCAGAGACAGCTTCTGCTAGCACCACACTATGTCCCTTCAGGCAGTCGAGTGCTTAGCTGACAAACCAGTGACCCTGGAGAATGAAATAAGCTTTCTAGAGCGCAAGGGCCCAAGCGCAGACTGTACCACAGTGACGGGGAGGAAGTGAAAACTGGGTCTCTAACTAGAAGATTTTAAAAAGGAGGCTGGGAGGAAAGGCTATCAAATGCACATATATTTTAAACCAACTGAAAAGGGCTTACTTTTCAAAGTAAAAACGAAATACAATGAATGTGCTTTCTAGACAAAAATCACGATCACGAAGTAGTTGATAAAATTTTTTATAATTCAGTTGCTGCTAGTATTTGTTCACTAATTGTGGTTTTAATTAGTATCTTACCTACCTCAGCAGCTTATAATATAAACACATTTACAAAAGACCAGATAAAGACGACGATTCTAAGAAGGAAAAGAAACTATTTAAAGGAGAGGCTCTTTATCCGGGGTCCATGCTCCCTAAGGAGGTTTATTAACAGGGGTGCCAGATAAAATACAGATGTCCAGTTAAATTTGAATTTCAAATAATTTTTTCATCTAGGTGTATCCCAGTATGTCATAGCTACCCTATTTATTAATAAATTTCAGAAGATCCCCGAACCCCTTGACGCTGTATAAAACTTTGGTGTTTATGTGCATTCTGAAAAGGAGGTTGGCTATAGCTTTCTACCAGCACCTGAAATCTACGGTCTCCCAACAGTTAAACATCATTAATGCAAACATCATTCTCACCTTGACCATTTACTGTGGCCTGAGCTTCCCAGCAGCCAAAGCTAAATGGAAACACAGCTGCTAATTTACCAAACAGCAGCTGGAGCCAGAGGCCCAAGTGAAAGGGGAGTTGGCCTTGGCATGGCTGACCCGGCCTGGTTCCCAGCACCTGGCAGAGGAATTGTGGGACTTTCACCTCTTAAACAATCAGGTTTGAGTTACAAACGATCTCAGGAGGCGGCTTAATAAAAAATGGATTAGAGAAGAGGAAACAGAGAGGGGGTGGTGGGCAGTGACCAGACAGGAGAGTTACTGGAGACAGGGAGGAAGAGGGGGCTCACAGGCAGGAATAAGGCCCCCAAGAACCAGGGCTTTTTCCACTCTGGCTTTTATGTCTTTTGCAGCCACCACCCTAGGATGTTGGTACAGCTGTTTTTCTGCGTCCCCAGCCTGGGCAGGGAGCCCCTTTCCTGAGGCCCCTTGGAGGGTCTCAGTGGCGAGGAAGCAGAGTCCTTACCTGCCTCACTGAAAGTAGACCCGCAGCTCTGCGGCCTCTGCTGCCATCTCCTCCTCTGATCTCCACGAGGCTGGGGAGTCCGCCTCCTCTTTGTCATGTTTCTGGAGCTTTGGAGAAACAAACAAAAAAAAATAGAAGAGGCTCATTAAAGGGTTCTTGGGATCTCCTTAAACAAGTATTGCGAGGTGGCTGAGCAGAACTCGCAAATCAGAGGCTGGGAAGTGTGTGTCTTTTAATTGCATTAGTTGCCCAAATTTGAATGGGGCTGGTTTCATGTATAAAATCACATTTCCAGCATTTGCAATAAAATAACCATATTAGGCAACTGTATGGTATGTGAGAACATGGACCCCTTCCCATGCTCCACTCCCCCTCCCAGCCTAACGGGATGAAGGCCATCAGTAAGTGGGCTGTGAGACCTTGGGAGCCTGGCCAGCTACTCGGTCAAGAAAAGGCAGAGAAACAGCTAGCATTTCGATCTCAAACAACTGGTGCACAAATGTGTCCCTCTCCCCTGGCATGCCCTGTTTTGCTTTGTTTTCTGTACTCTATATAACCTCGTATGAAAAGAGTCCAAGTTGCAGAAAATTTCACTGGCCACCTCCAGTGCATACATAAATCCTAATAAACCCATGTCCTTTACAGCCAGTCCTCTGGGTTATTTCTTTGGAATTGGCAAGCATCATGCTGAGGTTTTCTCAGACCTGGGCTCTTTGCATAACTCACTGTGGCCCGTTTGCTATTTGTAACTGTCTGCTGGGAGTGGGGGTCACGGATTGAGGGGCATCCTGCCATTTACCATAATCCCCACAACTCTCTAGTTTTCTGCCTCAGCCATCATCATTCCTTCCTTTCACTTACCAGACATTAAGCATTGAGGCTGCTGCCTGCCCATGATCATTCCTCTGACCTGGCCTGGGTTTATCTACCGCTCTCTTTGGCTTAGCTTCTCTTCTATGAGCTCTGAGCAGTTCTGTTCAGGGAACCAAAATAGCCCAAGCACATTTATGGTAATAATACAAGGGCCATGAGCGCTGAGTAAGAAATAAGAGTATATCTATTGAAAGAGCTTCAAGCAGGTAAACAGTACAAAAATTAGGAAACATCAAAATATTAACAATTGGTCTTAGTTGAATCCTTTAAAAATTCTCTTCAGATACCTATATTTCTTTAAAAAAATATCTTGTATATGTGTCATATTTACGTAGAGTGTGGGTAAAATTTCAATTCTATCAGAGGTAGGGGATGTTCTCAGAACTCTCCATTAGAAGAGCCCAATTTCTCCCTTAATCGCCTATTGCAGTTCAGTCTTATTAACTACATTTGTTATTCCAGTGTGAGGCTCCGTACACTGTAAAATGCTGAAGGGATAACTTCTTTACAGGATCCAGTGCAGTGTTTTGTGTTAAGCCATTTGAGGAGATTGAGGCAAATGATTTAATAGCACCAATGACGGTTAGTATTTAGAATGCAAAGGGCAGTTTCTTTGGTGCGTGTTATTTCACGGTGCATCATGTCATTTAATCCTTACAATAACCCATACACAGGGCAGGCACTATTTAGCTCCATCTTACCAAGGAAGAAATTGAGGTCCCCAGAAATTTATTTACCTGTCAAAGATCACCCAGCTAGGCAGCTGAAGCGCCAGTGCTGTTCCCAACGATTAATTTTTTGCCTGCTAATCCAGCCTTGAGGAACCACAGTTCCACAGATCCTGCTCCACCCACCAGGTGCATTCACCCATCAGGTCCTTCTGAAAGAATCTTGCGGACTCAGCAAAAAGTCTATCAACTAAAATAGTGGTATTTGCTATTTCAGGCCAAAATCACTCTAAATCTAACCCAGAGACCCCACCCCGGCAGCTTGCAGCAGATGGAGAAACTGCACCATTATTTCAGAGCAAACTTTGATACAGGAGGCCAAACAGTCAGGGAACAATAGCCCGGCTCTCCAGCTGAGCTGTATTTCCACCCAGGGTAACTCTGAGCCTAAATGAGGTTCATTAGCATATAACCAGGCCACAGATATGTTTATGAGGGTCATGGATCTTCCCTTCAGAATCTGGCTGCCAGCACACTGGTTTTACATTTTGCCACATAGATTTAATTCTCCTGAGTGGGAGAAAACCACATTAAGAAGTCATTTCCTGACTTGCAGAGGCAGATATGACACAATTGCTACGGGCGAGTCAGGCTGGATTGCCATTTTCCTACTTGAGAACTAATTTTCCTTTTGATACTAGCTTCCGATCTGTTATAAATCCATCCTGTAACAATTTAGTAGGATGACAAAGAACAAGGCAAAGCTCAGGAAACGTGGTCTTCCCACTTCTGCCTCCGCCACGGGAAGACACAGAACTTAAGCATTAAGTGGCCTCATCAAAACAGATCATACCAGATGAGTCCAAATAGTTTAGAGGCTGCAAATGTTAATGCCTTTCTAATTATTAGGTGACCGTCTGTTATTGACATCTGCCTTACAGATGGCAACGTTGTGCCAACGCTTAGGAGTTGTTTACGGGAAAGAGAAAATAAATAAAACAAAAACTAATCATATTTGCAAAACTCTGTCGTACGTGTTTTTTAAAACTTCGAGTTTTCCCTCCTAAATGCCCCGATGCAAGCCTGTGGCTTTCTTTAGATCACCCATGCTCCAGGCTTCGTGGGGTTAGCAGAGCTGTAGGCTCTTGCAGTTCGGTGGCTTTTTCCAGCGCACCTGCCGCCTGCCTCGTGGACTCGCCACTGCAGGCCCACTTGTTCCCATCTGGACGTCAAGACCCAGCGCAGTCAGGGCTTAATTCACAACGTCAGTGTAAGGACTGCAGACTTGGGGGAAGCCCGGGTTTCAGTGGAATGGACAGGAGGAGGTGCCACAAAGGGCAAAGAGATGATTGAAGGATTTCAGGCTACTTCGGATAGTCACCCGCTTACTATGACTAATCCTATGGAAGAGCACAGCATAGTCACCCGCTTACTATGACTAATCCTATGGAAGAGCACAGCGTACCCAGTTCTGTTAGGAAATTCCCGTGGAATAAAGAAGAATTGGCCAAGAAAGAAAGGGATATGATTCCCGTTCCTGGCAAGTGTCTCCCAGAGGTCCTGCATAGACACTAGCCCAAGATAGACATGGACATAACAAAGGGTCTGGAGAACTAGACATCTGCTTCGACTTAGCATTCGATGAAACACCTTCAAATGAAGTCGTCTATAGGTGCTCAGAAGGCCCCGGTACACACGCTTCTCCAAGGCGGAAAAAGCAACCTGTTTTGCACATGGCCAGACGGCCGGTGGCCTCCTGCAGGTGCTGGGGCTACAGGAGCACCTGGTTAACTCTGCTGAAGATGTCGTCAAGATGATTGACACAGGCAGTGTCTGCAGGACCTCTGGGAAGACATCTGACAACCCCAACTCTTCCCACTCCCATGCCTGCTTCCAGATTCTTCTTTGAGCCAAAGGGAGAGTGCGTGGCCAGTTCTCTTTGGTGGATCTGGCAAGGGAAGAATGAGGTGTGGACACTTCCAGTGCTGATCAGCAGACTCACATACATGGAGCAGAAATCAAAAGTCTCCTGGCTCTGGAGGATGCATCGGGGCCCTGGTGCAGAACAAGATACTCACCCCGTTCGTCGAGAGCAGCTGACATAAGGTGCCACGGGGCTCCCTATCGGGGGAACTCAGGGACCTGCATGACTGCCATGACCTTACCAGGCATAAGCTCCTGTGAACATACGTTAAATACACTAACATGCAGACAGGGTCAAGGAGCAGAGCCCCCACCGTGGGCCCAGTGGGGAGCAGCCAACTGAAATGGAAACAGAAGAGACAGAAGCCAGCTCCCACGGGTGCCTGATGGCAGGCAGTTTTTCTAAGGGACCAGATGTCCAGCTCTAAGGAAGCCCTGACTCACATCCGGGAGCTAGAGGAGCTCAAGGAGGTTATACAGCAAGACCCAGGCTGGCCTGAGCTCTCCAAGATGACCAAGCAACCAGACCACAACCTGGAGACCTTTGTGAACAAGGCAGATCTGCCCTGGCCCAGCAGCCAAGCACCTCTCAGCCTTGCAAGATGCCATCAAGGCCTTGCGCTTGGCCACGCAGCTGGAAGAGCAGGCCAGCCAGCCAGCAAGCAGCAAAAAACAGCCCAGTGACAACTGCAAATAAAGATGTTTGGTTCTGCGCCCAGACTTTTCACCATATCACCCCTTCCTGGTGAACCCAGGGCACCTGCAGGCCTGGTATATGCCAAGTATTGTTGCATCAGGGCAGGTGGAGAGGGGATCAGAATGACATAGGACACTACTTTCCTTTTCCTCAATTGTAGCCCAGAGGGAGCAGGGATGGGAGGAGGGAACTTTTAACTATCCTGTATGGCCCTTGGCTGCTGGTGGAGGGCCCCCAGGGGTTGTCTTGGCTCTGAGGAGAGAGGAGGGTCCTTGGGTCCTGCTCTGCTGGCTGTGGCCCGCCACCCACACCCTTGGTCTGGGCACTAAATATGTCTTGTACTTTAAAAAAGTTTCTGGAAACTCTTCCTTCCTTGCTGTTTTCTGAGGTCCAAAAGGATTCCTGCTGTTTTGTGTTTATACATTGTGTCTAACAATAAAGCAAGAAAAAGAAAGAAAGAACACCCCAAGCTCAACCCTGGCTGCTCACCGTGATCACAAAGAACTTTGAAAACTGCTAATGTCTGGCTCCCCCCAAGGGATTGCGATTTAATTGGTCTGGGGGCAGCCTGGGTTTTAGAATTGTTTTCAAATTTCTCAGGCAATTCTAAGATGCACTTAACTGTTGAGTAGCAGTGCATTTGGGAAAAAACAACAAACGTGTGTGTATGTAGATAGAGCCCAACCACATACAGAAATAATGCATCTGTTTTTAAGCCCATTGCTGGCGACCCTACCAACAGAATTGAGGCTTTGCTTTGCAGACATGCTGCAGGCCCCTTTTCTTCTGTTCTTGCCAGGTTAATGGAGCGTCTGGGCCACAGGCCATCCCAGCAGCACCGGGATACTGACCTAGCTCAGGAGCCTTTGAACGGGGTTTCTGTCTCTGCAGGAACAGGGACCCAGGAAAGGCCCTGGTGGACAGGACGTGTGTCCTCGAAGAGCCTCCAGGTGACTTAGAAATTAAACGTGCTGTGGTTTGGAGTCAAGTTCTGCTTTGCCGGGCTCACTGGATAAGCCCTAATGATCTTAAACTCTGGTTTATTGAAAGGCACTATTTGCCTTGGGCAAGCTTTCATGAAGGGGTTTCACGTCTGATGAACCTTCTAGATTACCTTCAGCTGTCCGCAGGGCTATTCGTTCTCTCCCTGCAGTGCTAGGGGAGGCCCTGCCCTAAAGCACTGAGCCAGACGGACCCCTTCACTGTTCTCATGGGGGTGGGGGGCAGCCAGGTAAGGAGGGGAGACACCAAGTGGCGAATTATGAGCGAGATGGGCATTACCAAGGGAAAGATGCTGGGAGGGGCTCATCTAGTTTGAAAGGCTTTTGAGCATCAACTGACTTTTACAAAGAAATAGAGGGTTAGAATAAAGAGGGATGGGCTCATCTGAGAGCATCCAGCAAGGGCTCTCTAAGGAGAGGGGGTTAGGTCTAGATTTTAACAAGGAAAAGGGCAAACTCCTTAAGTGCTCTATGCCAAGGGAGTAGTGACATGCCTGACACGCAGTAATTGGTGCTTAGTGTTTGCTGCTCCTACTACTACTACTATCTTTATTACACCGATCCCATGACAGTGAACCATGGCCAACCCACAGAGGTTTTTTCCAGGGGTAAAAGCGCCTTTACCGCCTTGATGGTTCCCAATGATCTGTATCTTTTCGAACTTACTGCCATGCAAATAGGATTAAAAGCTATGATCAGAATTCAAACCCAAACCAACTAATCTACTGAGACATCTAAGTCCGAGGAGGAAATCTAGCTCCTGTAGCTGGAAAGTGACTTGTGGTAACCCCTCACTCCAGGGTTGTTGTCAGGAGTGAATTGATACTAATGGAGGCTCCTCCCAGGTAAAGGTCCAAGAGTGAAAGCATGTGGCAAAGGTCAAATATAGTCAAAATTACTTTGCGTGCATGGTTGTGAGATTTGCAATAAAAATATAAGACACAGTTAATTTTTTCTCAGTATCTCACATAGTATTGAGGGCATACTTATACTAAAAAATATTCATTTTTTATCTAAACTTCAGATTTAACCTCCTGTATGTTATCTGGCAATTCAACCTAGGGGACCCTACAGAAAAGTACCTGGCTTGCATGTGGGCTGTTCCCACACCTGCCTCGCTGCGAATCTCAGGAAAGACAGAGGAGACTGCCCAAAGGATCATCAAATTCAAGGCTACCATCCTGTCTACTCTAGGGCTTATTATTATTGCATGAAATTCAGAGTAAATCACCGGCACTGTCTAAATTCCATAGTTTATCGGTTCTAAGATGTACTATTTTTCACATTTTAACATCTCTGAAATCAAAGCATGTCCTAAAATCAATGGTGTGTCATAATTTAGTTGGCAGTGTTTTTCTTTCTTAGGAGCACATAAAATAACAATGCTTCTTCCAGGTGCCAGGGATTCAACGCTCTGCAGTATCCGTCTCTCCTCCCTGCAGTCCAGTTACGCAGTTAACTGGGAAAATGCTCAGCGCCCTGGCCCACGGCCGGCATGCTGCTATTCCTTCCTTTACCCTGTGCAACAACAGTTGAAACTGGTTCACATGCCAACATTACGAAGTTTGCAAAAACTCGAACCAGACTTTAATCACATGCAACAGAATGAATGAAGTCTGTGATAGCTCCTCCAAGTGCATTCTACTTCTATCCAGCTTTGAAGAGATTTTTTTTTTTTTTTTAAGTATTTGCAGTCACCCCCCTGTCTGCCTGCAGTGATTTTTGGGGAAGGCGGTGCTAACAGGATTTCTGACAGAAATACTGATGTGTGTTGACTTTGACACTGCGCTCCTTTCTGTGCGTGGAGTGTGTAACGCGAGGTATGTGGGGCAGCCATTGACTCCGGATGGAAAGCTCAGAGTTTCTCGGCCACTGACATTTTTATAGCCCAGTCATGGAGTACAGAGGAGGGATGACTCACAGCGATTTCAGTGCTTTTCAGAATTTGGGACTAACCTGTAGTAAAATGCCAAATTATCTTCAAAGGGGAAAACATTTAAAGCCACTTCTCCAAGAAGCAAGTGGCTGAAATATAAACCTGGGTGTTATAAAATACATCAATACCTTTTTCATTGCTATTCGTTTTGCAAAATAATATAAAGAGCAGAGAGCTTAAATAAACCGTTTTTTATGTTCATGGTTCCGTTCAGATGGGTGTGTGTTTATATACAGTATGGAGAGGGAAATGATTTCTTAGATCCAATTCCCTTTTACCGCCTTCAGTTTAGTCCACAAGCATTTGATGAGCACATGATAAACGCCAGGCACTGTTCTAGGTCTTATAAAAGCTTGAAAAATAAATGAGCCAAAAAACTTTGCCTTCTGGGGTCTCGCCACCCAAATGGAAAATGATTCGTACACAGTTTAATACAAGTCGGTCTGGCGTAACATTGGGCTAAAATTTCCATCTTAGTGTCCTTAGGACATCTCAGAGTGATCTCGCCAGGGCAGGGCTCGGGGTCTAGAGCTGACTTCGGGAAGTCGGGACTCACACTGGGATTTGAGGGAAGGGTTCTCCTGGGCGAGGCACTGGCTCCGGCAAACCCCGTGCGCCAGCCTCCAGCCACCTGCACTGCTTTCCCTCAGCACCCTGCCCCGGTGTCCCAGCCACGCCCGACCGTCCACCAGAGTCCTCAAAGGTCACTGCCATTCTGAGAAGTCTTAACATTCCCGTGCTTCGAAACACACCCCTGTCACCCAGAAGATGGCCTCCAGTCCACAAGGAAAAGCTGCCAGCAGCTTTGAGGGCCACTGAGGAAGCTCCCTTTGCCATCACCCTTCAGTTCTGATCCATCACAAAGGAAGTCTCAGCTGGACTGGCCTGTCCTTCGCGTGGAGCCCACACGGCCTCTACGTAACCCAGGCTCCAGCTAGAATCCAATGAGGGGGTTCTGTTTAGATCACACTTATTTTTAGGGTTGGCTCCCATGTATGACGTCATCTCAAATTTCCTTGTAAAGTCAATTTATTTAAGTTAAAAATAAGTCAATTCAGGAAAAAAGTAAAGCAGTGTGAGAGATGGCATTAAACATGGGGTTTAACCCTGGGAGACGGTCTAGAGGTGGGAAGTGAGCTGAGCGAGGGGAGCGATGACCTTCTGAAACGTGGATGTCTCGTTTCTGCTGGGCTGAGCTATAGCTCTTGGACATCAAAATAACTTCATATTATGAGAGCTTTAAAGAAAACAGAGCATCGTGGCCTGCAGGGGAGGCAGAAGTTTGCGTTGGGATGTGGAGGGCCTCCCTGAAGGGGAGACATTTAAGCTGGGAGGTAAACAACGATAGAAATCCCTTAAGCAGAGCTGGGAGAAGGGAGCTCTGAGGCTAAGAAAGTGGCTAGAGGAGCGAGGGAAGATCATTTGCGGCCTGTGGGGATGGCTGAAATATTTGGGTTTTATTTTTGGTGCAAAGAAGATATTAAAGGGTTAGGAGCAGGGAAGTAAAAGGACTAGAAGACGCTCCCTAAAAAGCGGCCTGGCTGGAGATGAATCAGAGGGAGCCACCGGCAGCCAGACGAGAAGTGACGGGAGCCGGGGTGGCCTGGGCAAGGAGGGGCTGGAGGGACGGAGGGGCTCCGTTGCCCAGGAACCAGTGTGGTGGTGAGTCGGCAGCACCCTGAGCGGTGACTCGGTCCCTCCCTATGACAGACTTTCGCCTCTGGTCGCTGCCTCCCTGGCCCTTTGTAAAGCGCACATTGACCCAGGGAGAACCACTGGAGAATCACTCCCTCCCTGCAAAGTGCGTGCCTCTCCCCAGTCACGTACTCCCCACAGTCCCCACGTAGCCCCCCGGACCGTTTATTTAGATTGGTGGCGTTATATTTCATGACTTTGGATGTTGTCTCACTGTCCCCCTCTGCCACACACACACAGTGTCCTCCGAGCACGAGTTTCCTCCCTAGACACCAAACCCTTTTCTCCAAGTGCTGCTTGTCCAGCGAGCAGACAGTCACTCGCGTTGGGCTTACCTTGTGCTCTCACTTGGCACAAATAAAAAGGTCTTGTGCCACCAACCTCTGCCTACCACTCTGCTTCCTTAGAACCTGAGGTTTTTCAACTGTTTCTTTGTGCAAAAATATGTTAATTGCCTGCCTTCCTACTCTGTGTGAGGGATCTTATGAGCTGGAACCCTGGACTGACTGCGAGAGATGGTGAGACCTTTCAGGGCAACCAAATGACCTCTGGTTCCCTCTGTTCACTGTGAAGTTCCCAAGGCCCAGTTCTTTGCCCTTTGTCGAGAGAAATCCAGGTGATTAGCAGAGCATTCACCGTCGATTAGTTGCCAAATCTCTGAGTTGAGTTTAACTTGAGTAAAAGCAAAGGTTTTTTTAGTGCTGCCAGTGGGGCCAAAATGCTGAAATAAGCTCTTATATTAATTAATGGCATCCTACTTTCAAGGAGTATAGAGTGTTGATGTTTAAGAATTTGTAACCCCCAGAAGTATTAACTAGAAAATCACAGCACTGGAAAATAATTATGCCAAACCACTGTACTATAACAACGCAATTGCTTATCCAATTATACATTAAAGTATCGCATTGTCAAGCCAATTGCCAAAGCAGCAAATGAGACTTTGCCAGCGTCATAGTTTGAGCCACATATTCCTCAACTGACTGTACTGAGAATGGTCTTCAGAGCATCCCATGCACCCTATAAAGCCTGTGCAAACCAAGGTGGACAACTCATGCCTGCCATCAGAAAATTGCTTTAACTGGTTGGATGTTAAATTTTCCAGGTTTTCATCAGAAGCTTACTAGGAGCAGCTCAGAAAAGAGCAACCCTGGCTTCTGGCCCTGTGCAGAGTTGATTTCAATTAAAACATCAAATGAGTCCTTCCTGTCGGGGGAACTATCAGGGGGGCTAACCTGAAATCTGAGCAAGGTTACAGGAAGGACCTCCTGGATCCGCTGCTCTGCCTCCTGGTGGCCACCACTGAGAACTTAATACAAGACATCAGGGGGTTAAGGAACAGGACTTGGAAACTAGACTACGGGAGGAGGGATCCTGGGGGGATAACATGGGAGTCGGTACATTTGAGAATTATCTGCACAGAGTGACGTGCAATCTGGACTTATTCCTGGGACACCCCCCTGCTGAAATGTTCTTCAAGCTTACTCTATGGGCCTCATGTCTATAAGGGTGAGACAGCCTGCTTAGCATTGCCGGAGGAAAGCCAATCACAGCAATGGCTTGACCACTGGTAGGGCAATCAGTTGCCCTCACCCAGGAGTCCGTTGCTCTTTAAATTATAATAAGCCCTCAACAACAGTTAATTTGGCAAAAAGCCTCCTGTCTAGCTCCCATGCTCATAGTAGAAATCACCAGACCACAGGACCGTCCATCTCTGTGTCCCCACTGCTTGCTGTGCTTGACACCCGGGAGCGGGATTTGCAGCAGCATCTGTCAGATGTGTCACGGGCACTGAGCTTCACTTTCCCTCCCCATTTACTTCAGCCCCACTTTCCAGATGAAAATCCAAGTCTCAGGAACTCACATCACCTGGCTAACTAGGACCAGTATTTGCTGGGATTAGAAATATCGTTTGCTGGCTCCTAGCACACTCATGGACCCACTCTGTAAATTCTTGGGAACGTTCCTTTGGTTAACATTTTAGAAAACATGGTTGATAAAGCAGCACAGAAAAGCAAAGCAAAGTTGCACACAGAGCTCAACCCCCACGCTGTGGTCAGGGCTAGGGCTGGGGTCGGGGTCCGGCTGCAGTGCCTCCTCTGCGGTCAGGGAAGGCTGCTCTGAGGAGGTGACTGAGGCTGAGCGCCATCAGCAAGCGCAGATACCCCGGGGCAGCACAGAGGTGCCCGCGTGGCCTGTGAGCTGGCTGCAGAGCAGTGGCTGACGCAGGGAGGGCAAGAGAGGAGCAGAGACGAGGGTGAGCCTCCCTTCCTCCGGTACTAGAGACTGGAAGAGATGGGGGATCGGACACTCATTCGGCCACATCACCCTCGTTAAGCACCTACTTTTTCTAGGCTCAGGGCAATGATAACCGGGTGCAGACGCGCGAGGGGAAGGTGGCGAGGCCAGCCAGGACGGCTGCCTGGCACAAGCTCCGAGCGTGGGCAGTGCCACTCTGCGCCTTGATTCGTGCTTCCTGGGCCTCCCCCTCGTCTTCACATCACACCCGCTAGGAGGAAGCCCTCCACAGCAAAGCAGGTGCGCGGCAAGCTATGTGCACAAGTGGCGGCCATGGAGCAGGCTGACCTCGCAACCTTCTTTCCAGATTTTCACCATACATTTGGCAGAGCTCCAGGAGCTACCTAGCCCCACCCGGCCAGGTGCTGGCACCGGCACCCACCTGTTGGCAGATGAAAAATGACTAATGTGAAGTCTCCATTCCAGCTACTCAGCACTCCACTGGACGGTTCCGATTCCTTCTTTCTACAAGACTGTCCTCCTGCCTCTGGTTACAAAACCGCACCCCTTGGCAGTAACCTACCCCCGTCACTCACCAGTCCACTCTCTTCTGATGCCCTTCAAAGAACCTGGCCTGTGTGAGTTGCACAAATTAGGAGCCAACCTTTCCCAAACACCTCTCTCTATTTCATTTAAAAACCTCCTTCAATGAAGATATAAAACCTTGGATGTAGCTGAAACACTAAGTTTACCATGCGTGACAAAGATCTTTGTCACAAAGGATTTCAAACATATTTTTTTAATCTTTTTAAGCCAAAATACTTAAATGGAAAGAAACTGAGGTTTCCTTGTTGCAGGCTCAATTTTATGTATCCTGTAAGTGACCATAATCCAGAAATCAGCATAGACAATAGAGATATGAGGCCCCTGCAGACACACACACTTCTCCACCACAGTGAAAAGTTAAAATGCAGTGCCAGGCTTGTGACTATTTCACAGCATCAGGCAAGGAAAGAGATACCCTCGCTTTTTCAGCTCCCTACTGTGCATCTAACCTCCCAATTATTTATTACCAAGATGCTCAAGAGGCACTGTAGAAAGACCCAAGCCTGGGATTTATATCTATACCTATAAATATAAACAGTATATAAATAAATAATATACCTAATAGAAATATGAATTATAAATATGTAAAATAAGAATATATATATAAATATATATATCTCCTAGGTTTGGCTCATATAAATATAGCTTGATTTTTAAATATTAGTATCGTTGATATTCCTATTAAAGCTGAAAATATTCCTGTTGGCAGTTACACCTGTAGGAATGAAAAACCCATAAAGATATTTTAAGAGTCCTAATCTTTTAATTAATCTCACCTCAGTGCCACTAAAAGGCTTAAAGAAGTTTATTTGATTGACTTTAAAGGACAAAAGATTAATATACTTTAAAATAGTTTCCTACAATTTCAAGTATTGATTTAAAGGACCAGAAACAAATATTTTTTAAGAAATGCTTGTTCCTAGAATCAGCATCTGACACAGATCTTTAACACTCTCCAGTCCGAGCGTCCCCGGGACACCTGTATCCGCCTGCCATACTGTTTCCAAGGGGTACTCATGCCCTGGCTTGAAAGCTCCAGGGATAAGCATCTGACTACTCCCTGGGACTGTCTGACCCTCACCTGACAAGCGGTGCCAGCACACAGTTATCCCCCCCCCACTCTACACATAAGTCCTGGCTCCAGTGGTTAAAGTCACATGGCACAAGACCAAGCTGCTGAGTTTGAGCTACTCCTAAATCTGGTAATCCGGTGGGCTCGAGAAGATATGGACCCTCAGGATCAATCCTCATTGCTAATGAGAGGGTAGACTGGAGCAACCTCTTTGGAAAACAATTTGGTTTATCTCCTAAAGTTGACATTCACAAAACCCTATTACCCAGCTATACAATCCCCAGCATATACCCGAGAGAAATTCAGGCCAGAGACTGTTCAAAGCAGCTCTGATTAAAATAGGAAAAACCTGGAAATGACCAACATCCATCAGAGCAGAGGAATAAACTATGATATAATCATACAATAGAATATTAGACAGTGTTCAAAAGGATTGCTTGGTAGAGACAACCCATATAGATGAATCTTAGCAACATATTATTAAAGGAAACGTTAATTCCCAAAAGATAATATGCAGTGGGATGATTTTTTATAAACTTTTTTAAAAAACCCTCCAAAATATATACATTTTAGGAATGCATAGAGATGCCTAAACCTATGTAAAAAGAAATGAAGCAATGGGGACCTTGAGAGTCAGGTTGCTGGACACCTCAGTGTGGGGGAAGGAGGGGCGCGGGTTAGTGTGTGGGCCCACCCCATGGTTAGGATATTATCAAAATTGTACCTTTTGTTTTGGGTGATGATTTGCAGATACTCATTAGTCATTAAACATTGCTTAAATGACTAAGTAAAAGCAGGCCATAAATGAAAACAGAAATGACCGGCTCTGGGCAATAGGTAGGATTACAACCTGGGCGGACTGCAATTTCCCTCACTGTCGAAGTCTCACTTCATCAGACAACCTCCGTAGGATTACAGCACAGTGGCATTTGCCGTGTAAAGGCACTGAAGCTGCTAACTGGCTTCCGAATGTCTGAAATTGCTGTATCCCTTCGCTGACTGCCCCCAGGATCTATTTTGGGCATAACACTTCACACAGGATGCTGCTCTTAAACTGCTCTCCTTAAGAGCTTTATGTGACACAGTCATCCAAGGGCTCTTCTCCCCATAAATTTGCTCTTATGTCCTATTTCTGAAGCTAAAGTAATACTTGCCTGGATTTTAATACATGTCTGCAGTAGTAATGTAAATTTCACACGCTTGCTACGTTTCATCATCTCTTTGGTCCTTTTATGTACATGCCGACTCCTACACCGAGGCTGTATTTTAAGGGCTTTGAAACTCGAGCTCCGTTTCTGCTGCCCACCATTTGGGGACAAACAGTCTGCTGATTGATATTTAAGTAGGGAACAGACAAGCTGTTGAAAAAAAAGGCCATTAATTTCCAAGCTATTTGCTCTTCTACCTCTTTAATTTTTGATTTTGGCAATAATTGACTCCAGTTCATTGACATTAGACGAAAGCCTAGTAGCCAGTTGGTCAGTCCAAGATCTGCGAGTGTTCCTAATTGACTACTCAGACTGTGTCAGTCAGATGCCAAAATTTAAAATTTTAAAAATCAGACAAACTAAGTTTTTGGCATCCCAAAGGCAAAACAACCCACTGATTGTCCTTTCATTTTGCAAATGGTTATTGGGCCTAGGGGTGGAGAGAGAGCTTGTCTACTTATAAGAAGAGTCAGATTCAGGACATAATCATTCAGCGAACAGCAGCTAAACCATGAGAAACATGGTTTCTCTACTAACATGGCTCTGTGGAAAATGGACCCTTGTCCCTGGTTGATGGAGAGATGTTTTCAGTCCGATGACAGGGACCCGTCTGCTTTAGGGAAGTGAAAACGTGAAAGAATGGGAGCCTTAAAATAATGACAGCATAATCATATTGTTGCTCTATCACTATCATTATTAATGGGTTTCTATTAAGTGCTCGCTAATTGCCAGGTACCAAGTCCTCGTACCTAAATGATCTCATTTAATCCTAAGAGAGCCATAGTGCTGCCCTCTCCCTTTTCAGGTGAGGAAGGAAAGGCTCAGAGATGTGATCTTATAGCCTATAGATGGTGGAGCTCCAGGGTCCTCTTCCCCAGCCTTCATTCTGTTTCATGGACAGTATTGAACATCTACTGAGCAAGAGAGACTAAGTCGAAGTATCTAAATCAAAGCACCTTTGCATATAGAATCTCATTGGATCAGCTTTGAGCTAGCAAGAGGCACAATATTGTTGTTCCCATTTTACAGAGAAGGAAATAAAGGCCCAGGAAGATCAAGTGAATAGCTTGAGTCTTCCAGCCTTGCGCTGAAAGCAACCACATGTTTCTCTACTAAAAAGGACCCTCAGTTAAAAATAGGGGTGGCCTGCATCTAGTATATGAATTGGGGCATCACAACTGAAGAGGCATAACCAGGGGGCCCTCCTGGTTAAAAAGCAGAAATTAAATTCTGAGTAATGGCTCGAGGCAGGTTCAGCTCAGTCCCCTAGCCCTGGCCTTCGGATGTTCTGGTCCTGAGTGAGCTGGTCCTTGGCACAGCTTTTTTGGCATGATAGGCTCTTACATTTTCACCTTCATCTCTGTACCCTCTGCAGTCTGTTTCCGCCTTATTTCAGTAGGATTGGTTCTTTAAACAACCTGTCTCTCACCACCAGCCCTTCACACATACTATTCTCTCTGCATGGAATCCATTTCCTCCCCTGCTCCCCCAAGGCTGGGCTAGGTGACCCTTTTATGTCATTTCATTTCAGGAAATTTATTGTGTTGTAAGTATCTTCTAATTTGTCTATCTTGTCCACTAAATTATAGGTTCTATTATGAGGGCAAAACCATATCTATTAGCAATATTCAATTTTTCCTTAACCTTCAAAACACCAATGCCACATGGTTCAATCCAATACCTTAGCAATGACCTTACAAAATCAGAACATAGTAGGTGTTTACTAAATACTTCTTGCTCAAATAAACAGACATCAGATATTCAGGAGGCTGCCACAGTTATAGACATCCTTAGCCTCGAAGAAGAGTTTATGTTCTCAAAACAAAATTTTATAATGCTAATGCAGGAACAGCGACATGTGCTGTAAGAGATACACAGAACCAAATGAAATTTCTCTGTAGCCCTCATTAGTCTGAAATTTAACTATAGTTACTTAATACATTTTTATAATATAGTAAACTTATGAAGACTCTGAATAGAAAGCCAAACCTTGGGTGTCCCTAGCCTTAGCCGATGGATCCCCAATGTTTTTCCCTCTTTCAAGGATAACTGGAGAGAAAACCAAATAGCAAGCAGAAAGGCAAATGAAAGGTATGTTTGTGCCTGCTCAGAGGTCAGCATTCTACCCTTATTTGTGGCCCATAACTAATGACAATTTTATTGTTTCAGAGGCTGGATTGTCACCGAGAAAGCTGACCTCTGCTTGTCCCAGAGCTATTCATCCTCGGAAAGAGAAGCTTGAGAGGAAATGGAAGCAGCAGTTCGGGACGCAGGCTGTGGTGGGGTGTGTGCTCTGGGTGGGCAGTGAGCACCCCTGGCCACATCCCCTTCCTGAGCTGGCCCTGCTGTGATGCCTACAAACCTTCCACTGGGTGAAGTAGGTGCCTGCAGCCTGGCAGGAGACTTGGCACAATACTTGCAGGTTCTACAAATTTCCTGCTCATTGTGGACACTCTTCTAGGTGGCTTCTTGATTGTATATATTCACAGTCTGTATCAAATGGAGTTTCTTTTGCTTCTGCTCACTGTGTATTACATTTTTAATCAGTATATATAATTACTTACCACAAGCTGCCAGGCCAGATTTTCTGAGCATTAGTCTAATTAACTTAAGCGTGATAATTATGTTTCAGATACCACAGCAGGACATGTGGAATTTGCAGATTATGCCGCCAGCTTATTTGATTCCAATAACATGTTTTCTCTGACAGTGGGTTAGTTTTGATTTTTTTAAATGGCCATCTGATAATTATTTAGGTTTCAGAGTTTCCCCTCAAACAAAATCATTCTGCTATTTAAGATAGTTTCTCAAATAATTAACACAGGCTAGACTGAAATAGGTTTCTAAGTGTTTTTACACATGCAAATCTGTTTTCACTACTAGAAGACCAGGTGAGGAGATAGTAAAGTATAAAGAGTGCAGAGGGTCAAGTGACAGTACCTTCCATGTTTTGAATGGTCTGTGTTGTGCCTTTTTATTTACATTTCCCTTTGGATTGATGAAAAATGAAAGAAAAGCAGCAGCGAAAGAAAATCTCCAACACTTGTTGGTGAGAAGGTCCACTTCTGGTTGAATCAGGGACTAATACATTCCCACACCAATGGGAACCGACCAGCTGAGGGCTGCTGAGTGCCAGACACTGTGTTGAGCCCCTGCGTGGACTAGCTCATCCAGTCATCCCAACAACCCTATTAGTGGGTATGTGTGATCTGTTGAATTGTGTCCCCCACAAAAAGATATGTTGAAGCCCTAACTCCCAGGACCTCAAAATGTAACCTTATTTGGAAATGGGGCTTTTATAGAGGTAATCAAGTTAAAATGAGGTCACTAGAGTTGGCCCTCATCCAGTAAGACCGGGATTCTTGCACAAAAAGAAATTTGGACACAGACACGTCCATGTGAGAATGTCATGTGGAGATAAGGGCAGAGATGTGGGTGATGGACCAGCAGGAAGCAACGCCAGGCAGGCCCAGCTGACCACAGCCAGGAGAGAGGCATGGAAGGGACGCTCTCGGAGCCTCAGAAGGAACCAATCCTGTCCATACCGGACCTCAGAATTCTAGCCTGGAGAACTGTGAGACAACCAATTTCCATGTTTAAGCCACCAAGGTTGTGGTCCTTTGTCATGGCAGTCCCAGCTAACTCAAGCAGTATGAGTTCCTCTACTCCCGTTTTACAGATGCCAAGGCTCCAAAATTCCATTGATACGTCCCAGGCGGTCACAGGGCAGGATGGAGTCGACAGCCAGGTTTTTCTGACTCCCAAGCTCACACCCTTGACCTCACCCATGCCCCTGATCTCATGCCTCTGCCAACTGCTGCTGCACAGAAAGCTGGAGACAATCAATGCGACAAATCCCAGAAATGGCTGACATGCTGTCACCAGTTTAATGCTTCTAAATGAAGAGTAAGACTGAGGTGATGCCTGTTTCCAAGTTTAAATACAGCCGCTTTTCAAAAAAAAAAAAAAAACCAACAGGAAATGCCCGTTCCTACTTTCTGAAAGCAACAACACAGCATTTTTAATTTTTTCAATATTTTCACTGATTTTTAGGGAGCGAGGAAGGGAAAGGGAGAGAGAAAGAGAGGCATCGATGTGAGAGTGCAACACGGATCGGCTGCCTCCTGCGCGCCCCCGCTGGGGATCGAGCCTGCAACCTGGCCATGGGCCCTGCCCGGGAATCGAACCAGCAACCATTCGGTGCAGGGGACAACACCCAACCAACTGGGCCACACGGCAGGGCCAGAATGTTTTTAGAGTGACTGCAGCAGCATTATGTTGTTCTCTTTCAGCCTCTAACGTACGACAGTGATGGGCCAAAATATCACTTACCCATTACGAAAGGCTAAGGGGAAACCAACAGATGGAGCAGCGCAGCTCAAGAGGATACGGGAAAGGGCAGCGGCCTTCCCAAGATGCTACAGAAGGTGGAGAGACAAGAGCGAGGACAAGGCTGCCCTGGGAAGGCCACAGACACGGAACGAGAGCAATTCTTGGGACAAGATGCAGCCTTGGCCCGGGAAGGAAAGCATAGGAATAATAAGAAGAAAAAATCGAGACAATTCTCCAACAATGTCTACTGGAATTACCCGAAAGAAAGCTCGGCACCACGCGCAGGAAGGAAGCTGAAATCCATCCAAGGTCTATACCATTTCCCTGAAAGTCTTGTGAAGCAGAAGCTATCACCCCACTTTACAGGAAATAGGGGCTCTGAGCTGTAAACAAATTAGCTCAAGGTCAACTCTCACTGGTCCAGCAGATCACTGGCAACGTCTCCATAGAACAATGCCAAGGGTTGTCCCTGAGACACCGAGGAAGAGTCTTCAGGAGGATCACCTTCCTCCTCCTAGACCAGCGGTGTCACTGTGTTTATGGGGTGTACACTAGCTCACACCCAAACATTATTGAGAATTTTTACAAATTACATCTAAGGTCCTCTAGAACATTTATCAATTTTAGACATGTCATCGCCTTTGGGTATCTGATCAAAGCAATGATTCCTTTCCCCAGAAACAATGTATAAACACATAGATGTACACTTTACATAACTTCCCTGGGGGATCCGTGGGTCACAGCTTATGTCCCAAAGGATCCCCGCCACAGCATGATACCTGAAAACATATAAGGTGCCACCGTACACCTTGACCCGGAAAGCCCCTTTCTCAATCACTGGCTTGTCTTTCTGTTACTCTGTCTGTCTCCACCACTCTTGGGGAGCCCTGTTCATCCTTAGTCACCTTGCACCTTACTGCCCCCCAGAGCAGGTCTGTGAGTCCGCAGTCCTAAGACCTGGCCTGAGATCTAGCACTCCCTCTCGGTCATGTGGCAATCATACCATGACCAGCCCTAATTTTCCTGAGTGTTTGGAAGGAACATAAACAACTGCTTAGGAAAGCAATTCCTAAGAGGAACACCTACGCCACAGTGAACACCTACTATGTGCAGTTTTGTGCACTTTATGTATATAAATCAATCAATCCTCACAACCACCCTACAAGGCTGGCACTACTATCATCTCTCATTTAATGCAGGAGGAAGCTGAGCCCAGGGAGATCTGAGAAATGGTGCAAGTAGGCATAGGCCTGGGATGCAAATGCAGGCGGGGTCAGCCCTGGCCCCCCTCACCACTGTGTGCAGTCTCCCTCTAGACTAGGCAATGGCATACAGAGGGCTGAATTTGTTATAACGAAAAGGCAGAAGGTCCCCACAGGCCCTCTATTACACAGTAGAGTGTGAAGGGGTTTAGGGGAGACTAGATTCAGACCACGGGAAGAGCTCAGTATTATAACTGCGACCAGCTCACGTGTCAAACCTCCACTGATGAACCTCAGCATCTCTGGCAGGGCCAGATTGGCCTGTGATGCAGCCCTTCTGTGAAAGAGAAGAACCTGCCCCTTCCCCACACCCCCTTTCCTCTCCTGCTCCCCCAGACACTTCCTGCAGGGGCCAGGGGGTTCTGATACCATGGGAGTGGAGGGCCAAGGCCCCTTCTAAAAGCTGTTGGATACACACGGACTGGCTGTGCTGGCCAAAGCAAACACCTGCAGGCTCTCCAGCTGTGGCTCTCCTGCCTGGGACTGCTAAGCTCAGGCCACACCACCCTGTCCTATCTTTTCTACTTCAAACAATGAGCCTTTCCCAACTCTAATCTTTTGTCTGAGTTCCCACTTGCACAGTTTTCAAGGGGACACAGTCCAGATGTACCTTGGATAGAATTCCAAATATCCTATAGGGCCCTAGCTTCACTCCCCAGCAGTCAAATGGCAGGAACTGATGTACAGGCTGGGACAGAGCAGTGACCAAGCCCTAAGCCTGTCCCCTCGGGGCTCATGGCCTAGGTGGGCCACCCAGAAAATAACCTGGCACCTACAGAAAGTGTGGAATGTTCTGTGATGAGAAAAATCTGGGCAGCTGTGGGAACACAGAGGGTGAGTGACTAATGAGCCAGAGGACAGAGGCACGGTGGGGGCCTTTACTTTACCAAAAAACCCCAGACACCACACTGAATGCAATGCTAAGGGCCCGCATGCTTTGCCTCACTTAGTCTAAAATGTTTTCTAGTTCTGCTTAGAGCACTTACTCCCCACTGTCCTCTTAGCCAGCTCCTCCTTACGCTCGGGTCTGAAACTGAATGCAGCCCCTTTAGAGGGCGCCCTCCCATCCCATCAGTGTTTCCTCCCGAGGGTGGCAGGCTGCAGCCTGGCTGCTCCACGTGGCCCACAGACCACATCATCTGGGGCTCGTAGACGTGCAGAACCTCAGGCTCAGCCCAGGCGGGTCTGAAGCACCTTAAAGCCGCTTGTCCAGTCCAGTGGCCAGTAGCCCCACGTGGCTCTTAGGCACATAAACCGTGGCCAGTCTGAGCTGGGTTATGCTGTGCCTTAGAATATACGCCAGATTTAGAAGACCTAGTGCCAAAAAGATACGCAATTTCTCATTAAAACTGTTTTATATTGGAATGAGAATATATTGGATATTTTGGGTTAAACATATTAAAATAATATGATCTATTTCTTTTTTTAAAAACATGGCTACTATAAGGTTTAAGATTACGCATGAGGCTCACATTCTATTCACACTGGACGGGGCTGCTTCAGAACGTGAGAAGCCGTCGAGTGTTGGCAAAGTACAGCCCTTGGGTCAAATCTGGCCCGGGCCGGTTTTGGTGAATAAACTTTCCTTATAACACAGTCCTACTCACTCACAACACACTGTCTGTGACAGCGTCAGTGCTACAAAAGCGGAATGCGGGAGGGGCCACAGAAACCTAATGGCCCACAGAGCCTGAAATATCCGCTGCCTGGCTCCTCACAGGAAAAGCCTCCGACCCCTGGTCAGGAGCCCTGGTCCCAGGGCTGGACTGGGACCCACGTCACGGCTCTACCGCTCTTCATGTCTGCCCCTCAATTTCTGTATCTAAAAACAGGGATAAGAATTGTTGTGAAGATTGAATCAGCTGCTATACGTAAAATTCTTTAAATACTGCCTTGCACACAGTAGGCTCTTAACAAACGTCTGCCATCGTTGGCATTATTGCTAGCAACCACCACAAGTGACAATTACACAGTTCTGCTTTGTTATCTCTTTCCTTGTGTGTTGCCCCACCAGACTAAAAGTGCCAGGAGAGCAGGGACATTTTCCATCTTGTTCCAGCTGTTTAACTGAGCATAATGGATTCAATAAATATTTTTTGAATGTATAAGGTACAGAGGAAAGCAATCTGTCTAAGGCCATGTGGTTAGTAAGTTGGCAGGACTTGGACCTGGTTCTTGCTGCTCCGCAAACTCTTTCCCTCTCCTGCTACACCAAGCACGGTGCTCCCCAAACCCTTTCCCTCTCCTGCTACACCAAGGCCAGTGCTCCCCAAACCCTTTCCCTCTCCTGCTACACCAAGAGCGGTGGCTCCCCAAACTTTTTCCCTCTCCTACTACACCAAGCATGGTCTCTGGACCAGCAGCATCTGCATCACCCGGAGCTTGCTAGAAATGCCGGATCTTAGGCTCCACCCCAGACCTAACGAATCGAAAACTCTATTTTAACGAGATCTCCGAGAAACTCATGGGTGCTTTTCCATTGGAAAATTGCTACTCTGGCTATAATTCCCAGGTAAGACACATCTGCTTATTCATTCAGTGAGTAATTAATGTATTACCAGCAGTCTCTCCACTGGGCACTGTTTCTATCGCCCAACACCAGCTATTCAGTTCCCAGCTAAAAGCCTGGGGTGCTGAGGTTCCACAGTGAATGTCACTCTGCTGTGTCAGAAAGGGCCCTTTCTCCCACCACGTTCAAAGCACGGCGCAGAAATCTGCTTAACATTCCACACAGGCCTCTGGCTACCAGGCCCCAGGCTTCAGCGGAGGCAGGGGCCCCCAGAATCCCTTCCTGACCACGGATCATCGCCCTCTGGGACCAGGGACCAGGCTCTCCTCTGCCTTTTACACGCCAGGGGCTGCATTGCCAAAATATACAACCCGCTCCCAGCTGTTAGCTCGGGTACCTTTTTTTTATTCTACACACGAAAGCGGATCACCTCTTACTCCTGTTATGAGCCGGTTAAAATTCTCCCCGCACCGACCCCATGTTTCTTACCCGTTGCCTGGCTCCCAGGTTCTGTGCGCATCACCTCACTATTTTCTTAGAAACGGTCGGTTATGTGGCACCTCAGAGAGTGAGGGTGTTTAAAATTAGCACAAACTCTTACAATGAATTCCCATTTGTCACAGCAAGAAGTTTCAAATTGTGGTCATCAGATGAACACTTTAAATTAGAAAAAGACTGATTAGCATAATTCTTAAAGGCCTGAACTCTAAACTCACAGATGGCCTCTGAGAGGATTGATGGAGCATAAAGGAGATTAGGGTAAATCTAATTAGTCAGGGGTGTTCCCGTTTCTCGAGCCCAGTGCTGAGCGATGGGGAAGTAGTGATGGATGAACAGATGGAGATAATGAAGCCCCATTATAGTCTTTCTGATTCCCATTTGCTGTGATGGAGCACATTACCCATTAATTGTCCTGTGAGCTAACAGAGCCGAAGTTTGGCGCTGTGACCTCGAAAATGAACCTGAGTGGCCTGCCCAGCTCTTTGCGTGTATCCACAGGGCTTCAATGAGCCTGAAACTCTCTGTGCCTCCTGAGGAGGGGCGGGAAGGCCTCCTTAGGGCCCGGCCCAGGCTCCTGGCTGGCTTCCTAAGGCCCTTGGCCGGTGTCCCACTGCTCTACAAGTTGCATTTTCTAGGAGGTGAGCTCGGGGTGGCCTGCATTCCCCATGTGATGGGCTCACACAGACCGCTGTTCTCTCCACTGGGGGCGATGGCCACACATTATCACCATCACACGCGGATGAGGGACCTAACGACAGGGTCTAAGGAAGAAAAGTGGCCAGACGGGGCCCTGTCCTCCAGGGGCTCATGACTCAGTGACAGAGACGAGGGATAAATGACAATATAGGACATTTCACAGATTAGGTGCAGAATGCCGGCCTGGCTGGCTGCGGCAGCACAGAGGACAGAGTGGAAACAGTGGTTGGCCATCAGGCAGAAATCGTGGAAAGAGGTGGGTCTCCCATGGGACCTGCAGAAAGTCCATTTCCCCCGGAATGACCGCCACCACCTCCTAAATATGTCTTTGCTTCTACCCGTGAGCTGCTGCACCCCAGCATCACTGAAGAGTGTAAATAGGACGCGAGATTCATGCACAGGAGCAGGAGCCGTGCCTTGTGATCAGAGACAAGGTAATTGCAGGGACAGTGCACCGACCATGCAGAACGACATTTCAGGGACGAGCTAACCTGGCATTCCAGAGCCCGGCTCCCGGCGTCGGCTCAATGGCAGAGCAGGGAGACCCTAAGCTCCCCTCCCCTCGCTGGCCCCAAAGCTACAGCTACACGTGAAAGAGCCATCTCCGAGAGCGACCTGAAGACCAGCAGGACAGGCTTTCTACGGCTACTGATATAAAGAAAAAGCCACATTGAGATGGGCAAGGGAGGCAGGGGCTCGGTCTAGTCAGGAGCCGCCCTACCCCCGACTCCTGGTGCGCTGGCTCACAAGTAGGGGGCCTCTCACAACGGCAGAGGTGCCCCAGGAAGTGCGAGGGGCCTGAGCCCCAGCCTGGGGGACCTGCACCAGCAAGAGGAGCCCCCATAACATCTGGCTTGGAAAACCAGCGGGGCTTACATGTGCTCGAGCCAAAGGGCTGCAGGAAACATGGCTGTGCTCTTTCCGAACCCCAGGGCAGAAGCAGGAGTTTGAAGGCACCCGGGTCATAGGCGAAGGGGGTACATTGAATAATTTTAGGGTGTGTGCTGGAGGGACAGGGAACCTGCTGAAACAGAATCAGAGCTGCTGGGGCACCATTTTTTTCACTTTCTCCACTTAGTTGGTCTGACACTGGCAGGTGCCATTTCTGACATTCTCTGTTAACCTTGCCAACACTGGTCACCCCACCCCGGCGTTTCCCTGAGGCCCACCCAGGCTGGCGCCCCTCCAGAGCAGCTCCTGCCCTGCCCTGCCCGGCGGGCAGCCTCACTCGGCACCAGCACACAGCAGTGTGCCCACCGCGCCAAGGCTGGGCCTCGCGGCCAGCGCACCAAAGCCTCGCCCTGCGCACCCTGAGCCTGCCAGGGTTGTGGCCAGGCCCCATCACACCAGCCTGGCCAGGGACCAGCCCCCCCGCCGATGTGTCCACAGCAACTGCGGCCCACCCACAGCAGGAGGCCACACCGGCTCCCACAGGGGCCGCCTCTGGAGCGCCTGGCTCTGGTGACAAGGGCAGATTCCACCACTGGGCCCTACAGGACACCTTCTAAACAAGGCCACCATTGCTTCCTTCCTTTGTTAACGCTCACCTGAGGATAGTTTTTCCATTGGTTTTCAGAGAGAGTGAAAGCCGGGGGGGGGGGGGGGGAGAAGCAAACAAACAAAACCTCACATATGCTGCCTACGTGAGCCTCGCTTCAGATCGAAAGACACAACAGGCTGATAGCAAAGGGATGGGGAAGGTGTTTCATAAAAATGGAAGCAAACAAATGGAAGAGCTGGGATAGGAATATATATGTATATACCAGACAAACAGACTTGAAATCAAAGGTTATAACAAGAGACAAAGAAGGACCCAGCAATTCCACTTCTGGGTACTTATCCCAAGAAAATGAAATCCTAATTCAAAAAGAGATATGCATCCCGTGTTCACTGCAACCTTATTTATAAAAGCCACGATACAGAAGCAGCCCCACCTAGCTGTCCATCAAGAGATGAACAGATAAGGAAGAAGTGGTGTGTGTGTGTGCGTGCGTGCGTGTGTGCGTGCGTGTGCGCGTGTGTGTGTGTTAGCCATGAAAAAGAATGGAATCTTGCCATGTTGTTACAACATGGATGGACCTAGAGGGTATTAAGCTAAGGGAAGTAAATCAGAGAAAGACAAATACTGTACCTAAAAAAATTAAACAGAAGAACAAACAAAACAGACTCATAGGTACAGAGAACACACTGCTAGTTGCCTGAGGGCTGGGCGGTGGGGGGGTGGGAAAAAGGTGAAGGGGGGAGGAAGCACCCCCTTACAACGCACGTAAGCCACAGGGATGCAAAGTGCAGCGCAGGGAACATGTCAGTAATATTGTAGCCCCTTTGCATGGTAGCAGCTGGTTACTAGACTTATGGTGATCATTTTGTAAGGTATAAAAATGTCAAATCACTGCGTACACTTGAAGCTAATATAATATTGTATGTCAATAACTTAATTAAAAAGAGCTTCCCATCCCAGACTGAACATTTTAAAGATTGTAAATCATACTATTTGACTCTCTCCACTAGTAATCAGAGCTGACATTTCCTGAGTACTTGCTGTGTGCCCAGCACTGAGCTAAGCACACTCCATACATTATCTCACGTAATCTCCACAATGACACTATGTTCTAGTATCATCCTTACATTACAGATGGGGAGACTGAGTCACAAAGAGGTAAGAGGTTATCTGGCCTAGTAAGTAGAATAATTTATAGATAAATTCGGGCATCCTGCTTCCAGAACTCAGATTCTTCAACCCAACTCCTCTTCTTTGTCTGGTTCCTGTGTTCCCATCCCGCGTGAAATAAAATCCAAACACCTCTCGGACCTCATGTTGCTCCAGTCTCTCCCAGGCTCACTGTGCTCCAGCTTGCTCTCCAAGCACTCCACTTTGCATTTATATTACTTTCTGTCTGCCTAGAAAGTTCTCCTGCTCTCTCATACCCAACCTGAAAACATCAGGAAGACCTTGATTTCCATCTCTTCTTTTCTTTAGTCCCCTTGCCAGCCAGGCGATCTCATTCAAGGCTATGACTTTAAATACTATCTCCTTGACTATGTCTCTAGCCTGGAAATTTCTAGTGAGTTCCAACTGTGTATATTCTGACGATTCCTGTTGCATGAGTGGCAGGTACCTCATGTTTCTTATAAACAAAAGAGAATACCTGACTTACAACTCCCCCACTTCTCAATAAATATCACTACCCCTTCAGCCGATTACTCAAGCCAAATACTAGGGATCCTTCTTAGCTCTGAGCCCTCAATCCTCAGCTCCATCTGTGTTTCCAAGACACACTGCCAAATGGCCTACTTCTCTCTGCCTCCATTGTGATAACCTCCTAGTCGATCCCGTCTTGTACTCTGACCTCCTTTCAACCCAGCCAGAGTGAGCCTTGTAAAACCTAGATCACGTCATTCCCTTGTCTGAGATCTTCCAATTCCAATCTCACACTAGGCCCACAAGACCTCAGGCCATTTCCTGCCTCTGTAGCTGCAGCTCATCCGCTTGCTCACCAGAGCTCCAGGCCCTCTGGCCTTCTCCCTGTTTTCTGAACACGCCAAGCTCATCCTGGACCTGTGGCTTTTGTAATTACTATTCACTGTGCCAGACTAGCCTCTTGGCCTTTCGTTATCAGTCGAAATGGTACCACCTCGATACCATTCTGACGCCTCCATCCAAATTCATGTGTTCCTGTGCAAGTACTTTCATCATATTATCCTATGTTATTTCCTCTCTTTCTGAGGTTGTGTGTGGGTGTGTTTTTACTTGTTTTTGTCTGTCTTTCCCATTATGGTAACCTCTTTGAAGGTCTGAAGGCCTGAACCTGATCTGGCTTGTTTACCGCCCATATGCTCCCGTGCCTGGACCTTTAAGAGGGATCAATAGTTTGTGCTGAATGAAGAACACCATATGTTCATAAGCTAACAAAACTCAGACGGAGGAGGTAAGACTAAAGACAGATGATGATGCTAGGACTCCAATCCTACAGTCAGTGGGGGGGGGGGGGTAAAGAACACAAGGGAAGGGACTTCTAGAGAGAGAGTGGGAGGGACTCAAACATCTTTCTTTTGTTGAGTGACCACATTGCCCACGAGGCCTGGGGGATACATAGGTGAACAAAGCAGCCGTGAGCCCTGCCCTCGTGGAGCATGTATCGGAGCATGCTGTTTAAACTTTCATCCCCATTGCAGGACGAGGTAGGGTCAAGCATTTTTTTTCCCCCCTGTAAAGGGCTGGAGAGTAACTATTCTAGGCTCTGCAGGCCATGTTGTTTGTGTTGGAAATATTGAGCTCTGCTGCTGTAGCGTGAAAGCAGCCACAGGTAGTGCACAAGCACGGCTGTGCTCCCGTCAAACTTTATTTACACAAACAAGCAGCAGGGCCAGTCTGACAACCCCAGGGATAGGCTCTGCTTTTGTAGGAAGTCCTTTAGGCCTGTTACACAGAAAAGAAGGCGTTGGCTGGGTCATAAGGTCTTGTGCAGAAAAAGATAGGTTTATTATTTACCTTCAGTCCTCACTAAAGCTCTTAAATAGACCTGAGCTGTAGGTCTGAGGTTCCTGTTCATCTTTTGTTTTAAATCCCCCACTAACCAGCTTTCATAAAGAATGTCACGATTACATGGAGTTGAATATACTTAACCTGATGAATAAGTGAAAGTGGCTGGTGCATGTGCTACAAGGTGAAACTGCTGTTACACTTCCCTGCTGTTAGAAAGAAAGAGGGGCTATCGATTCATTCTACTGACCTGAGCTTAAGCTAATGGCTTGCTGTACCACGACGTCAGCCAGGAAGGAGAGCAGATCTAAGGGGGCAGGCCTTCATGGAACGTTTGCCATTTAGTGGTTGGCTCATTAGCTTGACGTAAGAAAGGATTTCTAGAAAGAAGATGTCATTGGTGCATGCTATTCCTGCCCAGGGGGCTTTGGGAAGTAGTAGGTATAATCAGAAAAGGAAATATTGTTAAGGAAGAGGGGTGGCTGTTCTGGACAGGCACCGAGAGCCAGGCTCCAGGGAGCCGAGCCAAGAGAATCAAGCCTTCGTGTGCGCGCCCTTCCTGGCCTCTCCCTGGATTGCCTCTGGCGACTATGGGCCTGGCTTCCAGGGAGCCGCCAATTTGAAAGTGGAGCTGAGAGGGTTCTCCTGTGGGCCGCATTGCCCATATTCACCCCACTGTCTTGAACATAAATAAGTCTGTAGTTATGAGAAGTGGCATAAAGAGTGTGTATGGCTTCATGTCATGAAAACGTCATTTTTTCTAAACACCAGTTTCTTACAAATATAAACTTAGATTGCCCACTAGGCACTAACACTGACTTGGAACAAAGAAAGGCCTGGATGCATTGATCTGGGCCTGCCCAGTTCACGCTGCTCCTACGCTGAGAAACCCTCGAGTCAGCACCTCTCCCCGCAGGGCCACCCCCCTAAGTCCTTTCCCTCCACCTCGGTTTCAGCTCGGCCCGAGGTGCACAACAGAGCCTGACCACCAGCCCAGCCAGCAGAGGACACACCTGTCAGTCCCCTGCTGTCCTCCCAGCATTCAGCAGCGTTCAAATAAACACGTGAGGAATGAAAACAAAGCAGGGAAACCCCACCCCTCAGAGGAGAAGCCTGAACTGCATGGTCATGGGGACACAGTGAGTGCCCACCTCGACGGGAGAGGCATCGGCTAACCTGTGGGGCGGCTGCTCAGCAGCAGGCAGGCTGAGCCGGTGACTTTCCCCTGCCACGCGCCGGAATGTTCTCAGCATCCCTGCAAAGCAGGTATTTTTAGTCATTATTTTATAGACATACTTATCTCCTCAAACGGAGACACCACTGCTCACACTGGAATGCAGGGGGGGTTCGCCGGGGTGCACCCACTGCGCATCAAGTCCTGGCTCAGCCCAGGGTTTGACAAGTAGGGGTCAATCAGTGACGATCGCTGGTGTCCTTATTGCTTTGTCCTTGTGACAGATGAAATAGAGGCTCAGCAGCCACAGGCAGTTGGGATTAGAGCCCACTGTGTCTGTTCCTTCTCTGCTTACGGGAAGTAGTAAGAGCAGTAGGCTGGCTCCACCTGCCTCGGCCTTTGCCTCCTGACACTCAGCCCAGGCAGTGCCAGGCGTACCTGCCGATGGCTGTACATTCTCCTCTAGTTCTTCACAGAGGATCATAAAACAGATTACAGAGGCATTTTATGTTCTACGTTAGGCCTCTATAACACGGCATAAAGGTAACTATATTTATATAATAACAGACAAGAATAAAGGTCCCTCCCTAAAAAAACCCAAAACAACAACAAACTTCCTTCCTACACGGAATGTCCTGGTGTCAGTTAAGCCGATTTCCTCTCCCCAGGTAACGATCTTGAAGGTGCTGGTGAGCCACATTCTGTGACTGCAAGCCGGGCCTGACCTGCAGTAGTAGTGTAGTGTCACCCCTGTCACAGGTCCCAAACAAGCTGCCAAAGGTCTTCAAAATGTATGGGCACTCTTGGAAAATAAAGCATTGCTGGGCATATGATTAATGGGCTGAAAGGCCGTGACACTGGACAGAAGGCTTGAGGCATCTCAGAAAGGTAAGTCAAGATGCACTTAGAGCTGACTGCATCCGCCAGTCTGCTCAGCTGTGCTACTAGGTTCATAAACCCGGGATTAAGTCAATTTTCATTTCAGTTCCTCATCTCACCTTTAAGCAACCCCTAAGGTTTCCAGAAGAATTTTGTTTGACCTTTAGCTAAAGTTCAACCTCTACCAAGTTACCAATTTTGACTCATCCCTGGATGATCACTTAAGACAGATTTCACTATAATTCAAGGAAAGGATAATCCCGGGCTCAGGAATCCACACAGGAAGGATCCCTGGTGGTCTCGGGGTGGCAAAAGGTATGGATTTATTCCTGCTAATGAATTTTAGTGATATTTTCATTGTACAACATTGATTGCTGAAGTCAGCTTGGATGCATTTCTGGATATTGCACCCAGGGAATTTCTTTCCTGCACCTGGTCCCAGATGAGGACTGTCTAAGTACCCTCTAGAGGCAGCCCCCGGGAAGGGTGGGCCTTTGAAGGTTGCCATTTACCTCCAAAGTTATGATAGGAACGTTAAACCCATCCTTGGACTTCGGTGCCCGCACCAAGTAGGATGCCTTTGCTCTAAGCACATACGCTCTAGATCTGCGTTTATCTAACACCTAGCTCTCAGAGGCCTCTCAGCAACACTCAGAGAATGTGGGGGGAGCGACGGAGAGAGAAGCAAACTCTTCCAAATTACAGTGAACAATGGGCCTTTGAAGGTGTTTACTTCTTACATATCCTGACTTATCTTGTCTACCAGAGCTGCCTGATTCTTAGACAAGTATATAAAAGACTCTCAGTATGTATATATATTTAATCAGAGGTATTTTTCTCAGGCTTTTGATTATGTAGTTAGCTACTGGGTTGTGCACATACCAGGAAGACAAAATTGCTCCTGTCCACCGAAGTGAAAACAGAGCTCCTATTTTGCATGAAAGTCAATTCATTTCTATCCACAGACTCTACATCCATTAAATAAAGGGAAATTCAATGCCCATCTCATTCATGCATTAGAACAGAATGTCTGCATGTGCCATTTCTCTAACTTCCCAAATACTGCGTGAACACATTGGCTCCTCGCTCTCAGTATCCCTGAGGATTGGATGCTGGTTCATTTTGGAGCAAGGGCTCGTAGCTTCCTGCAGACAGTTCAATATCCTGATGAGTTAGATTAAGCTTCCTGCATTTTCTTTCCTATTGATCTGCATACCTCAGGCTATTAGGTTTATTAATTAAATGATAATTTGTGTGTGGGGGGTGAATATACAAGGAGATAAATGTCTGACAAATAGACTCAAAGCTTGCAGGCAGGAGGCAAGCAGTGATATACAAAGTGTTTATCTTTCTGGCATTTTCCCCTCAGGAACAAGTGATCATTGCTTGCACCCTTTGAAAACAGAGATGCCTGTTTTCTGGGCAGGCTTGGAACCTAGCCAAGGCAGTGAAGATTCCTGGAATTTCAACACACCGGCCGGGGTATTGGACTGAGTGAGCCAGCCCTGCAGGTGAACTTGATCTACCTATAAAGAGTCACCCCAAGGCCTCGCCCATCCTTCCAAGCCCCTCCCCCCAGGACCCTGGGTGTCTGGGAGCACAAGGGGCTTATTTTTTTCTTCTTTTCAATTTTATTGATTGATTTGAGAGAGAGAGACAGAGAGAAACACTGATCTGTTGTTCCACTTATCTATGCATTCATTGGTTGATTCCTATATGTGTCCTGCCTGGGGCTTGAACCCCCAACCTTGGTGCATCTGGACAATGCTCCAACCAACTGAGCTACCTGGTCAGGGCCCCAGGGGGTTTGATTTGAGCTGCTGCCTTTTCTGATTGGTTGCCTGACTCTGGCCCTAACTCGATCCTTGAATACCCAGAGGAAGCTGTGTTTCCCCACTCCCACCCTCCCCAATCCCAGCACATGCCTATAATAACACACAGGTCCCAATAGAAGTGCCTGGCCCACCATGGCCTTTTCTCTGTGCCCTCACCAGACACTTTCTGACTTTCCCACTGTCCTGCCGGGGTTTCTCAACCTCAGGCACTATTGATGGGCATTATATGGGTCAGATAATTCTAGATTGTGGGGGGTAGTAGGATGTTTAGCAGCATCCTTGGTGTCTACCTACTTGAACTAACTAGCATACCCCTTCCCCTGACCCCACCTGTGACATCCACAAATGTCTCCAGATATTGCCAGATGTCCCTGGCAGCAAAATTGTCCCCAATGCCTTCAGACAAATGGGAAATGATGGGAGAAAGCAAGACCTCATCGACCCTATAAGGAACCAAAGGAAACTACATCATTTTTAACGCTCAGGCCTGGTTTGCAGACTTCACTTCAGAGGAATCTTAATGAACCAGAGACCTCAACTAGGAAGCTGGACAAGGAGCTGGAGAGAATAGAGGCTGACTTGAGAGATGTATGGGCTCTTGGCCAAAAATTGCTATAAAAATGATTGGACTGATCTCTTTCTAGAGTAAAGGTCTATGAGCCACATCACTTAGAGAACATTTTTAAGCACCTACTATCTCTCCCATCCCACCAGTCAAGACATTTGGTAGCTTTTATCTTCTCCCTCCTCATAGTCACTCTTCTAGTTTTGCCTCTGGGTTCCTCCAAAGCCTCTGGTGTCTCCCTCCTTCCAGCCTTGTTTCTCTCTCCATCCCTGCCCGGCCTCTGCAGGTAAGTGGTCTTTCTGAAATGCCAGTGGGATCACGCTAGTCACCCATCCAATTGCCTCCCTGGCTCCCCATTCTTTCAGGATAAAATCCCAACTACTTGACAAGTCCTGCGAAGCTGAGCATGGCCTTCCTCACTTCACTGCTTTATGTGGGACCCCACGGGACCATCCTGGTTACTCCCAGGGCGCCGGGCACGTTCCTCGGTAGAGACACAAGGTGCTTCTAGGTAGCAGAGTCTGACCTTAAGGAGGTGGAATGCACAGTGGGGTCAGGTTCGGCTCCCCCTTTCCTCCTGGCTCTGCAGGAGGATGCTCAGCTCTGTCCTCACCAGCTGAGGCTCCACAACCCCCTTTACACCAGCAAAGAACAAGCCCAGACAACAGAGCCCAGATGAGATTTAATAACACCACTTTAGTGTCCGTTGTACTGTCTTGTGTAATTGTCTTCTATTTAGGGCTCATTGTATTGCTTTTCTATTCCAAGAAAGATGTAATCTTTCTTTTTTCAGTGAAGTACTCAGGCAGAAAAAGGAAGCTGATTTGAAGAACCAGAGTGGAAGTGCTTCCCAGATACGGCGGAAACTGGTTCATGACTGATGTTTGGGAAATACGGAGCTACTTGAATCTGCACCATGCGCGGTCACATCTCAATCTACTGTCCCTCAGACAGAGTAGGGCGGAGTGGGCAGGGGCAGGAGGAACTGGGTTGTTTTTTTTCACCTCTCATGTATTTGCTGGCATGTGATGTAGATGTCCCCCCACGGAAATCTGCATCGGCGCCCCACCGTGCGCTCCTGCGGTGCCCTGGACACTCCTCAGAGGCTCTGCCACGCGCCTGTGAACTCTGCTTCCCGGCTGTCATGTGCACTGTGGTTGCCACAGCGACTGGTAAAAGTCTGCCAGGGACACGAGGCCAGGTCAAGAACTCTATCTTGGCTCCGTGAACTAAATGGAGAGAAACACATGATCCTTTCACCAGGTCTGGGCCACACCAAGAGGAAGGGAAATGAAGGGACCAGATAATTTACATCCGTGAAGATGGGAGCCCACCTGCCTGCTGACAAAGACAGAGGACTCGGTGACGGGAATTACTTGGAGTATTTCCCCTCTGCCCTGCGGGCATCAGAACTTGACCTCCATCGGCCACTGCGACACACCCGCAGCCTGAGCCAGCTGGGTCTTGTGCCCAACCGGAGAACACAGCGGAGCACACGCAGAAACGGGCAAGACAGGCGGTGCGTGTCCCTCAGCCTGCTTCCTACCTGGAGCCCTACCTTTACAGATTTGTAGCACTTGAAGGAATGTTTCCCCAGCCATTTCTGGATCGTAACAATTCCTTTTTTCCTACTGACAAAATCTGAAACTTAGCCTGGAGCGCTTTCTTGCCAAGGCGAGAACTGTGTCAGACGTGTGATGTGTGATAAAATACTACAGTAATGTGGAATAATGCTTTGAAATGTTGCCAGGGTGAGCATGCATGCGCAATGATGGAAATTGCCTGCAAATACAAATGGTAGCTCTGTGGCTCATCTGTAACTTCAGTGTAGGAAAACTGAGATATTCTTTTCCCTCCTTTGCAATTTGCGCAGCCTCTTGTTGGAAACTATGGAGACTGCGCCGCTGAAAGTAACTGCTGTGTTTACTCCACGCGCAGTTTTTACTAATGCAGTCTCCCCGTGTAGTCATCCGTCTTGTGACGATTCCCTGAGCTATGCCCACAGACGCTGCTGTGACTGCTTCACTGAAATATTCATGGCGCCAAACGCAGAAGCCTTATGGGAGGGCATGGAAGTCATTTTTGCAGTGAAAGATGACACCCACTTTGACCACCTTAGAATAAAGGCTGCATAACTGATTGGGATTCGGGCCCCACTTCAGCACCTCCCCCAAATACACACACCCAGTGGTGACTTCAATGGCAATTATCATCAAATTGAACTGCATCATTTGAAGTCAAAATTGTGGGGTATTTACTCTGCATCAGGCCTTTTGCCCTATTTTAGGTGAATCTCATGACATGGTGAATAATAAAGAAAAATACTTTCATTTACTGTTGAGAAAACTGAGGTTCAGGAAGGATAACTAATTGACTCGAAGTCTCACAGACAGTAGGTGTCCCAGCCGGGATTGACCCCAGGACCATGTGACCCCAGAGCTTGAACTCTTTCTGTGATGGACAATGTTGGACGAAAGCCAGGGCCTTCCCTTCCCCGAGATGTGGTTACACCTACATGTGCCCCTAACTAGCAGGACGCATGAACCAATGGGGATTTACTCGTCCACAAAGAGCCAGCAGCCTAAACGGGAAATTTCTCACGCACAGAAGACGGCCAAGTGGGAACGCAAGAAGTTGTAGCACATTTCAAGGGCGTCTGACTCTATGAAAAGTCAAACTCCATTTTCTTTTCCTACAAACGGGGAAAATAATAAAATGAATTCACTGACAGTGATTGGTTCAGTTGTCCTCTGATAATCATAGTAACTGTGGACTAGGTACTTCCCACGTTAAGCACTCTGCCTCAAGGATCACAGCACTCTTACAGCCCAGTAATGGAGGTGCTGCTATGAGCCACATTGGACAAGTGTGGAAACTAAAACTCAGAGCTTCTGTGTCTTGCCACGGTCAGTCAGCTCAGCTGGGATTCAAACCCAGGCTTCTCTGGCTCTGAAGCTTTGTTCTTACCTGCTGTGGTACCTTGTCTCCTACAAACCTGTCCTAGCTAGCTTCCATTGTTGGATAAATAAGGAGACTGCTTTATCCAAGGGTGCATCAGAAGTTTGGGGGAAGTGACACAGTGTTTTAGGAAGAACCCTCACTTTGATAATGAGCTAGGCTGGTTAGTCACTGCTAATCCAAGTGTGGCATGGGGCTCACCTTCCTGCTGTGCAAATGGATGGTGGAGAACAGAGTCTGGAAGTTCCACTCCTGCCCTCACTTTCTGTAATTCTATCAAACACGTTTCCCTGCCCCACCATCTTTCCTAGATTTTGACTCTCATGGCCAACAGAAGTCAGATACATCAAAGATGTGGCTACCCTCTTCTAGTTCAAGATCATCTGAACATCTTGCCTTGCTAGCACCATTCCGACAGCTATTCCTATGGCTGGTCAGTCAACTCCCAAGGGTTTCCCGGCGGTGCAGATGCTGTGTCCAGGGCTGAAAGAGCTTCCCTTCTCCCCTCACTCCGCTCTGGGCTCCAGCCCCCTGGCCTTCTCTCAGACCTTCAGATGGCTCTCTGCCACCCCAGAGCCCCTTGACATGCTGCTCCCCTGCCGGGAGCACATGGCATTCCCCTCCTCCTGTTGGCTGACATCCCCCCTTCAGATCTCAGCTCCAAGGCTACCTGCTCAGAGAAGGCTTGCCTGACCCCTGGGCTTGGGATTCTCTTTCATTATAGATCGGTCCTTCCCTTCAGAGCACTTCTTTGACTTGGTCCCATGTTCAGATGGATCAGTGCCTGGGTTTCCCCCGGGATTCATTCTTATGTCCCCAGCTCCCAGCCCCAAAACCTGTTGCTGGAAGCATTGGCACGCTGACCTGCGACCCATAGCTGCTTCCCCTTGTTGATGAGCTGCAGGAAGGGATGATGGTAGCCAATTGCCAGGGGTTACAGGTTAGATCTCCTCCCAGACCACCAAGTAATGTCCCAGAACCATGTTCTTTGATTTTTATGTTTTTCCCCATCTCCAAACATCAAGCAATCGTACAGATCAATGCCTGAGACCTACGAGACTTATGGAATGTTAAGAAGATTATGCACAGAAATGTACCAGCTCTGACAGCCACGCTAAGAAGAATAGTAATACTCTGCTAGTTTATCAACCTTTGCCATTTAAAAAATTCACAGCCAATTTAATTAAAAATATAACAGCTCTGAAAGCTGCTACAAAGACGATGACACCCATCAATCATTTTGTAATAGTGTTGAAGATGCATTAGGGATGTTGCACTGGATGCTGACTTTTTTAAGCCCAGATAGGAGGGGCATTTCATTCTACACAATTAATGTCACTGCATTAAAATATTGACTGTAAAGGAGAAAACACCAAACAGCTTTATAACCCACATGTTTTATGATCAAAACTTGCTTAGAAAGGTGCTTTGAATTTATTTGTTATAAGCTGCACACTTCACATTGAGAAAATTGAAATGGTTTCCATTGACTAGCTCATTTAATCATTTAGTTGATTTAATGGAAAACGCTCTGCATTTTTCTCTTCTCGGTTGCTAAGATTAATACTTTCTGTTCATTAGCAATCAAATATTGCAGGAAGGTTTACATCTTAGTCTCACTTAACTCATTGCCTTTTATTTTATTTTTTTAAATCTTCTAATAGAATTTAAATGGTATCTTTTAAACCACGTGTAAATTTCTCTCTCAGTGACTCACTTTGTCTTGTGGAAGACACACTGCTAGATGGGACAGGGAGACATTTATCCCCAACTGCCTTTCCCAATCTTTTTGTTTTGTCTTTGGAGGGGGGAGCACATATATGGGGGAGAAGGAGTGGAGACTTCAGAAAAAATTATGAATCTAGCTTCCAGGACCCCTGATTCACTCATACAGCGGCAATATTGTAGCAACCCCTGAAATTCTGTTAAGAAGGCCCTTGGATTTATTAGTGGGATTTATGAGCTACCTGGGAGAACGAACCCATTAAAAGTGTTAACTGTGAGCATCTGGCTTTCATGGAATAAAGAACTGAAGCCAGCATACGGGAGTGAGCCTGAGCCCAGGGCACGCCTCTGCCGTCCCTCGCAGGCCCTACCGTAGACACCATGTCATCAGGGCAGCGCCACCGCGGCCGCGGCCTCATCTCTGTGATCCGCGGCTAGTCTCAGGGGTGTATAAATGGCGGGTAAATTCTCCACGTGAAATGCCTCCATGGGCAGATTCTACAATGAAACCTTTTTATGACCAAATTGGTTACAAGACCGCATAATCAATTTTTATTATTAAAGAGAGCCAGTGGTTTAAAAGCTGCCTCTCCAGATCCTCCTTGCTTCCGCACCAGAAAGGGCTTTTTAGACCCCACATGCTTAAGAGAAGAAAATAATAAAAGGCAGACGGTAGTGTTTTGTACTGAGCAGAGGTACAGTGGTTTAAGGAAACTGGGTATAAACATGAAAAAAGCCCTGAATCGGGGATGCAAGGAGCGTGAGGACAAGCCAACCACTGGGGGGCAAGACAAGGACGCATTTTAAGGTGGCCCTCCAGGAGCCAGCCCTCAGGCTCAGAAACAGAAGTTGGCCTAATTTTTGTTCTCTATTTTGTCTTCTGCTTTTCTCACGCGTGCGTGCATGTGTGTGTATGCACGCCCACACGTGCACATGCACATGCACAGATGAACGCATCTGTGTTCCTCAATGCATTAGTGACTGGTTGGGGCAGAGGGACACAGACTCGGCTTTTCCATTTAGGGAAAACTGTAGCGCAAGACACCAGTGTGCTTTTACCCTAGCAAAGTGATTTTTTCCTTCTAAGCACTTATAAAAGGGTAATTATTTTATCTTTTGTGCAATTACTTAATGTTTGCCTCTCCTGTAGACTGCAAAGTCGATGAGAGACAGAACAGTGCCCATCTTGTTCACCGCTGCAGTCCCTGAACTGAGGCGGTCCCTGGTACGTGGTTGGTAGATGCTCAATCGTTTTTTGAATGCGTAAATATGATTTTCCCAGGTCACTACTGGAGCATTAGCACAGCAGGACTAAACTCCCTGTCAACCTTCTGTACTACTGTCGAATTTTTATTCACCCTTCAGGATTTCGTTAGAATGCCAGCCCCTCTGGGAAGCACCTCTGAGTTTCCCCCCGACTTTTTCTGGGCTCCGTTAATGCATGGATCCATCCCTTCATGTTTGGTGTCCCCCAATTTCCTCCTGCTATCTTCTGTTTAAGGGACTTTCTCAAGGGGACACTCCTGCTCCTCATGTTTCAGATGGGGTTGGTTCCCTTTCTGCCTGGCCTCAGGATGGGCTCAGCATCCATGCACCCCATTCCCGGGCACGGTTGCTGGTTCAGCAACGGGCACGTAACTCAGGTTGGGCCAGAATCCTGTGTGTGGATTTATCGTAAACATTGCTGGGAAAACAATCTTTCCGCTCGGAGATGGCAGGATGTGAGCCTCAGGCTGCTGGTGCTCACATTACCTCCCTGGGGGAGGCACTGCCTGAGAGGGAGATACAGAGCCCCTGAAGACACTGCTGTGCCCTCCACGCGGCCTCGCTGGAATCACCTCTCGCGTTACACTTGTCAGTTGCACGAGCGGATCAATTCCCCCACCTCCCTTACAGCGGTTTGAGTAGCGTTTGTCACTTGCAGTCGAAGGAGCTCTTCCTTCCCTTATGCCACAGCCTGTCAACCATGGCATCCTGAGGCCCGGGCCGACTCCTTTACCTCTGTGCCTAGTGCAGGCCTTGCCCTAGCAAAAGCTTGTTGAATGAGAACCACCCTCCTAGGGCAAGGCCGTTTCCACAGGCCCAGGTGTTTTGGGGGTAAGATTATCAACAGGAGCTATTTCAGCGGGGGGTGGGGGAGTGGGGGTGGGGGCCTCTGTATCTTTTGGATCAAACTCTCACAAAGTAAGGAAGGACTCTTACAGACGCTCAGGCGCTGGAGGCGTCAAGGTCAATTGGAAGAGAAAGAGATGGGCACTGAGCCAGACGACGAGGGTCTTACAGCCGCTTTAACAGACCGTGGGAGCCGCGCAGCCACAAAATGAATTTCACATTTCTGCGTCCCCACAGTGACTAGGTCTTAATCATTATGACAGTGTTTCGGCAGCAAATGGAATTAACAACCCGCGTGCTCTGGAACTGTTACATTGTTAATAAGCCCCTCAGAGCTTTGCTTCCCGGACCTCCAAGGCCGGTTCTGGGCCACCGACAGGTACATTAAACTGGAGCTGGTCAGCGAGGGCCCCTCGAAGCCTGCCCAGAAGGGAACGTCTCCCACTGCGGGGTGAACAGACGGTCTGACGTTCGATTTTTGTTTTTAAGCCTAAATCCTGGTCACATCTGGCAAAACAATTCAAGAAAACAAGATCTTCCAGCCTGTTTGGCGGTAAGGGTTCCAGGTTTACCCTCCCTGTGATCCAAAAATCTGTGCTAGTGCTACGCCTAAGAATCTCTCATACCTCGGTTTAAATCCCAGATTTGCTACCTTTCGGCTGGCAGAGACTGAATGATAACTAATGCCCATGTGTTCTTGCTGTGTAAAACAGGACTATGCTACCACCTGACGTACATTTTGTGAAGATTCGGTGAGATTACCGATGTTAACATTAACCAAGAATCTAGAACATAACGAGAGCTCAATATCCATTAGCTATGATTGTGATGACAACGGTCACATTGGTTTTGAATTTTTACTCCAAACTTTGCAATGCTTGTCCACCTGCCAATTCTCCACACATTGCTCACACTCATATCAGGCATGTCAAACTCCCTTCCCTTTAGTTCAGAGGTTTTTATTTTTAGGCCATCAAGTCCCTTGAAAATCTAGTGGAGTCTGAGCGAGGAGCCCTCTCTCCGGCTCCTACAGCACCTGAGAGTCCGCCTGACCCTCCCGCATCTCCATTCTCCTGTGATGGCCGTTTACCTGTTTCCAGAAATTCTGATTATAATGGAGGCTCTGGGAGGTCAGGGACTAGATCTGCCCAGATGACGATTTTATTTCCCTGCTTGGCTCAGTGCCTGACAGAGGCTAGGTGTTCAATACTCACTGAATGAATAAATGGAAATCATAAAGCTTTCCCTGACCCCTTAAATATTCACCTGCTCTCCAGCGTTTGCATCTCATTTCAGGGTCTGTCTGGGGACTCCGGAGTAAGAACGTCTATTTCAGGTGATCATTAAAAATGAAGCAGAAGACAGGCCAGCCAAACAATGAAGCAGCCCCTTCATGATGACAGAGAGAATGTGCATAGCAGGCCTGGGTCCCAAGAGAGGAAGGGCAGAGCTGGTGCTGACACTGTGTAATAGATGAAGTCACTTGCATTATCTTAGGTGACAATGAGAGTCAAGCCTCGACGAAGGTCACAGGACTAGTGGCGGAGAGAACTGAGCCCTGGCTTCCAGACCAGTGCTCACCACCCCGTCCCTTCCCCAGGTCCACACTGCCTCCCTGGAAGCACAGTCATTGCAAGAATTGGTGAGGATTCCTCTAGAGCATCACCAAAGGGTAAGTTAAGGAAATGCAGGGTTTCCATGGCCATGGTCAGATTAGGGGACAGGTTTACAGGAAGGGGTTGGTTCAGAGCTCTGCAAACCTATGGAGTAAAGTGCTCGCCCACTGCAGATTCCTCAGTGCCATTAGCCCAGGCCTGGCCCATGCAACAGACGTCCCGAGAGTTGGGCAGAAACAGCTCCTAACACTTCCTGACTGCGTTTCACATTAACGTGAACTGTTGGTGAGCTTTTAAAAATGGGACACACTTTGGGAATCCATTCTTCTCCCTGCCACACACACAGCATGTTTCGCATGAGCTCAGCCAGAGATTCAGAGATTTTTAACCATGAAAAAAGAAATACACCCACCATGCCAGATGCTCTATCAGATAAATATCACATGATTTTTTAGGAAAATATTACATGACCTGAAGTTTTGCACTCAATTTTCCCAGTGCGGCACCAACAACTCCTGAAACAGGGTCAGACAGGATTAAAAACGTGCCAGCCCGTTAGCATCACCACAGCCCGATTCCACGGGTGCTCGCGTTGTCGATGACAGAGCGCATTCCTACTTTAGAGAAAGAGAGAAGAGACTTCCCCATGGCTGCTCTGATTTACTATGTGCCACAAATCCAACACCTCAACTGTTCTTAGATCAGTAAGAGTAGCCACCACTGTTCACGGAGAGCCCAGGAAAACACCAGGCACCGTGTAGAGAGCTTCACACACATGCCCGCCGTTAACCCTGTTCACGGTCCTGGGAGACGGCGGCTATCGTCTCCCAGGTCAGGATGCTGAGGCCTCGTGCCCGAGTGGTATGGCTGGTGGAGCATGTGCTGTGTGCCAGGCACTCTGCTGTATGTTCTATTTATATATCATTTTATCTCACCTGAATGCTCTGAGGTCAGTGCCATCAGAACCCCCTATTTACAGCTGAAAATACTGAGATCTCAAACCCAAAGCTTATGCAATCCTCAGTGACATCTGACGTGGAACAGGGAGAGGGGATTAGAGGCACGTGTGCCACATATTTGCTCTGCACCAAAGAAATGTCAAATAAAGGAAGGCAAAAGCCAATTATTTACAAACCACTTCCTCAAGCTTTTAACAGCGGTATTTCTGAAAAGTAGAATTTGATATTTTACTCTCTGCCTGCTGTACGATTGATATTGACCATATTACTTTTGTACTAAGAAGTAATTACAGAAACCTCTTCAAAGACTCCAGCATATATTTCATATCATTGTTAAAACTAATATTATTTTTAGAAATCATCAAAAAGAAAAGCACAGGAGAGAGGCAAGGAAGAGAAAACAGAAGCCTCCTGTTTCTGCCTCACAACAAAGTACCATTTTATTTTTTAAGTATGTTTTTATTGATTTTCGAGAGAGAGGAAGAAAGAGAGAAAGAAGTATCAATGAGAAACATCGATCGGCTGCCTCCTGCACTCCCCCTACTGGGGAGCAAGCCCACAACCCAGGCAAGTGCCCTGGCCGGGAACTGAACCAGTGACCTCTTGGTGCACAGGACGACACTCAACTGCTGAGCCACACAAGCCAAGCCAAAGTACCATCTTAATATTAAAAAAGTCCTAAATAGTGAAAAGTAAATACATTCAATGAAAATGGAGTATTATCGCCTTTCCTTTTGGAGGTGTAGTGTAGGAGTTCTCCTTTTTCACCCCTCAGTAACCAACCAGTGTTCTCATTGACACCGCTATTACATAATTTTAAAAGCTTGAGATAGATTTTAATTCATTTAATAATTAGATCAATAAAAACCATTTTGGCTGAGAGGTCTATTAAAAGTCCATAATGTTACCTTAATGGGGGAAAAACTAATATAGTTCTGTTGGAATTTTTCCATGAAATTAATATTAAAGCATTTTAGTGGGTGTCTGAAATCGCTTAAATAGACATTTTTATTAACAGAACTAATCATGGAATTAAAACAAATGAAAACTGTTACATTTGCTATGATGAAGTGTCCACGTTCGAAGGCTGTTATCGGGCCCGTTCCTGGGAAGAACCTGACCATTTACCAGCACAGAGCAGCACACGCGTTAAACTTGTCTGGGTCACTGCTCAGGCCTCCTCGACGGCTGCCAATGTGTGTTTGGGTAACTGCTTCTTGAACATGGTGGCTCCATTTCTCAAAGCCTCTCTGCTGAGAAACATTCCAGAAGCACCCCCACCCCACGATCAAAATCCTCTCTCAAGTCCTCTGTTTGGTGGATAGTATCAGATCCCCATACACAATAGGTAGGGCATCTGAAACAGTTCAAAAAACCCAAGACATAGAAGGGAATGTGTCTACACTGCCCAGAGATGTTTTATCACCTTCAGTTTATTAGCTTAATTGCTAAAGGTAGAGAGGAAGAGGAACTAAAGTAGACTGAAGCATAGCGTGATGTGATTCGAGTAAATCCTGACCAGGAGAGCTAGCCGGTGGGAGCGAAAAGACTAAACAACAGGCTCACTCCTGACCACGTGAATCTTATGATACTGTGAGTTAGGAAAACGCACAGGTCCCTGTACATAGCTGTATCCTTGTTCCTCGGGAACTGACAACTATTTTCATAATCAAACACACCAGAGTTAATAAGGATTCAGGAGCGATCAACAGTGAGCAAAGGCCAAGGTCACAGGTGTACCTAACAACAGGACCCATTGACAGGACATTTGCTGATACACACGAAGAGGCAGGGGCTGGAGCATGTGAGGCAGGCGAAGAGCACAGGATTTGGGAATGGAAAACCTACACTTAATCTACGCGCCTCGGCTCTCAACAGTGCGCTCATGGGCAAGTCGGCTCACCTGTCTGCTCCTCAGTGTTAGCCTCTGGAAAGTGGGGGTGCATGGAGTCCATGGCTGTTGGGATGTTTGAGAGCGATTACAGATGGAGAATATTTAGTACTGTGTCTGACAGAGAGAAAGGGCGCTCGTGAATGGAAAGAGATCTCTCAACAGGTATTCACGCAGATTCAAAGCCTTATTTCCCAGGACACTTTTAAAATATGAATGGAAGGGAGGCCTCTGCAAACCCCTTGTTACACTGCGTGCTCTCAGAAAGGCTACACACGGCCAGTGTGCTGCATCTAAATAAACCAGAGTTACTGAGATGCATATTTCCTTCCCAGGGAAGATTCCCAGTGGAATTAGAAACACTAGGCAATCCACTGAAATATTTTGATTTACTCAGTTTTAAACAGCATCCTAGAGTAAAAGCATCTTCTCTGAAAGCATCCATAGGCTGATGTGTGCAACATTTACAACCAACCAGCATTGCAGGTGACAAGGCGGGTCTGGGAAGAGGGAGAACAGTAAAAATAAACAACTTCATTCCACCTTCCTGACTTCTCATCAAGAGCTGGTGCCTAAGAAGGCTTAAGCAGGTCATATTGATCGAGGTTATAAATCCAGGCGAAATGGAGAAAAAATACCTTAAGAAAAAAAACACTAATTGTAAAATACACGCAGTTCCATTCTCGAGGCCTCTAGTCTTCAGGGCGCCAACAGATGGGGATATTCTGAGTGGGTTTTTCTTGTTTTTGTTCATTTGTTTGTACATGGAGAGTAGAAGGGAAAAGATGGAAATAGCAAAAATGTAAAGTTGTTACAAAGGATTTAACAATTCATGTTTGGACACCAATTGGGACACTTTGCCTTGAGGTAAACAAATTCTGTAAAGGAAGTTGATAGCTGGAGAGTCCTGTAAAGAAAATCCTGAAATAACCTTTATTTTGGAGAGGACGGTTGGAGAGAAGAGACTCTTCCTGCAATTTGTTTCACTTAGTTTGTGATTTTATTGGGCACTAACTTGAGATTCACTATTTTTGTGGCAAGCACTTACTTTTGCTAAAATTACCAAATATTCTCTGGAACAGAGAATCTTATCAGAAAATTGATCTCTAATACATAAAGGCATTGTGCAAGAAAAAGTCCCTTGGGAGGATTTTTTTAAATGCTTCACTGCAGGCCTTTCACAATCTCATGGAAATTTGGAGATTGCTCAGATATCGTTCTGTGGGAAGTGGGAAAAGGAAACAAAGAGAGACATAACACTGGTGACGTTAGAGGCTACAACCATTTTCTAGTTTATTCAGTGAGGGCAGCAGAGGCTAATAACAGGAAGTAAGACCATTCGAGAATACAAAATTGTTTACAAAAAAACATGGTTTGTGCAATGCATTCTTTTCTGTTACTCTGACAATTTCCAAGAAGCATAACTGTGCTCGCTCAGTATTATTTAAATTAAATTATCCTACGCAAATGCTAAAGCACTGGATTATGACACCACGTCCCCCATTCACACTGAAAGCTAATGATTGGTTCTGGAGCTATAAACGTGTCACATAATTTAATTGCTTTGCAGGTAGAGGAAAAATGAAGCTTTCTTGTTCTCATTCTGGGGCTCATGGCAACTCTTTAATACGACATAATGATCATCACACACAGTCTCCGCTTGACACCTGCTTTATGGCAAAGAGAAGCTATTGCAAATTTTAGCAAAGCTCAAGCAACTAGGCAGTGCCAGATTTTTTTTTTAAAGGTAGACTTTTAATAACTGCTTTTTTTTTATCACCAGGTTAAGTCGCACGGTTACAAAGTAGTTAGACATTTCTGAAAGGATATTATTGTTAAAAAAAGAACAAAGCTCATTCTTACATATATAATACCTAGCATTTCATTGGACACCGCTGTTCAAAAGGCCCTGGCAAAACACAACACTCAACCCCAGGCTGTGTTCAGGCCGCTGGAGGTGAAGCTGTCACAGAATTAAGAGGCCCCTGGAAGTGGACCCAAAGTCGGGGCGAGTTGGGCCATCACTGGCAATGCTCAGAGCTGCCAGCCAGACTCCAGAGGGGGAGCCCGGAGTAGTGTTTTTCTGGGATGCTCTACTTGAATTTTGTTCAATCAGTCAACACAATAGACTTATAAAAGAGAAGAACAATTAATTAGCATGAGGAGGTTACTGCATTCTTTGGACTCTATGTCATAATTGTAGTTAGGAAATTCTGACAGTCTTAACAAAAACGGCCTCCATCATTTGCTATTCAATGATATGTATGAAGATAACTTAATTCTCCATTGGAATTTTTGTTTTGCTGAACAACATACTATTGATAATCTATAAATGATACTGTTTTATGTTATAAAAATACTAGCTTTTTTCACTCGGTATGTTTATAGGCATTCAATGCTTGAGTCAAGGTTAGGCTCATTAAGTGATTAAAGGCAATTTTATTACAGCAGCACATACTTATCTAATTCTCAAATAATGAAACGCATAAAGAGAAACAGCTTTTATTTTTGTTTGCAATCTGTATAATTGAATACTTTTGCTGATATAAAATACCCGTAACTCACTTGTGGAACATGCTACCTTCTGAAAGTGCCACACACCCGCTTCTTAAATGTGTCAGGGTCACAGCGCGTCTCAGGCTTGGCCAGAACTGAAGCAACAGGCAGCTGACTGCTCCTGGAGGGCGGGCGCTGTCCCGGCCTCAGCTCTTGCTGCCGCGAGGCGGTGCGCCAGACACAAGGGACTTTTAAGGGAAAGGCAAACAGCATGGCTTTCTGGCCTCTACTTTCAGCTTTGTACATGATTCCCTAACCTTAATTTCTTTTTTCTAAGGGTCTGATTTGGAATGACCAGTGAGAATCGTGTCTATTATCTAATAAGTAATGAAAGAGACCTGTGGTCACATGTAAACTTGATAGGTCTACAGGGAAGAGGTGGAGAGGGGAGTGAGGACGTCAGCTGCAATCCACCCATGTGGAGACCACACTGGCTCCGCTGTACACCTCGAAGACTTTCTCAATGGCACTGACGTAGGCAGGTGTCCTCAGGCCCAATCCCAGGCTAAGCTTCCTGGCTGTGCGCATGATTTGCCTGGCCGAGCGCTGCCCAGTGTGGGCTAAGCCAGAGTCTTTCTCGGGTGCCCAAGGGCCTGCCTTGGAACTGCTGTGGGCGTAACAGGAATAGTTCCACTGTGCTTTCCAAATGTTCTTTCTAAACTCTCCTGGCAGACATGAGCAAGTGGTAGTTAGAATCCCTTTCATATTTGCAGGTCAAACGGCCATAGCTGACACGATTTAGGTCCCTTAGCCCCTTCAAGTAAGATCCTGTCGTTCCTCCGGCATTCAGATAGAGACCTGAAACCACCATGATGTTCCTCTCCACGAAAACCTGATCAGCTTCTGCAGCTGACGGTGCACTGGCACCTTCCGTGATGATCTTGGCTTTGATTCTGGGTGCACTGGACGTGGTCAGCTGTTTCCCACTGGCAGCAGGGATCAGTATGTCACAGTCAGTCTCTGAGGCACATCCTTCATAAAGCTTTGCCTTGGGGAAGCCCAGATTTTTTTAAATCGCTAAGTAAAATGGGTTTCTCACCACGGGGCCCAGACTTTTACTCTGGTTCATGGAGTTCGAGATGCATTTTAAAATGGACTGAAATCTATAATGAATTTCAGGTGCAAAGGACCACCTTCTAACAGCTAATTTGCTTCCTGCCTTCAGCCGAGCTGTTAACCAGAGGCAGCCAACAGGTGCCCCCTTTCTTGGGCCACTGGTGGGCACAGATGTCCAATGAGTACTCATCAATGCCAGGGTCAGGAGGAAGATTCGGGCAATGAGGGAGAGTCTAAAACCTAACTAGGGCTTTAAAACGCAGTTCCTGAGTTTTAACCCAAAACAGGAAAGGAGAGGAGGGGTAGGGAAGACAACAGGGGGAGGGGGGAGAGAGGAGAGAGAAAAGGGATTAACATTTGGTGACGTCCTCTGTTCCAAAAACCCTGCATGAGTCAGCTCTTTAAATTCCCAAGGATCCTGGCAGGCAGGTGGGCAGAACTAAGAAAACTGAGGCTCAGGGTGACTCATCTGATGTCACACAATCTTAAATGGCAGAGCTGAGTCAAGGCTCAAGGTCATCTCCCCCTTCCCAGGTTACCACAAAGAGGTGCTGAACATTTCTTTGCACACTGGGATGAAGACAAGACCTTGAAGTTTGGGGTTCAACTTGGATACTAGCCTTCCACTAAACGCTATACAGAAATGATAGGATTACACAATTGTACCGCTCATCTGCAGCCCACTGCTAACTCCTGCGATCTACCACTAACAGAGCATTACCCGCCGGACCCTGTGCTGCTTATACACGTATTTATTCCTCACAGCAACCCTAAAACGCTACAACAAGCATCCATCCTTTTACCTATGAGGCATGTGAGGCTGTATTAAATGATTCACACTTACCATAATTTTTGTAAGGCTGCAAGTGTTTGTCTTTCACGTTTTGCACTTTACTGCTTTTTAATGATTATTTTCATGAAGGCTACATTATAATTCTTTATAAAATCAAGAATTATTTTTTTGAAAAAGACTGATGTAAATGCAAATCTGCCAAGATGTTAACATGATTAATTCTGGGTGGTTAGAACATAGGTAATTGCTATTTTATTCTTGTTATGTTTCTAAATGTTTAGTTTCCATAAATGAGAAAATCTTTTAAAAAAGGAAAAAAAAGAGAACCCATCCAGCCCTTCACTAGTGTCACAGTGTAAACAGAATAAAGTCCAAACTTGTAATAAACAGTAGCAAGAACCAACATGTTAAACGCTCTGTACCGATGCCAGGCACAGCACCTGGCATCTTCTAGGCATGATCCCATCAACTCCTTCCAACAGCTCTGGCAGGTAGATGTCGCCATCCTAATTGTACAGATGAGTACAGTGAGGTTTCCAGTGGGTATGTGACCTACAGGAGGTCACTGGAGTACCTGGCCTCCAGGAGCCCGTCTGGTGTGAAAGTCCATGGTGGTCCCTCAACCCTTGCTCCTGCCCCGGGCTCTAGCTCAGAGCATCCAGGTTCCCAGGTCCACCCCTCGCCTCAGAAAGCCCTAGTCCTGCCTCCATCCACTCCTGCAGACGCATATCAAACATTCCTTCTTCCACGGCATTTCCCTGGCACCCCTGGCTGCCAGTCTCTGCTTCTCTCACATTCACCACAGTACAGGCCAGAGTTCGTCAGGTGGTATCCTCTGTACGGCTTATCCGGTGTTTAAAAGACTTAAAAATAATTGTCAATACTCACAAATTGAGAGATTTTATACAAAGAGTATAAAATCCCTTGTTTCCCTTTCCTGCTTGGCAATAATTCATTATAGCCACACAACCACTGCTTAGACAGTTTTCAAGAGTCTCCTTTTAACTCTGCCTTTTACCCGGGGCCCATTTCTCTTCACTCACTGCTGCTGCCTGGCCCCTGTGAACACGGATGTTTGAACCTCAGATCACAGTGTGCCGTGGGTAGTTATTCTGGAAGTTCTCTCACAACCCAAATGCAAACCCATCAGATGTCTGGTGTTCCCTTCCTTCCACCGCCCAGCACACAGGAGGCACTCAGTAAGGGCCAGAAAATAGTCAAGTAACTACTGTGTCAAGCTATATAATCCCAGGGACGGATGGGAGAGTGGCCTGGATTAGAAACAGTGAAATTAGAGAGAGGGGGGGAAAAAGAGAATAGATTCAAAAGAATCCCTCTTCAGAAATTGCAGCCCTTACTTGTGTCTGTTACTACTTTCTTTCTTGAACTAATAGCATGGATAAGTGTCTTACCTACTCTACTAGACTGTGCAATATTTGCCCTGTGACACCCCATCCCTTGCTCGGCCCAGCAACATGGCTCACATGTACTATGCACTGTATGAATATTAGTTGAATGATTATAAACTTCAATCCTGAAACCCAGCAATCATATTTCTGCTACATTTAAAAGCCAACAAAACACATGTCCTTCCCTCCGGCTCATTAAATTAAAGCCATGAGTCTAAGTTAGTCCCTCCATTTTATAGATAGGGGTAAGACCAATTTCCCCAAGTTGTGGGGACAGAAATTAGACCCAAGAGTGAGGAACTCAGAGCCATGCATGGGGCCAGGGGAGGTTCCCGTTTCCGTGTCGTCTCCTGGCTCTCATTTGTCACTTTGCCCTTCCTCTGGCCGAGCTGTGGAGCTTTGCTGATGGCTGCCCTGCCCAGAATGGCTGGCTGTCAGCCTCAGGGCAGTGTGTGGATGTGGGGACACAGAGGGCCTCCTTTTAAGAAAACACTTTGCATGCGAACAGAGGTGGAAGGATGGGAGGCTTTTAAAGGGAATCTCTGCCTCATTGCTTAGCAAAGTCACGTGGAGACTCTAAGAGGTTCTTGACCATTTCAAGCTATCAAATGTGACCCACCAGAGCCAAGGGGCTTTGTCCCCAAGTTTTTTTTTCTCGGCTGCCTTGGACAACCAAGCCTGAACAAAACAGCCTCGGGGAGACGGCCTGTAATAACGTCCTGTTTGTTTCAGCAAGGGACAGCTCAGGGAAAGATGTTTTAAAGAAGAATAAAGGAATGAAAGGCGGCACAGGAAGCCTGACAACCCAGGGCTCGCAGATTCTGAGCAGGATGGATGTGCGCAGGGACTGGTTTTCGGGCCCAGTCTCCGCGCATTTGTAAGTAGTAGCCTGCGGTTGGCAAGATGTGCGTATTCTTTAGAGCATGGCTTTGTTCGTGAAGCATTGTTTCCTTGAGCAGGAAAAGGGGCTCCGAGACAGCCTGCACACTTACCATCACATGAGGCTGTATTCTTGTCTCTAATTCTGTGGGGAGAGAAGGAAATCATGGAATCCACCAGAGGGGCTCACAGCTTTTCCGCACACACTTAAATCCAAGCAGGGGTAGCTGTGCAATGGTCAAGTCTGAAGGTATTTACTGAGCCACATTTTTCCTACATTGCAGCATTTTCAAGTCAATAGCTGTCTCCCAGTCCCACATGACTGGGTTTTCCCTTGAGGAAGGGGCTCTGCCACCTTGGTCTCACTGAGCTCCTCTTCACTGACTCTTTTCTAGGAACTGGACAGGCAGGTGATCCCCAGGGTCTGCCCCATCCTAGAAAGGTCAGAGTGGACAGCCAAGGTCTGCTGTACTCTAAGTATCTGGGAAAACTACTCTTTTATCTCTCCCAGGTCAATGGGCTCTCTCGGGACCAGTATTTCCTTACTATTGATGCAGGAATAAGAGAAGGGGCTGAGGCGGCTGTTCTCTGCGCTGTTTCCAGGAGCTGGGTCTGTCTCTAGTGAAGAAAGGGCCTCTTCCGTCTGCCTTGGGCCAGTGGGAATTGGCATGGGGCATGGAATCCAAGGCAGAGTCCCTCTGTGTGGTTTCATCTTCTGTAGGCACTTCACCTTTCAGAGCTTGTGAAGATGAGAGTTGAAGGCTGGTCAAGCACAGGACCAGTTGTTTAGGGGATTCTTACCCCAACTTTTCTATTTCCAGCAGGAATATTAAAGGTGATTTAATGCCATTCATTTTGCAGATGAAACAGAAAGATCCAGGGTGTGGGAAGGGAGGTGATATCTGAAGAGTACCATACCATGTACCATGCTCAGTACACAGTTAAGCCTCACTTAAGCCTTAAAAGAGTCCCTCTTTTACAATAAGGTAATGGGGGGACAGAGAGTCAAAAAACCTGGCTATGGCCACAAAGGTGGTAAATGGAGGAAATCGAACCAGCTCTTGGACCTCAAAATTGTGTGTCCACCCTACATACAGTTAGACAGGTCATGGCTACAAAACCTTTAATGTGGAGCTTTTAGATCCCCAGTTGCACTTCCATTCAATGTTACTTTCACCCACTTGCCTCCCTCCCATCAGTTCAGACAGTTCTAGAAACAGAAAGATCATACACAGGGCCATTGCCAAACTTCTGGGAAAAAAGGAAAACATCAGAAGGTCTCCATGGGCTGTCACTAGCTCTGGTCTGACCCTCTCCTACACAATACTCTATTCAGGTCTTGCTTGAGGACACGCCCAGATTTCTGTATCACAGCGAAACAGGAGGGATATGTACAGGTTAGATATTGCCATAAACATCTAAAGTTATATTTTGGAATGTTGTATTATAGCTAATTGGATAGGATTTCATTAGAAACCCAGTGAATCTTTCACTTGACCTCCCAAATTCAATGTCACATCAATGGAATGGGATGGGGTGGCATGGGGAGAGAGAGAGAGCTTAACTCTTGGTGAGAAAGATGTAGTGACTTGGTTCATTTTCAGATCAGGGGGAATTAGTAGTGCAGCATCAATACTGAACAGGAACTCACTCCTGGGTGCCAACAACTGGGATAGGGTCCAGAGCAGGGGACTGGGATATAAAGTGTGAGAGTTAGAAAAGACTTTGGAGCTCCTCCTCTCTTTCATTTCGTTGATGAAGAAACCGAAGCCCTGAGAGGCCGAATGGCTTTTTTTAAGGTTTCACAGTGAGTTGAGTCAGGACCTAGGCTGAGACCCAGGCCTCCTCAGTCCCAGGCCTTATAAAGACAGGGCAATTTGGAGATACACAGACATCCACGCAAGGAAGAGGCCATGTAAAGGCGGAGTCAGCAACTGGAGTGATGAAGCTATAAGCCAAAGAGTGCCAAGGTCTGCCAGCAGCCCCAGAAGCTAGGGAGGAGAGAGGAAGAACTCCCCGGAGCCCTCGGAGGGAGCACGGCCCTGCTGACACCTCGATGTTGGACTTCCGGCCTCCAGAACTGGGAGAGAATACATTTCTCTCTCTCCGATTTTTATAAAATGTTCATTCTCTTAAATTCAATGCATTCACAGAGTGTTAACACTTTAAATGTTGATCATTTCCACCAACTGCAGCATTATCTAAATAAAGCAAAATGCAGTAGGCCTAGCAAACCATACAGAAGTCTCCTGATTCCCTCCCCCCCCCCTTTTACACAGCTGTACAAACCTATTTTAAAATGGCAAGGACTTTAGTCCTTAAAATGAAATCCTATTATATGTGACGTTCAACTTCTGAACACAGGTTCAGAAACAAGTACTGTCCAATTCCACTGACATAAAAAGTGCTCTCTTTCTATTTACAAGGATTTGTTTTATTATTTGTCTGGTTGTTTCATTTGTTTCCAGGGGAAGGGAAAGACCGACCCTCAGACCCCTCTGACTTCAGCTGGGCTCTGCCCTCTTTGGGGAGCTCTTCTCTCCAGCTCCTCCCTCAGGGCTCATCCTCTGTTCCCCCTTCTCACTGCCCAGAGAGAGACGCAGGGCCTCGGAGGCCAGCGCACGCAGTCTGCTGTCTGCACCGAGTCCTCCATGCTGATTATAATTTCCATCACATTATATGGGATCCCTCTGGTGGTTACTAAGAGACACGTCAGTTTTGAGAGATTAGAGCCAAACCAAAGAATCTTTAAATCTACAGGATAATGGACTCAGGGTTCACAAATGAGAGCAAGACAAACAGCTGTAAGCCTGCTTTGGGCACCTCCCCCAGGTTTGAGAAAGCTCCTGCTGCCGGAGGAGGTTCATTTGTATGGGGCGTGAATGCTGAGTTGGTGATCCTTGAAAGCCATCATCATTTGTGTTAATGGAATAGTAGGTGCCGAGTTGTCTTGCCACAAGAAAAACAACATAGAGGATCCAGCCACATCAAAGGAGTGGGCTCTGGCTGCAGAGGCCCAAAGATAGTGACAAACAAGACTGAGGTGAGAGGATGATGGGGACAGTCTATCCAGACACAGGACAGGTTTCTGAGCATCTCATCAAATGCCTACAAGGACAGCTCCTTACAGTGACCCTCCAAAGCCATTCAAAGTCAGCCCCTTTCTTATTTACAGTTATGTATAAAAGCACCCAACTGGCTGCACCCAGCCTGTCCCTTGGCTTACAACACTGACAGAGTAGGAAATAACTTTAAAAATCAGTATATTTTCTTGACTGGCTAGGGCACTGTGAGTTGACATTGGTAAGGCTCTATTAAAATGCCTTTATGTCATTATCTGCACAGATGTGTTAATTTATAGCACATTCACTGGAAGGCCTAAATTAATTGCTCTCTGATGAATTTTATAACACCCCTTTCTGCTTCTCCACCCCCAACCCCCAACGAACACTGAAAAGGTCAACAGCACTATCCAATGCAGCCCACTTCAACTTTCTTCCAAGCTTATAATTAAAGCTAATTAGAGGTTTTGGTAATTAGCACATGGAAGCATTCTACTCTCTGAATTAATAAGACTGACTCAGGTTTTGAGCCAAGCAGACTTTGCACTCACTAGTTCTGATTTCTGAGCTGCCTTTGGTCGGTTCATTCAAAGCGTATCTTTTCAGCGGGATACTAGAAAGAAACCATGGCTTACAAATGGCCTGCTCCCAAGCCAGAGTGTGGGTTATCCACAGGCAGAGGTGGGGCTGTGGTCCCCAGATATAATCAGAACCCTTGGACGTGCAGTACCTGCCCAGACTCAGCATCCCTAGGCAAATTGGGCTGGGTCCTGTCACTGTGTCACTTGGACTCCAGACACATCCAAGATGTCCTTCACTTTCGTCTCCAGGGACAACAGGTCCGCGTTGAGCACAATGCATCTCTTTATTTTAACAGAATATTGCTGAGGTGATGGCTGTGGGGTGCCGAGACATAACTACTCATTTGGGTTCACATCAGACTTGAAGAGGAGAAAAATCATTAGTTAAATCAGTTTTGCTTTTGTGTAGACAAAGCAATTCTCCAAATAGCTTCCTGTTTCTTTTTTCAGTCAGTGTGTGGCATCCTGTGTGCCGAGACAGAATTAACAGAGTGATTTTTTAATCAAAAATCAAATCTATATTCTATTAAAAGAGAAAAGCCTCTGTGGTTTGTTTTCAGACTTTAAAGACAGTTTGAAAAAAATCTTCCACGGGTGAGCTCATTTGCCAGCCCCCCCCCCCCCCCCATCCAGCCCTCCAATACTAATCTCAGAGAAGGCAAAAAAGAAAAGCTAGGTTGGTAATTCACTAGACTCTTTATAAGGCCAGAACAACGTGGGGGTTGCTCACAGCACCAGTCATTTTGAGGCATAAGAGAAAGAACAGCACATCTGCATGAAGGGGATGGATTACAAGGCAGCCCTGAGCCGCTGCAGCGAGTGGTTCTCATTGTAACCACGCAATTACTGCTGCTGTGGCAGCTGCTCTGGGGCCCGTAAGGAACAGGCAGGCTTGATTCTGGGGATGGCTGTGGTGGTGGAGGTGACCGGGGACTGGGGGTTCACAGGCCCAGCTCAGCAAGCAGCCTTGGCTCCCACTGACTGTCCCTATAATGGGGTGCACTCCAGTAAGTTCCATAAACTGTGGTTCTCAACTAGGGGGATCCTGCCCCCAGGGGACCTTTGGCTCTGGGTGCATTCTGTATTGTTATAACACTGGGGGGGGGGGGGGAGGGGCTTCTACTGGCCTCTAGTGGGTGGAGGCCAGGGATTCTGCTAGAAACATCCAACACTGCACAGGGCAGCCAGACAGCAAATAATTGTCTGGCCCTGAAGGTCAGCAGTGCAGAGACTGAGGAACCCTGATCGGAAGGTCTGAACAGGGCCGGAGTCTCTCCTCATACACTATTTACTGAGAGCCAAGCATTAGCTTTCTTGACTGATACCAGACTGACCTTGGCCTTGTAACAATTAAAGGGAAGTGACAGCGCACCCAGAGGGGCTCGGGCTGAAAGCAGCTGACACCCAGGGTAACTCCAGCCACCCAAACGCCAAGCGCTGGGGTTCTTACGCCGCGGCCCAGGCCGACACACTGCATTATGGATGAGCTCACATGCCACGGCAAACAGTTTAAGAACGATGCTTCTATTTAATGAATCCTAAATGGTTTCTTACTGAGGGTCAAGTTCCTGCTTCCTGTGGGAATGTGGCATTTATGAAAACGCCCCTGCATTAATTATTCAACAGAGCCTCTCTTCCCACGGAAATTCACTTTCCTGATACACGCAGCGGCACCATATTCCCTGTCTGCATGGGCTGTGTGCTGTTAATCCTCCAAGAATTAATTAAGTAAAATTTACAACCGGGCCAGGATGCATCTACCTTCAAATATTATGCAAAAGACAGCTAATTGCTCTGTGATTTTTTCCTGCTAGTAGCCAATCATTGCTCATAACTATCTACTTTCTTCCTTTTGTTCTTTATAGCATAAACCTGGTATCTCTTCCCACTGCAAAGAAAACCACACATAGTAATTAAATTACACCGCATTCAACTTACTCAAGATCACTGGCAGGGAAAACTCCGTGCCCCTGGGTTTAACACTAACTCTTAATCACACTTGCAAGACATATCTTTTCTGTGAGTTGTTACAAATTTTTGTTCCTGGAATTCCATTAAAAATGGTAATGTCATTTACTCCTGTTAATGCTCAAAACCAACAGCATAATCTTGCATTTTAATTAGCAATTATAATTAATCATTATTTCATTAATGAAATATTTAGGTGGTAATTGTCTTCGAGCACCTCACTCCCCAGGCTTATGAGGGTTTCATGGCACCTAGTTCACCGCCTGTTTCTGCCGACGCGGCCCTGCCTCTCCGGCTCCATGCCGGCTGCGCGCTCGCCCCCGAGTGCGGGCTTCTGGCTCCTGATAAGCTTTGCACGAAGCTTACCCACGCACGCCTGCCTGCCAGCCTAAGCATGCGAGTCGGCCCGCTCCCCGAGAGCACAGTGCGTGAAGAGGAGCAGCCTGCTCAGAACCCTTAGTTGGTAATAAATCTGGAATCCAGATTCATGGATTTTTGAGTGAGGAGAGAGCAAGGATTTGGAGGTACTCTTGGTAACAGGAAGGTTGATTTCAGAGCTTAAAGAATTAAGAATAAGCTGGAAGGGATGTCAGGAATTTCATATGAAGCAAGATTTCTGTTGATCCTTTTGTAATACCACAGATATTCTTCTATCCTTGGCTGGTTTCTGCAGGGGAGGGTAAAGCCTGTCTTCCCCCTGAAAACGTGAACGTCAGAGGGCAGGGGCCCGCATATGCCTCGCACACAATTGTATTCCCAGCCCCTGGTGCGGTGCCTGGCGTGTGTGCGATGCAACAGACAGCTGGATGGGCTCCGATGTGGCATGTGGTTGGGCCATGGGGAGGGTAATGGAGGTACAAGAGTTAGAAAGGTGAGTTGTGGTTTTGGGATGGGAGCAGGGTGTCGGACGCTAGGACACAACAAATCGGTGGGCTGGTATGCTCGTGAATGATCCAAGCCAGAGCTGTCTCTGCCTGGGAATCCTGAAAGAGGCCAGACTCATCTTAGTAATCTCCCTCCATGCAAAATAAACTTCAAAATGTATATACGTATGTGCATATGTGTGCATATATGTATATACATGTGTATACACTCACACACACACACACACACACATGCCCCTACACAGCTCTGAGCACAGAGAATTACTCAAAGGGAAGTCTGTTATCCTCTGAAAATTAAACAGGGAGTTTTGAGCAAAGAAAAGATGTGCTGTTATTATTTCAAGGAAGGGTTCACAGCTTCCGAGGGACACTGAGATAGAATGTCGGGCTGAGCTGGGAATGTTCTGTGCCTGTCTGCTGTGTACTTCAGACAAGCTAGTCAGAAACTTCCAAATGTCCAGAAGAAATAAATGATAGCCAACAGCTCGTGCCCCAGTTGTCAGAGTGCAGACAGTCGTGGTCTGAGATGACTGCGAGACAGGCCTCTGAAGTCCAGAGAGCTCCTTCCCTTTGGCCAATTTTGAGGCTGCTGCTATTTTACAAAATGAACAAATGTCAGGACAAAGCTTAAATTTTTGTTGTATTTTATGAATGTGTGCATTGAACAAGTTAATGCTTTAGCACACATAAAACAGGATGACTCATTTGTAAGTAATATCAAAAGTCAAAATTTGGAACCCTTTGTAAATGGGGATGGAGGGTCAACTAAACCTGCACCTCCTACCCCCATAGCCTCCAGTTTGTTTCCCAGGTCCCGTGGACACTAAAAAGAATGCTTCTGCCAAGCTTCCATTCGATTCACATAGAGCACCTGACTTTTGCTCGGAGCTTGGGGATGGAATCCCTTCCTCCTGGAGCTCCTAAGCTAGAGCCCATCTCCCTTTAGACTTTCTTTTGCTGGAAATCACCTTTCCTTTTCTAGTTCCCTTTGCTGGCTCTTTATCATCAAGGCCTCACCAAGGCTTCCATGGTGGCAGGGGAATATAAATGAAAAAAACCCCAGTTATAATCATCACATCCTAGAAGGAAGGGACAAGTAAGATCCCCAACAGTCCTAAGTGTGTGCTCTTGCTCATGAGGTCACAGCAGGACTATTAATAAGCAGAGATGGTATTTACTGGACAGTTACCATGTATGGGGACTGTGTCTAGCTCCAGGGAAACTGACTGAGGCACAATGGCCATCGGGAGTGAGCCGTCCCTAAGACTGCCTGGGTCTATCGGATGCCTTGCTGTCTGCCTGGAGACGGGCTCTGTTTCTCGTTTAACTCCAGCTCTGGCTGATTGTGGTCCTGGCCCTCATGGAAGGAAAAGGAATGTAGCCTCATATAAACATCAGCCTGAGCCAAGCAGAAGTGCTAAGAAAAAGCGAGCTCCCAGAAAACGTATGTCCTCTCTCAAAGCAGAACAGAAAACATCAGGCGACTTCTAGCTGTCCTCATGAGGCAAACCCACCCGCCAGTTGGCTTGCAAAATAAAAAATGCACAGGCCTGTTGGTCTGTTTGCGGGCCCTGGACCTGGAAGTCCATGTTTCATAGAGGCTGACAGCAAAGGCTCGGCTGCAAACTGAGTAACAGTGAGACTGGGCAGGTCAGCTCATCCTGCAGGCCCTGTTTCCTCATGTGTGAAATGGGGACAGTGACCCCTGGCTCCCAGGCTTGCTGGGATGATGACATGAACTAACGCATGCACAGGCATGACCGCAGGGCCGGGCACACGGTACGCCCTTCTCAGGTGTTGTACTCTCCTCTTCACCAGGATTCTGGCTTATTTGATACAGTCTTTTTGCTTTCATTGAAAATTTAAACAACAGCCCTGGCCGGGTGGCTCAGTTGGTTGGAGCATTGTCCCATACCCCAAAAGGTTGGGTGTTCAATTCCTAGTCAGGGCACATACCTAGGTTGTGGGTTCGATCCCTGATGGGGGTGCACGGGAGGCAATGGATCGAGGTTTCTCACATCGATGTTTCTCTCTCTCCCCCCCCTCCTCTCTTCCTTCCTCTCACTAAAGTCAATAAAAATACATTCTCAGGTGAGTATTATAAAATAAAATACAAATAAAAATCAATGAAAACTATCCTCAGGTGAAGATTAAAACAAATTTAAACAGCAGCTGCATTCACAATGGACTTAGGTTTATAATAGTGCAGATTCCTTCCTTGGTGTGATCTGAAAGGGAGGAAGGAGCATTCACACGATGTTCTGAGGTCCTGGGAAATGTGTGCTGAGAATCCGAGCGTCATGCTCGCATGTCACCGGTGGGAACGACACTGAGCCATGTGGGGCGACTTAAGTGCATATTTTGCAGATGCACCAGGTGCCGGGGGAGCATGAAGGCAAGACACTGACTCTCACTCAAAGGCAGGCGCAGATAACACAGTGCTGAACCAACACATGAGGTGAGAAAAGCGTGTTCCAGAAAGGTTCAGTCTCTGGGCCCTCTTAACATGTCAGCTTTGTTCTCTTAGAACTTTTATCACCTCTCTTGAACCACAGTTCCTGTCCTGAGAGTGGGATCGCCCCTTATTCACATTTAGATTCCCTTCAAGAACTGACATTGTCTTGTGCTCAGGAAATGTTTGCTGCATCCATGCTCTGGAGAGCTTTAGAAAATCAGCACATCCCCCTTGAGATGACAGAGGTCCAAGTGAGAAGAGTGGGGTGGGACAGGGTCTCTTGAATAGCACCTTATTCAGGGACAAATATGGACCCCCGGGCACTGGACATGGGTGGTCCTTTGCTCAGAAAGAGATTCCCGGGGGCGAGGCTAAAGCCAGGGAGACAGCTCCCCATAGAGCCTGGGCTCTGCAGACCCCAGCGTCATCATTGATCTGAAGTTCAGCAGATGGTGTTTTTGCATTAATTGTCGAAATTACAGTCTATAAGATCCTGTTTACTAAAAACTAGTTGCCTTAAGGCTTTAAGATTTTAATTTACCTTTGTGTTTGTGTGTGCTGGGAGTGTACCTATTTTGCAGGTTCGCTGTGCCAGAGGGTTTGTGCAGATGTGCGAAACCAGCTGGCAGCAGGACCGGCCCGTTAGACTCCTGTGTGGTGTCGGCACTGGCCTCCCAACAGGTGCGGGGGTGGCCCCTCAGCACGGCCCTGGAAGAGCATTTCCAGTGCGGTTCCCTGCACTGTGGCTGGGACAGCCTGAGGCCATACAATAGAAGCTACAACGGGAGCAGTCCTAGAAGACGTCACCAGCCTACGACGGACCGGTGCTAGCAGCTTTGTTTCACATTCGTGTCAGTTTCCAAAGCAACTCGTGATTCCAGTTTCATCGGTTTTACTCACAATGGTTTTCTCTCCCATCCAAACTCCTCTTTCCTTGAAAAAAGAAAACCCTAACAGTGCTTTTTCACTAGCAAGAAATGAGGCAGCGGAGCCAGGACCTATTCTCTCTAAGCTCAGGCTGAGAGCTTCTGAGCCTCCAGACCTGGAAAGGAGAGGGAGGGAGGGAGGGACGCAGGGAGGGAGGGACGCAGGGAGGGAGGGAGCCTCCAGACCTGGAAAGGAGAGGGAGGGAGGGAGGGACGCAGGGAGGGAGGGACGCAGGGAGGGAGGGAAAAACCACAGAGAGCAGAGCGTGGACGCCTACACCTTATGATTCCGAGCTGGTAGAAAGGAGATCTGTGATGGAAGAAGAGACACTGAGAGGAGGGCACTGTATTAGGGCTTATATGAATTCTGGAAAGAAAATAAAAAAAGAGGCCTTTGATCCACTCCAAAGAGGCAGACAGAAACTTCAAAGCAGAACAGCCATCCCCGCGCTTCACCCTGCTCTCGGCGCTGGAGCATTCATTATGGAACAGCTGCCTCCGCCCTTGTGTGACGGCTGTAGTCACGCAATTCGGCCTGTTTGGCCTCCCCCAGGACACAGCACGTGCCAGGGCCAGGTGCCAGGCCATAGACACAGGAGGCTGCCCTCTCCTAAGTGGGGTTAATTCACCGCTGCCCTGATGTGCAAGGAACCACTTCCCAGGACAGTGGCTGCTAGATACCAGCTTCCCTTGCCAGAGACAGAGGAAGGGGATGGCACTTTGTCTCCCTGCTGCCAGGCGTCACTCATAGTAAAATACAGCCAACTAGCCAGGAGGAAGAAATTCGCCATTATGAAAGACAACAGACCTGCTTATGTGAGCACCCCAGACGGCACTGGGATTAATAGGTACTGACTGCCCCAGGAGACTGGGCAGACCCCTGGTGCCCGTGGACACCGGATATTATGTGGTCAGATCACGTCTCTCATCGCCTCCTCCCCAACCGGTGCCGGTCTCCCGCACAGGCTCGGGGAGCTGAGTCCCCCTGGAGGGAGCCGCACAGGACCGCTCTCCTTCCCAGCAAGCAGGCCCCGATGAAAGAAACTAGACACCTCACCAGCACCTATATGAGATCAGCCCTGGGCTTATTTTTTTGTAATAACTCATTTGTGTCAGAGTCAGTAAACGGCAGTACAGGGAACACAGATAAACACCCGGGAGAATTCTCCAGGTTATTTTAAAAATATTGTCTCTGTTGACTTGAAGTGCTGTAGAAACAGTTCCATATGCTGTGCTTATTTTTCCTGTTGGATCTTATAGTTTAAACATAGATCTTCCATCGGATACAACTTCTGCTAACAATATGGCCTGGCGGGTAGGCAGACCCTACAGGCTGCGGATCTGAGAGGCTGCTAGCCGCTGAGTCCCCCTCACAGTTCATTGTAATGCATTGTGCTCCTAAGTTCTTTGCCAACGTTTTTCTGTAAAACAAACCAAAACGACATGCTGATTTCTGTACAGTCATGCCTGGTTTGGGCCACGTTAAGTCCCAGAGATTCCTAATCTTAGCTGCTGTGTCTCTGCTATTTTATGAGACAATACATTTGTGTTTCATGTTGCTTTGTGGAGACCATTACCAGGGCTGCTTCATTATTTGTCTTTCTAAAAAAAAAAATGCTTTCTGTGCTGCACACCTGAAACGAATCTTCTGTAAGCTATGCCGATTCTATCTCAGTAAAAGTGTTTCCATTTATAGAGACTAATTTATTTGTATTGTAAAACTTTAAAACAGAGACAAGATTATAACCTGCACTGACCACCCTGCCTAGTCCTGGTCCCCTCACTAGGGCATCAGTATCGCCAGACTCGCTCATGTTCTTTAGGACACTTTTTATATATTTGCACTTTTTGTATATTTGTATATATGTACACAGCCGTATGTCTTGTTTTTGTGGCTACTGTTGTTACATTAATGGAATCATACCATAAAATGGATGCTTATTTTCCCCCTCCTCTCTTAATCCATATATACTTTGCCTGTTAGTTTGCTGAAAACCTAGGTTCCATTTTCAACATTTATAACCACACCGGACGGGGGTAGTAAGAGAACACAAAACTGAACTGGATTTTCGGCCAGCGCTGGCACTGATGTCCAGGTGGTCTCAGACTATCCCTGTCCTCTTTGGGCCAATATCCCTTCCTCTGTAAGGGGGGCTGAGTGCAGTGGTCAGCTTGTTCAGGCCTCGGTCCCTCAGTACTAAGGTCAAGCTTCTCACACTGCAGGATGAATGACTTAATTCAATAGACACATTCTTAATGTCAAATATGTACGGTACCAACATCCCCTTTTTATCCAAACGCCTCCACACTTAGAACTACACAGAATTCCCAGGACTCGTCAGAACCGCCTTGCTTTCACTCCAGGGGCAATGACTGCAGGACTGTGGCCCCCACACATGCATCTTCTCTGTCATGCAGAGGTTTCATCTTAATTGAGTTAGTTATCAATATTTCAAAGTCAAGAGACTTCATAGAACGACGCAGCCTTCTTAACTTCTCTCGGAAGAAAACCTTATTCGGCAACACTAGGCCCGGACATCGGCACAGAGGACAGTTACTGACATGGACCCAACGTGGGGTCTTTCGTGCTCTGGAAAGGCCCTAAAGAGCCTGGTGATGACCCAGACAGCGGGGAAGGCCGAGAGCGGACAGAAGCAGGGGCTTGGGTGACTGTCATCAACCACGATGAGGATCATGAGAGGAAAGAGGGTGTTTATGGTGAGTAGGATCCAACGCACGGACTTTCTGAAATCAAAGTGCAGAGAAAGATGCCCAGAAGCGATTAGGAACATGAGCCGAATATTCAGAGGGCTCAGGGCTGAAGACAGAGGCTCAAGGCCACCGTCTTAGGGCTGGGAGCAGAATTCATGGAGGTCAGACCCAGGAGGGGGAACCATGGAGGCAAGAGGGTTGGGGAAGAAATCCCGAGGAATCCCATCAGTTAAGGGTTTGGCAAAGGAATAAACCAGAGGGTGAGAGAAACAAACCTGAATGTATCTGTGAAAGCAGAGCAACTGGTGTTGGCCTTGGGGGTGGTCTGTGCTGGCTCAGGAGGTGGGGAGAATGCTCTAGAGGCTGCGGGCCAGCTTCCTGCGGAGATGTCCACTGAGAACACCAACAGGCATCCTCTGCAAGGAGACAGCCGTGATTCTGACTGTTCCCGTGGTTTCCCGACACCCGCCCCCTGGGAAGTGCGACATGATTTCCCCACAGAGCAGACGGGACGCCGGCTGGAGCCGCCCCTGCCTCTCAGAGCTCTTCTTGGTTTGGCTCTGACAGTGCCTGGTGGGGCGCATGAGGCTGACTCACCCTCGCCCGCACCAGCAGCCACTGGGCCAGCCCTGCGGACGCCCCGCCGTGTCCCAACCAGCAAAGCATCTAGTGCCAAGATCCGGACTCTCCCAGTTCTTACAGAGTGGCTTTCTCCCTATTATTTGGAGAGAAAGGAAGGAGCAGCAAAGGGGAGGGACAGAAAAAGAGGGATGGAGGGAATTCAAGAGGAAAGGGGAGGGCAGGCAGAGTGCAGAGACCCGCGGTGGGGAGCAGGGGCCTCGCCCTGGGTGTGAGGGGGCCCTGGCTGGGCGGCCTGGACAGCTGCTGTGTACACTGAAGGCCGCGGCACTAGGCATCCAGCACAGCACCTACCACATCCGAGCACTCAGCACATCTCTGTTATGATTATAGTTTTGAATACCCAGAGAAGGCAGGTCAGCCTCTGAAATGATAGACCCCTGGATAATTTTCAGACGGCCACACAGCAAAATGCACGTTAGAAACGTTGGGGGAAGTCCGTATCCTATTACTTTCCTTTTGCATTCTTACCTCGTGTGAAAGTTGATACTCCCCAGGTAGAAACTTGCTAAAGGGGGGAGGAAGCCCGACTTCTCAGGGAGCTATGGCACATCAATCTAGGAAGATGCTGTGTGTTTCATCGATAATCAAAAGCGGCCCAAAGGTCCGATGCTAGTTTCCAGCTTCTAACTCTTCTCTGACCTTTCCCTCGCCCTCTTCTCAGTGCTCCTTCCCCAGGCCTTCCATCCACCCCGGCCCCCTTCCCACTCCAGTGGACTGATATCTTTGGGAAATCTTCCTAAGCCTGTGCATATTTTTCCCTTGGGAAGTGTTTCTATTAGGATTTTCCAGCTAGTTCTGCAAAGGTTTTTCCAAGAACTTCTGAAAGCTGCAGCGCTGTGTGTGTTTTGGTAAAACGAAGCAAAGCTTTTGTTTGTTTGGTTGAGTTTTGCTGTTTGAAGTGTCGCGGGCTCCCTCTGGGGCCTCCCGCTACCTTCCAACTAGCACCTCCAGAGAGGCCTCCTGCTGACTTGCAGAGGCCTCGGCGCTTTGTCAATATGCACATGCCGCTGCATTATATTGTCTGTTTGCTTTAGTTCATAGTTCTTCTATGGATGGGTTTTCTATGAAGATCACCCTGCCTTGTTTGATCTTCAATTTCAGATCTTACCATTTTCTTTTTGAGTGTGTTTTATGGATGTTTCTTTTGGCAGAACGACTTCCCATGGGCCTCAGCGGGTGCTAATGGCACTCTCATTTATTATCATAGACAACTCCAATTTCTAGGGGGACACTAGAGTTGTGTTGTGGTTCAGAGGAGAAATAAATCCTCTTGTAACTTTGGCCACATTATTTCACACCTGTGGCCTCAGAGGAGGAGAGAGGCAGAGAACATTGGCTGCGTCTGTCCATGAAGGTTTCTCCATTATTGATTTGGGTCCCAGAAAAATGCTCAGGCTCCCTCATCTAATTCACTGGCCCTTCAGAAGAATAAAACTATGTCTAAGGCACACACAGTTTCAGGACCAGGCTTTGAAAGAAGGTCTGAGTGTATCTTACATCAGTGTGTCTCATTCTAGAGAGGACAAATGGCTTTCATGGGGGCCTTTAGTGGAGAAAGGGCACAAGTCAATGGACTGAGCTTCTGCTGGGCTGAGAGAATCATTTGCCCAATCTGCCCTGGGCCAGGCTTTGAAAAGGTCCCCAACCAGAGCCAGCAGTGTGAATTACTACAGTGACTGCATCCCAACACAAGAAATCTTCATATTCTTTACTGATATTTAATGGCCACTTATACGGCCGTTTTATGTCCATCCATCCATCATTAATAGTAATGTCCCAGGGCTGCGTCCCTGAAGGAGTCTTGACAGCTGGAACTCATTACATTATCCTGCCACAATTCTGAGCACACTCCACAACAGGAATCCGAATGCTATGCCCAATTTAACCCCACAGGACATGTCCATGTCCAGAATAAATGAGAGGTATCCGTATCTATCCCAATTTTTCTCATGCTCTCTGACCACCCTACTTAAAAACTGTGCTATAACTCATGCTGGCTGGGTGGCTCAGATTGTCGGAGTATCATCCCGGGTACCCAAAGGTCACAGGTTCGCTTACCGCTCAGGGCACATATCTAGGTTGTTGGTTTGATCCCCACTTAGGGTGTGTATAGGAGGCAACCAATCTATGTATTTCTCTCACATCGATGTCTCTCTCTCTTAAAATATAAAATAAATAAATAAATAAAACTGATATAACTCCCTTCTTCATCAATCTTCCTTCCCCTTTACCCGTTCTTTGTTTTTCCATTACACTTATCACCTCCTGACCTGCTAAGCCCTGGACTCATTTATTATTTTTATGGTTTATTGCCTGTTTCCAGAATGTAAGCTCCAGGAGGATAGGGGTCTCAGTCTCTCAGTGATAGACCCTAGCATGTGGCACACAGTAGGCATTTGGTAAACGTACTTTAGACTAAGTCTGAGCTTCTCAGAGGATATGACTCTCCAGCACCCTCTCCACACTCAGAATGTTTGTCAAGTCCTGTATTGGCAGAGACAGTTTCTCAAAGTGTGAGTCTCGTATGTGCTGCAGGGCGTCTGGCACACCCGTCCCTACTCACCAGGTGCCAGAGTCCATGATCAATGCAACAGTGAAAATCATCCCTGCACATTTCCAAATTTCCCTCTGGCTCTGGTAAAAGCTTTCCTCAATGACTGCAAGCCATGGAACAAAACTATGTTTTACACTGAAGTTCCACTTAGCAAATAATTAGTCTACCGTAAGGCATTTTAGGGCCCTTTCAGAGATTATACACTTTTCTTCCTATATGCCTCATTCAACAGATTTGAAAATCCTTTCACACAGATAAAGACGGGGATATTTTATGGTAAAACTCAGCTGTCAAGTATGTCTTCTATGTCAGTCATTAACAAGCCAGGAAACCAATATTTACTAAGTGCTTTTGAGTCTCACTTCATGCTGTGCAATGTGCATTTTAAAGGACAAATCACATGCCATCCACCAAGGCTATGCGTGTGCAGGGCTACTTGAGGTCAGCGTCTGATCCGACTGGTCCCCACATGGTACGGAGAGCGAGGCACTGCAGGCCCAGAACAAGTTTGAGTGATTTCTTAGCACTGTGCTGGTCAGTTCTCAGCCGTGATGGACACGCTGATGAGCTCAACTGGAAGCACAGAGTCCGAGAGAATGACATCTGAAGTCAGTGATGGCGAAAATAACAGACATTTGGATGACAGAACATCAACACATAATTACCGATTGTCTACTGGATACAAAGGACCGTGCTACAGGACACCCAAGGGTGTGGTTAACATGGCATCAAGTGCCAGTCTGCTGGGTGACAGTGAAATATGTGCTCGGATACTAACACTCGCATGAACGCCGGCAGAGCAGCTGCAGGAAATGCGCTGAGAGCGTTTCTCACCGAGTCACTGGCACGGACACTGCTTGACAGGTGAGGAAGCCCAAGCGCAGGGAAGGAAAAGCACACGGTCTCCCTCACTGGGGACTGGGGGGCCCAGTACTTGAACTCGTGTGTGTCTGAGGCCAATGGGTGTTACCCACGATGTAACAAATCCATGTTTTTAAATTCTCTGAAACATTCAGTTTCATCTACTTTGGCTGTACAGGTGCACACACAAGGAGGCAAACAGATAATATACATTTTCAAACCCTTCCTTTAAAGCAATGTGTGTTGGATTGCTCTCCTCCACCTAAGTCTTTACTGTTCTAATCCGCTGGTCTCTGAAAATTTGACTTTTGATCCAAATTGCTCACCTAAAAATGAATTACAACACCCCACATTACAGAAGCACTCAGAGATCCTCCTCTCTTCCACTTCAAGAGACTTATGTAAGAGTCCTTTTTGACCTTTCCTAGAATTAAAACAAAAAGCCACCCTCTGGAAACATCATGGAATAACATAAGTGTTCAGTTCTGCGAACAAAGTAGAGACATAACTGATTAGTTGGCACTTAAGGCAAAGAACCAGTTGTATCACTTGATTTTCTTTGTTGAACCCTACTGTCAGGCTGTGAGGCTTTTTCCTATCTTCACATAGTTTTATAAAATAATCATCAAAAACAAGGAACAAAGAAAAAGAAATAAAAACTACATTTTCTTTGCCTCCAGGACTTAAGACATTTTCCCCTTGGCATGTACTCTAATAAGTAGGAAAATCTAGAATCAAAGTTCCGGTGTTGCTTCAGTAATGTCTAAGAAATCAATACAATTCTGGTTTCCTGCTACAGCTCTCAAGGAGCATTTGATGTGTCTCTGAGTCACTGACAACTTTCTTTACACTCTGAAGCAGAGCTACCCTGCCAAGCGTAGGTGCCTGCAGATGATAAAGGACGGTTATCTGACGTTTATATCTTTCTAAAGAAAGATGCAAAGTTCCCATTCTAATGGCTTGATGTGACGTGTTCCATAGACATCACCAAGCACTCGCCTGACTTCTTGGGGCAAATTCCATTAAGTCTTTGAAGAAAATTAACTCACCACTCACTGAAAAACAGTATTTCAACTATGTCATAGCCTTGGTTAAGGCAGACTTATGGGAGGGCAAAAATCTCTTTCTAACACTGTATGGTTCTTTAAAAGTAAGCAGTATATTATGTTTTATACTTTTAAGGAGATTTGGGTTTTTTTAAACCAATGGAGATACATACATGAATATATACATATATTATATATATATATTTTTTATACACACACACACACACATATATATCTCACCAAGTTATCTCACCATGTCATCTAGTTAATAAGCAAATCAAACCTACTCAAGAAAATTACTTGGAGTTATGTAAACAAACTTTCCAAGAAAGAAAGAAAATTTTAACTGTTTCAAAGGTTCTCCAATTTAATCACAATGCCTGTGAGGAAATTGCCACAAAAGGAATAAAGATGAACAGTACATGCAGAATTATGTTTATTTTATTTATATATATATGGTACCCATTGGACACCAAGAAACAGGTGATGGTTAATTACAATAATCACACCAGCTTGGTTAACAACATAAATTTCAACTGTGGGCAAGGATACAAAGCGGGTCGTTGCCACCTCTGCATAACTAAAGGTATATCATTCTAGTGTCTTGGCCTCTAAAAACGTATCTTTGTTGTGTATGAATCTGCGTGGATCTAACTGAAGGATTCATATTCACAATTCATGATCTTAGGCAGTGGTGGTTAAATGTGTGGTTTCCCTAGGGATCCTTGATGTTCATGGGTCTCTACACGCCCATATCTCTGCACCCACAGCAGGACGTGTGACAGACCAGGGAGCCCTTGAACTTCAGAATCAGACATGGAGGAAACGACATGCCAGACTCGGCCAGGAGAGCCCTCGCCGCCTCTCCCCCATGCTGCTTAGCTACCGCACTCAGAGCAGGCGCAATCTGGTAGCCTTCACTATCACTGGAAGGGGAAATCACTTACTGCTCCGTAAGCATCCATGTGCTTGACTGCATTTCCAAGTCTCTTGTAGAAAAGGGGCCTGCTCTGACCTGTTCTGGCCAACGGGCTCTGAGTGAAAATGTTGCATTTAGGCGACAAAGAATTTGAGAGCCAGCACCTGACCCTCTAGTTCTTTCTGTCTCTGCCTCAGTGACTTGGAGGCTGCACATCCACATGTTGCTGGAGAGCCACCAGGCCCTCAGCAGAGTTAGTGTGAGTGGGAAATAGACCGGATGTGCTATGCTACTAAAACTAGGGAAGGTACCGCCCAAAATAGCATAATCCACCCTCACAAGGACATCAACTGCTAAGACAAAGCAACCAGAAGTGGGACACGGGACTAAATGCCAAACTACGTTTATTTCTGTGCCTGCTCCTCTGGAGGAACTCCAGACAGCCAATTAGGGATCCACAGTTCAAAGTGGAAAGAAGAAAAGTCTAGGGATTTTTTCAATTGGGGTAAAAGCTGGGAATAAATATGTGACTTCCATAGAAACATTTTCAGATATTTGGAGTTACCCTCAATGCTAAGCAGGTACATAATCGGGTCCTTGTTTAGGGAATCTGAAAAGTGCCATGTCAAAACTGTTTACTTAAAATAGTACATTGTGACTCAAAAAAAGCAATCAAAAATTGTTGAAAAATCTCCAGGATTGTGCAGTGTGCAGTTTTGTTCAACAGGCCTAAAATTAATCATTGTGAGAAAAATATTCCAACTCCCCCTCTTCCATAGTCTAAATCCTAAATGCAACATCACAATTGCACAGATGTAAATCCCCTCATTATCTGTGGACCAGGTCAAGCACAGCACAGCCAGCCACCAAGCAGACCTCTGAGGGGCCTTTTGCAGAGGAACTACCAGCCCTCAAAGAGACTTACAGGAGGCTCTGACCGGGAGCAGCAGTCAACCTTTATAATTGGGTCATTTGTTTGCCAGGTGACTTATACACAATGTGGACTTGAGACTGGTGCTCTCAGAACAGCGTGCCTGCTTTCCCGCAGCTGCACAGGATGAAGCAGCGTGGGGCTCTGAGCATGTATAACCTGTGCGGTCACTCTGGCCCCCCAAAAACTGACATGAGCTGCAACTGTGCGTTATTGCAAGCAGCATGGTGTGTCATGTTGAGAGTGTGGGCTCTGCAGCCCGTCTACCCGGATGGAAAGGCCTACCCCTCCTCTTCTTAACTACATGATCCTGGCAAGCTATTAACCTCAGTTACTTCATCTATAAAATGGGGGGTTACAATTCTAACTACCTCTCCAGCTTCTTGTGAAGGTGAGTTTGAGAAGAGCTCAGAAGCATGGCTGGTCCAGAGAGGCATTCAGTAATTGTTAGCCATTCATGTTACTAACAGGAAGTATCAGCGATGCATTATTCATGTAATTACCATCCTCATTATCTCTGATGATGATGATGGTGGTAGTGGTGGTGGTGATGATAGTCATCATAGTCACTAAGTTCTTACCATGTGCTTGGCACTCTTAAGTGCCTTATGTGGATCATCTCACTGAATTCTCAGGGCAACTATTTAGACTGTAACTATCCCCTTGTGACAGATGAAGACATTGAGACTTAGGTTAAGAAGCTTGTCCAAATCAAAGAAGTAATGAAGCCAGGATAGAAGTCAGGCAGTGTGACTCTGGAGGCAATGCCCATGTATCACTGCCCCATCCTCCTGCATGTACCCAAACACAGCCACGGCCATTGGCTGTCCTACACTGGCAAAGCCCCTGCCATGGGACTGTTTTTATAGAGCAGAGCCTCCCGAATAAGCTTGAGGCTCATCTCAGAAGTAACCTGTATCCAGACCAGTTAAAGTGGGAGGGGAGAGGGGGCTGTGCAAAATAAAACCAAAAAACCTGCCAGAGAGCAGGGTGGTACAGGGCGAGCTTAAAGAATATCACTCATTTTCACTTCTAGCTCCCATTCAGTTGGTGAACAAAAGCTGATGGAGTCTGTGTTGTAGCCATGGAGAGCGGAGCGAGCGGTGCCTTTCAACCCCCCGCTCTACTTCCCTCAAGCATCTCTCCCATCTCCTCCCCTCTGCCTGGGTAAATTAGCCAGTTCTCTCCTCGCTGAGTCATCTCCTTGCGTCCTTGATGTGCACTGTGTGGGAGTCCACGCTGTTGGCACAGAAATTCTAAGCTCAAAGAGACCCCAGCTTTCCTCTGACGCCTCTGCCCTGCTGGGGAAAGGCCTGGGCCACTCCATGTCAAGTACAGTTGGCTAGCCCGTCCTTTGGCGCACGATGCTTCATTTCATTCATTTTGGAAGTGGCTGATTTGTGGGAACCACTTCATACCTATAACAATATTAGAAGATTGACCAGTTTCCCCTTAATTTCAGGAGCTATGGAGGCAAGTCAAAGGGCAAACATTACTTCTACATCTTCCCAGTCATTTCTCAACCGCCGAGTCACAGAGAGGCTTCCCTTTTACAACATACCTCCACCTCATGTGGTAGGTGGGTGCTCCCCCACAACTATTTGTTCCTGTTCTAAGAGGATTATGCACCAGTAACTCCCCACCACATTGTCAGGAGTGGCCATGTAACTTTCTCTGGCCAGTGGAATGTAAGTAGATGTGAAATAGTCATGTCCAGGCAGAAGCTATAAATGCAACTGCAAGGCTGATCTCAACCTTCTGCATTTCGGATCTCTGCAGTGAGAACAGCATGGTCCAGATGGGGGCCTCCCCTTGAGCCTGGGTCTTGGGATAAGACACATAAAGCAGAGCCAAGCAGAGCCACTGCTAACCACCGACTTGTGGGCGAGAAATATCTGCTTATTTGGGGTTTGCTGTTACTGCAATCAAGGCTAATACACAAATTATTCAACTGTGTCCACACAATATCCAAAGTGACAGAAGGAAGAAAGGGGGCAGCACAGTGGGGGGGTCACGCACACCGGCTGAGGGAACAGGAAGACCTGAGTTCAAGGCCTCGTTCATCCATTCGCTTTAGTTGATTTCTGACTCCAATGTCCTTACTTCCTTCACTGGAATATACATTGTTCCATTCATGATGTTTTATGAAGGTTAAATGAGATAACGCCCTTGAGGTACTTTTTATGGACAGATAGTGTGTTACCAATTGACAGAGATAAATACACCTAGAAAGACATACCAATGCATAAATCTATAAAGATCTGTATCTCTATCTAGATATATATAATTTAATTAAATAAATTATTGGAAATTAAGTGATCAGTCAGTTCTTAGGATAAATTCCCAAATAGGTTTATATTAATCAATATATTGTGGTATTGGTGGTTTCCCTGTCGTTTTTTTAAACTGAATTTGATCAACCCGATTTTATATAGAGATGTACAGCTTGTCCTGTAAATACTCCAGCCTACTGTTTTTTGCAAAGGCAATATTTCCCTAAGAGTCACCATCTGCTCTTTCCCCACTGTGTGGATCAAAGGCCCTTTGACTTATATCGGCCTGGGCCAAAATTGTCATTAGCATAGATTTTGTACTTTCCCTCTTTAATGGACCTGGGTAATGGTTTGGAAGTCAAAACAAGAGCTGGTTCAGAAAAAAGGGAGAATACTAATATTCCTGTTTTATATCAGTGGAATGTTCTCTCTTTCCTATCTATTCTATCCAATGTGATTTTGCACCCAAAATGAAACTCTCCTAATCTTCATTCACCTTCATAATAAGGAAGTCCTTAAACATTTCGATACTTGCAAAGACAAAAGAGCCAGGGGCTTTATACTGAAGGTAGAATTATTGTCAGATTTATGGATGTTAACCAGAATCACCATGAAGGAGCCTTGCCCCACAGGTAGGTCTGAAAAGCTTCCATACATGGAAGATCATGTCCTGACCTACCAAGTGGCAACACCTGGAGACATTGCTCTCATTACGTCTTCCTGGGAGACCTAGCTCAGGACTGCGAGCCTCGCTGCCATGAGAACTACCCTTCTGTATCACAGCTCTCTATTAAACAGATTCCTTCTGAGATGCACTAGAAAGAAATCATCATGTACTCGAAGACCATTACCTCATTAAGTTGATTAGTTCTTTGCCATCTTGAAATTCCAGGGCCTTGAGGAAATGGGATACTGAATGATTAAATTTTGGCCAAGTGGAATGGCCCAAATTTATTAAAGGAACAGGTCAGAATAGCTTGAGAGTAAGTTAGGGGGGCACAAATTATCTAAGAGAAGATGGTGCCTGAGTGGCCCCAGGGCATTCTGTCCGGACAGGCACCCAGATTCGTACCATTCTCCTTCACTCTCTCTAGTGCCTTAAACCAAGAACCTCCATGGATGTTGATGAATAGAGCAGACCCCAGATAGAGTCCTCCCCTGAGCTTATTACATGGATCAGCCCCACAGGTCGGGGAGACTGGGAAGACAAGGAAGTACCCCTCGATCTGGAGTGGAGAGGAGCCTCTCGCTAGATGCTGCCAGACACTAGAAGATGGGCACAGAGTTTGCAATTCTCTGAGTTTCCTCTCTCTGAGTGTCATCAGAAATCGAATGATTGCGGGCTGAACAGCTCGGCAACCGCTGCCTCAGTGTGGCAGCTGGAGTCCAGGTGTCTGAGAGCAAGTGGGCCCAGGCTCTTAGCAGGTGCAGCCCCTGCCTCCCTGCGAGAAAGAGCACCTGCCACGCGTGTCACACAGACTCGGCAGGGAGTCGCCTGGCAGGAGAAGTACAGAGGCTGGGCGGAGGGGCTGAGCACAGTGCCAGGTCACAGTGATGACTGGCAAGGCCCCTGAGAGGCTGGACTGGCCTCCGATGACAATCAAGATGGTCAGTTTCCACTTGTTGTACTGCTATTTCTGGTCCAAAATTCAAGAAATGTCTATGCCATTGTTTCCCAAATTATATCCCACCCAAAACTCTTGTTTGGAAATACACAAGTGGATTTTTTTGTGTGAAAAGAAAAGAGGTTTTTCAAGTTTGTTTAGGAAACGCTGCTTTGTGCAGCCTCCTGCAGGCAATTTTCAGGTACATTATCCCATTACAAAGCGCCTGTGAAGTCCTGGCGTACAGAAGCCTGATTAATCTCAAGTCACTATTTCTCAAACCAATATACATTTTCATGATATCTTCTATAAATGTCTCATGGGATACTATTTGAGAAATCCTGGTTTACACAAGTAAACATACAAAAGTTGAGAGAACTGGTTTTTCACATCAAAATGAGGCAAAGGTCTTCTCTGCTCCTTGTCAGCATTGATTCACTTACTATGAGAGGTGTTTTAATACAAGGTCAAGGGAACAGATTTGGGGCCAGAACGTCTGGGTTCGAATGCCGCCTCCAGCACCCATTAGCTGTGAGACCTTGGGCAAGTTCCTAGCCCTCTCTGTACCCAGTTTTCTCCAGGGTTAAATGGGGATAATCGCAATATCTGCTCCAGAGGACCATGAGCCAATTAAGTCAGGTAGCAGATATAAGAGCTTAGTGACTGGCACCCAGAACACACAAAGTAGATGTTTGCCATCGTCAGTACCACCATCACCAACATCATCCCACCACCATCTTCTACCCACTCACTCGATTCAGATTCTGGGAGTTGTCTTGTCTATACCTCCTTCACCCACCTCCACAGTCATTCCCTCGCCCTGCCCTGCCCCCACAGCTCCAGCCATCCTGACCAGCCCGTGTCCAACTCATGTCACGCTGGGGTTTCACAGCCGTCCCCCAGCTGGGTTCCCTGACCTTAGCCTCACCCCCACCCTCACCTCCTGCTCCCCAAGGCCAGCAGACAAGCCCCACACCCCGTGGTCTTCTCATTCCCACGCAGCTCAAGGCTCTACGATGGCTCCATCCTAACTGCCTTGCTTTGCAAACCCCACACAAGCCAGCCCAGTTGTACTTGTAAACCTCATGCATCCTATCACCTCAGCCTTTGCTCCTGGGGTTCTCCCCACTTGGAATGTCCTCACTAGTCCCTGCAGGGACTCAAATTCTAAAGTAGGTTCCCTGACCTGGCTTAGCGCCTGCACTGTCTTCAAGGCCTTCCCCACTCACGCCAGGCTCCTTTGGTGCGGGACACGGGGGTGTGCTCTGCAGCTGGGGAAGCAGGGTTATCGACTCAGGGACCTGGGCTCACACCCCACTTCACTGCACAAGCAGGAGCTATTTGATTGAGCCGTGTAACCTGCCTGCCTCTCAGTTCCCTTATTTGTAAAGTGGAGATTAATTATGGTCTCTCCACAGGGTTATTACAAGGTTTAAATAAAAACATTGTCGCACATTTCAATTCTTTCCCAGAGCTTCCTGTCTGCCTTTTGAGGAGCCCTCCCTTGGTGACAGTGCCTTAGAAACAGGAGTAGGGAAGTGAAGGGAGGCCAGTTAGTCACACCTCCAGTCCCGGCCTCTGCAATTCACCCAGACCCATACTACCTCTTGACCCATTTTCCTTACACATTTAGGATCAGCATGACCTCTATCAGTTTTCCTTACACATTTAGGATCAGAGTGACCTCGATCAATTTTCCTTACAAATTTAGGATGAGTGTGACCTCGATCAATTTTCCTTATACATTTAGGATGAGCCTGACCTCCATCAATTTCCTTTCACATTTAGGATTGGTATGACCTTTCATTAGGACAGAAAAAACACACACAGAGTTATGTTCCAAAAACAGAAAGAAGAAAAGCACTGCCTGGTGGTGCCGCATCACTGGTAGCACACACCACTCCACTGCCTCCCAGATCCTTTCCGTTTTATGACCGCACTGCTCTCCCCCCAGAAGTGCTCTTGGTACCTCAGCAGCATGGCCTGAGTCATCTCTAAGTCTGTCATTCCCCGAGTAATTACTTAAATATTTGTTAATGGAAAAGCGTGGCCTTGCTCCCCACCAGCTTCTCCAGCAATCGCCCTTTCGCAAGGGGGAGCCCACTAGAGGCCCCTTTCCCCTTCCCCTTCCCCTTCCCTGGGCAGGCGGTGGCTTCCTTACATCCCCTCCGAGCTCCTGGGAGGACCACTTCAGCCCAGCTCCATTCCCTCTCCCTCTTCTCGCCAGCCAGAGAACAGCCTCTGAGGCCTATGTGTCCTTAGCAGGATTCAGGAGATCATAGATATTAGAGATGAAGGAGGGAAAAAATCTCTCAGGACACCTTGTCCTCTCTTGGTGCAAAATGGTTTTGGCTGGAACATTCTCCAAATATTTGTCAGGCCCGGTATTAAAGACCTGAAGTGACAAGGCCTCTCGGGGGAGAAGCTGGCGTTAAACCTCACTCTTAAAGATGCTTTCTTTCACTGACTTTTTCGGCCTCGTGTTTCACCACTGAATCTCACCTCTCACTTTCAGTTACGCCTTCTCAGTGCCTGGGCTGGAGCAGGTGGGGACTGCAGGAGGCCACAGGAGGGGCTGCGGGAGGGCCGAGCTGTCACTCTGGGAGCCATGTGCCCCTTTGGCTCCAGGTGAGCAAGGTGAAACCCCGACTCCAGCTTCGGCTTCTATCCTGAAGAAAAGGCACGCCCTCGATCTTGCCCGTGTCCCCTTTACCATCTCTAGAGCCCAAGTGCAATCTTGTCATTATGAGGTGGTGATGGAGTCTTACATGTGTGTTCCTCCTGACGTCACCACTTCAGATGCCTGCAAGGGGCCCTTTAAAAGTGGCAAACGTACCCTGGCCAGTTTGGCTCAGGAGTTAGAGCATTGGCCCAAGGACTGAAGGGTCCTGGGTTCGATTCCGACGAAGGGCACGTACTTTGGCTGCAGGCTATCCCTGGCCCCGGTCGGGACGAGTGCGGGAGGCAACCAATCGATGTGTCTCTCTCACATCAATGTTTCCTTCTCCCCCCCCCCCCAACAGCTCTTTCTGAAAAACAATGGAAAAAATATCCTCAGGTGAGGATTGAAAAGAAAATTAAAGAAATAAAATAAAATAAAAGTAGCAAACGCTCCACCTCAGCAGACTGCTTTCCCACAGGCATGGGTACACTGTGTTGCCAGATCTTCCATTAAAAATAAAAAAGGAAACCAGAAATCAGTAATTTCAATTTGAAATCTAATTTTTAAATATTGGCAGCTAACCTCCATAAGAGGTTATGCTTTTTCTGAGCAGCCTGCATCTCCTGAGTGAGCTCAAAAATTATTTTACCCTGTTGAAAAGCCCTAGCTCACACCAATCCCCCCAGCTGCATGGCATTACTCTTCCCTCTGAAATCTACCTCATGTGGAAACTACAATGCTCTATATTTTTAATTTTGTGTATGTAAGTCTTGCCTCCTGGGTTCCCAGAAGGTAGAGACCACGTCTGATATTGTTTGACCCTAAATTCCTAATATGCATAGATGTCTCGTCTGCCGTCTTCTGCAACTATACCCCTGAAAGGGAATGCCCCTGTTCATAAAAATGGCCAAGCGCTCAGGGAATGGTTGAAACTGTTGCGGGGCTAGACTGCTTGGGTTTCTATCCCTGCCTCACAACTTGGTAGCTCTGAGGCCTTGAGGAAATTCACAGAGCCTCAGTTTTCTAATCTGTAAACTGGAGATGATACTAAAGGCCTGAGCTCCTAGGGTTGCTGTGAGGTTCAATGAGATAGTAGGGTGCAAATTTAGCACACAGGCCACACAACTCTTACCCCCTGTACATTTAACAGTTCCAGTGTCGTCCGGAGGCTGTTTCCCACGTCCATTCTATCAGGACACCCAGACATGGCTGGTGCTGCAGAGTCTCACTGGTCTCATTTTACTCATCTCTTCGCATTTTAGTTTTTCCTCTAATTGCGTTGCTACGTTCTTTGAGGTGTCCATAGCTCTCCTGATAGTTGAATATGGTGCAGAGACAGACAAGATCAACTGGCCCTGCCCGGGCTAACTGCCATTCAGGCCTGGGTGGTGAGGGGCGCGGGGATGGGAGGACACATACATGCTGTGGTAGGCACAGATCTACACCACCCAAACTCCTCCCCGCGGAAGGCCGGCTGCCCAGCGGCGAGGCGGGTGGTCAGCAAACAGTGCCCAGCCATCGGCTCCTTCAGATGGGCCCGCAACAGACAGCGGCTTCCCACGAGGTGACTCCTGCCCCGGGTGAGCAAGCGCGCGAAGGCACCGCCATGCAGCTCATCACAGGACAAGGTGGATGGACAGTGTCCACTCCGGGGCTCCCAGCTGGGCTGGGCGATGCTTTGCCAGAGCTGCCTTGCGGTCCAGCTTCTCCTCTGCCTGCTCCCGCTTCTGCCCTTCCTTTCACAGGTGCCAGTGCCTAATAAACATCTGGCACCCCAGGCTCCAGCTCATCGCTGCTTCGCCAGAAGCCAGTCCTCCGCACACCTACCCACATACCCACTACTTCTAAAGCCCCAACAAGCCTTTACACTGTATCGTTTTAATAAACAGAGAGCAGCTGAGATGGCTCACAGGAAGACCGATTTTGCATTGAGATCTATAGGTGTCACAGGGTCAGAGGGTCTATAAAGTTGGCAAGGATTATTGATTATATTTTAATATATCTGTATTTACAGAGAGGGGGCACCAAGAAGAGCAAAAGACCACACCACCCTTAAACAGGCTTCTGAATCCTTGAGCACTTTCAGTAATATTTGTATCTTCTAAAATAATGTTGGAGCTCTGGGAAATTATACAAATATACAAAAATGATAAATGACTCCTATGTGTTAACACTTAATAATATTTCTTCTGAAATGCCCAAAGCACTCACATATAAGAGTTTATTGGGGAAGCAGGTACTGAAATGGAAAGATGAGCCTTGGCTAAGGTGCCCGGCTTTGCTATTATCCAGTAACGATGCCATACAACCTGCTGGCATTCGGACTGACCCAGGGGCCTCGGCAAATGTGCCGTGAAAAGCTCCACCAGCAAAGTAGCCCTTCAAAGACAGTTCCTCACATTCCTGTAGCGATGAAATATCTGGGGACAAAGACACCATTTCGGAGTCCCTATCTTTCACCTCTCACCCTGAGTACTTAGCTGCATCCATCTTTCTTCACAGCCTTTGCTCAAATATTACCTGATCTTAAGTGGAATAAATTCTGTTATCACAAGTCTGTGTGAAAGTCTAGGAAAGTGCTCTCATAGATCAAGGTCAGATTCATACCCCTCAGCAGACAAAGTGCATTCAAGCTAACCTAACCTAACTGTAGTTGTTAAGAAAGGAGATCCTCCCACCGTAACATGTAAATGAAAATGATGAAAGGGTCGTGCCTGTAACATGAGCTGTGTCCGAGCTGCAATCTAACTGAGGCAAAAGGACCAAGACTCCGATCTGAGTGGTGGCCAGCAAACTGTCCCAGGCCTCCAACTCACACAGATGTGGGCGGCCACGGAAGACAGCCAGCTGCCGGGAATTTTGTCTCTTAAGCTTTTCAACAGCATGTACCTGGGGGACCGAGTGGAAGGGATGGCACAGAAGCTCATGTTTACTAGCAGGAAGCTAGTTGCTAGTTCCTTCCCCATCTAGAGCGAAATACCTAAAACTCTCCATTCTCTAAAAGAATGATAGCATTGTTTTCAGAAATAAAAATGAATTATTCTGAAATGATCAGATATATTGTGTGAACCGCTCAAAGAATGAGAGATGTATTTTATTTCTCCAGAGAGGGAAAAAGGCTATTTTGGACAGAGTTCAGGATTATTATTAGACTATATACTAAGCACACAGAAGCTACCTTTGACTTTAGTTCCTTAAAATAAATTATACACGCACAATTGTATGTGCACAACCTTAAAGATAAGCCATGCTGGGGGGCTTTTCATACAATTTTAATTAGGTATAAGCTTTTTAAATGTTGGTTTTTTTAAATGCCTTGCTAGGACAAAATGCTAACATGAAATTTCCTGCATGCTGGCAGCTAATTCAACAAAAATTAGAAAGGTGAAGCCCTGTTCCCTGGAAGGGGAAGGTCTTAACCTAAAACATTCATTATTTTCAGGTAAGCTGTAAAAGTAAAGATGTTGGATTTAGCATCTAAGCAGCAGGAAACTGTCACTTTTCATTGCCAGTGGAAAATGTTTTAATTTGAAAATTCCATAGCAATTTTTTATTTGGCAACTCTACCTCTTTATCAACATATACCTTAATTCATAATCTGTAGCTTCATTAATACACTGTTGGGCCAGCGGCTTTGGGTACCTCTCTTAGAGGAAATGGCAACCTATGTTTCTGTTTTTTTCTGGCTCTGTCTCATTAAAATGAAGCTCAGGCTCAGAGTAACCCTGAAAGACCTAAGCACTCCAGTAAAAAATGTGATACATCTCTCCTCTTAAATTACACGCAGAAGTGAAGTCTGCTGCATCCCATATGGAGGAGAAGCTAAAGGCCACGCTGTTAGAGTTAATGAGCCGAGGCAAGCTCGGGCTCTCTAACCAGAGAGGTTAGAGACAGAAAACATGGCCATCAACCAGAAACTTTGTTTAAAATATTAATTAAAAATGAATCACCTCTCTGCTCAGCTTCCACACTCCCCACTCAACACCGGGACACTCAGAGCAATGACTGAAGGACTCACACACAGCTGAGAAAATGCACCTTGCAGATGTGACTGGCCATAAGCAAGAGCCTTCCTGCATTCGTAAATGTGGTGGAAAGACAATAAAAGACCACCACGCGATAGAGGTGGAGGTGGCCATCGTGGTGTCGTAAGGGCCCAGTTTTATGTTCTAACCCATTCTGACCCCATCAAAACTCCTTTCCATGAGAATGACCTGGATTACTGCCAAAGGTGTTTTCTACTTATAATAGTCTTCCCATCTGATACATTTACAAGGGCTTGGCAAACCAAAAACTGGCCACGGGAGTGGGGTCTTCTCCATCCTGGATAAAGATGAAGTGATGATATTCTGATGCAGCACCAGATGGCTCTTCTTGAGTCCTGGGACAAGAGCAACCTGGCTGAGTCCAGACAATCAGTTGATGTGTGTTCTGAAATGCAGAACCTCAAGCTGATAATGATGGCCATGGTGGACGTGGTTGTAATTCTCATAGCTTAAGAACAATAATAGCGCATCCTGACTGGAGTGGCTCAATTGGCTGAGTGTTGTCCTGTGCACCGAAATGTTGCTGGTTCAATAGTTTGATTCCTGGTCAGGGCGAATGTCTGGGTTGTGGGTTTGATCCCTGGTTGGGGAGTCTATGGAGGGCAACCAATAACTGTTTCTCTCTCACATCGACGCTTCTCTCTCCCTCTCTCTCTGCCTCACCCCCCTTCCTCTCTCTAAGTATGCCCACCGGTGAGGATTTAAAAAGCAATAACACAATAATAGTTCATTAATTCTTTGTTAACTAAGACTTTCATAGCTCATTGGCTACTAGTTAAATGTCAGTTTAAATGTAGTATTTAATATGAATTATGAAGATTCGAGGTAGCAATTTACAGAGCATTCCTCACATGTCAGTTCCTATAGTAAGTGTTTTATATACATTATCGTACTTGGTTCTTAAAACCTCTCTGCAAGGAACCTATTCTTAGTCCCATCTGACATATAAGAGAGATGACTGAGTGGTTAAGTGATGTGTCTGAGGTTAAACAGCTCACACATGCTAGACCTGGGGTTCAAAGCAGGCCTGGCTAGCTCCAAGCCCATCCGATCAGCATTATTCCCAGTCATCTCTACACTGTGGAGCAGTTCCTTTCACCAAATCAGGCGTATTCAATGCATTTATGTTCTCAATAGACAATAGCGTCTTGCCCCAAAGTGTATAAAGTATCACCATCAAAAGTTGACATTCCCGCTAGAATTTACCTTGAGCCCTAATGATGCTACATTCATTGTCATGCTAGTTTCTTCAGGGAGGTGCTATATTTAAAACACAAATTTCACCTTCCTACAAGTTTCTGACATGAAAATCAGACATTACTTTGGAGTTCTTTTTTAAACAAACTAGTAGGACTCTTCCAATTAAGAGACAAAGAGTAGTCACACATATCTGTAGAACTGATTCTAATTTACACCTTAATCTTGTATTAATACACGCTGCGTGAGTCTCGGCTTACAAGAGATAAGATCTGCCCAGTAGGAGGATATTAGCTCTCCTAAGTATTTTAATTAAAAAACTGTTATACTGTGTAGCTTCCACAAATCACATGTGAGTGACTTAACGTGTAGTAGAGTCCTGGTCTCTAACATATGGCCCTCCAACCAGCCACAATCCTTCCCTTTAAGGAAACTAGGAAAGGCTTTCCATGAAAGCCTTTTTTTTTTTTTTTTAACTCATAAATGCTGCTTTGTTCTAGAAGTAGAGAGTACAGCAAGAATATGAACTGCCAAATAGTAACAATACCACCAGCAGTGGCTGGCGTTGGTAGCCCACTTACCATATACGAGGAAATATGCTCTATCTTTTTCTGGAGTGCTCATTTTTCAAGTAGCCTCGGGGAGATTATGGTCCTCATTTTACAGTCGAGGAACTTGAGACTCAAAGAGTATACACATCTCAAACTAGTCACTATGAACTTCAGAGGAAAGATTCAAACCCAAATCCAGTCAACTCTATACCCCATAATTTTTACCGTTGCAGTAGGACATACTTAAATTATACTATCTTCTAACAAAGTCTAATCTTTGGTCCATCAAAGATCCTCTAAATACTTCTAAATATCAAGCTCAAAGCTTAATCTAAATTGACTAAATCTTTAATATTGTCATGAAGACATGATGTTTTCAATTGGGGAGCAAAGAGTGTACAGTTTCCAGACGGAGAATAATTCCACGGACATATTTTATTTTCATCATGCTCTATTATGTGGGTGGGTGAGAGAGAGAGAGACCATTCGTCTCATGCTGTACTGGAACTTGCCAGAGATAGTTAGAATTAACTACCTAATTTCCATATGGTATCCAAATAAAACTACACTTATTTAGACTACAGAGCCCCTAACTGTCCTGCCGACTCACTAGTTGAAAGGCATGGACGTCCTGGACCTGTGGTGTCCCTTCCCCGCAATCCCACGCTCCTGCCACTATGCGAATCCCATCAACACACAGTCATCGGAGCTCATTAGTCCCTGGAAGAAGGAAGACAAAGAACTGACTCCTAAACCCCCAAAGTACCAACAACAACAAATCATTTGAACCATTGGGTAGTTCGAGTACATGAAAACTGTGAAGTAAATTAATTAGCTTTGCATCGATCGGTATCAAAAGCCATTAGGCCTGCGCAGCTAGGAGATCCCGAGGAGCCCGAGAGGCGTGGAGGCGGCGGCGGAAATCAATTCCTGCCCTTCACCGCTGATGCTCAAAGGGTCCCCGCCGTGCAACCTGCCCAGGAGCATTCCGGGGGAAGAGCCCGTGGATTTATATCTGCCACACGTGTCACTGAACACACATACGTCTGAAGCTCAGCAGAGGCAAGTCCTCTGGTCCGCTCACATGGCGTGTGCTAAAGGACAGGGGGAGGGGGGCGAAGGGGACAGGCTTCCCAGGCGAGTGCCGGCCTGGCCCGCTCATCAATGAGGTCATTACTCTGCCCCACGAAGGGGAATCGGGCACTGGGGACCCAGTGCACCTTGTTTCCTTCTCTCCGATGCCACAGAGCCCTCGCCACCAGCCCAGGTACAGTGCGGGGCATAATCCATAATCCGCACAACAACCCTGTGATTTTTACAGATTAAGGAACTGAGGGCTGGGGACAGAGAATCATTTATCACAGGGCACAAGGCCAAGAAGTGGTAGAGCTGGGATTTCAACCCATGTCCAGGCAGCTCTGGAACCTGTATCATCACCATTCGAGGCTCCTCCCTAAGTCACATTCGTATAAAGTGAGCAAGGGAGCAGCAGCCTGACTGCTCCAAGGCAGTTGGTATTCAAAGGAGACCAAGAAGCTCAGGCAGCTGGGTCTTTTATGAAGTAGCACTTCCCTGGAATGGTCTCTGCTAGAATCCTTGCACTGACAGGGAGCTCTCTACCTCGTGTAACTATAGACCTGGTTGTTCAAAGGACTTCAATTTGCCTTTCCATAACTCATAGCCAGCGACACTGGTCATGGCTTCTAAAGCAGCTTGATCCACCGATTGAGCTCAGTACTTGGATCCAACAACAACTGTAACAGTAAATAATATTTTCACCTACAGGGGCCCTTGTGAGGACTCAGTGAGTGTTAAAATGGGGACTGGCGTTTGTCCAATGTTAGTTATGAAAAATGTCCTGGTTTTATTTAGTAAGTTATTATTATTACTTTTATATATCTTTATTGATTTCAGAGAGAGGAATGGAGAGGGAGAGAGATAGAAACATCAATAATGTGAGAGTCATTGATCAGCTGCCTCCCACACACCTACTGGGGATCGAGCCCGCAACCCGGGCATGTGCCCTGACTGGGAATCGAACCATGATCTCCTGGATCCTAGGTCGATGCTCAACCACTGAGCTACGCCTGGCAGGGCTAGTAAGTTATTTTTAAGAACACAATAAGCACTCATGAATGCCACATATAGAACCAAAGCTGTGACCCTGACAATAACCTTCATCTATCTATCTACACCTCCCCCATTTTATCTCCTTGCTTCCCCCACTCAAAGTAATTATCACCTTGAGTCCCGGGCTCATCCTTCCCTTGTCTCCTTTTTCTGTGGTTTCGTGGCCTAGTCCTAGTCTGCTCAGGCTGCTGAAGCAGAAACCATGTAATAAATGGCTTAACCAAGAGGCATGCATCTTCTCCCAGTCCCGGAGGCTGGGAGTCCAGATCAGGGGTCCAGCGCAGTTGAGTTCTGGTGAGGGCCCCCCGGCTGACGGACGGCTGCCTTCTCACTGAGGCTCCGCAGCTGTCCTTGGTTCATGCGGTAGATGCAGCAGGCGATCGCTCTTCCTGGCCTTATAAGAGCACAAGTCCCATCCTGAGGCACCATCCTCAGGACCCCACCCACACATAATCACATCCCAAAGGCCTCGCCTCCCAACACCATCACATCGGAGTCTAGGGCTTCAGCATATGAATTTGGGGGGATATGAGCATTCACTCCCTACACACCATCTATAATTGTTCCTCAAATGCTTTATGACATACGCTGTTTTTAACTTTATTAAAAGGATGACATCCTTACTTGATTGTATGTGAGCCTGTCGGCTTATTTTTCCCCCACTTAATAAGTCCATATTTAGCAAAAGAAAAACCATAACAAATACAAGAGGGAAAACTGATAAAATAGGAAACAGATATTTGCTAGAGAAGATTAAAAAAGTCAGGAGTTGGTTCTCTGATAAATTTAAAACAGATAAACCTTTGGCAAGACTGATCAAAAGAAGATGTGGGGGGCAAAATTCAGTGTTTTCCATGGAAAGGTGGACATAAATACAGCTAGAATAAGATAAATGACTACTATCAATAACTACATCATTTTTTAATTTTGATGAAACGGACAAATACCTAGAAATGTATAACGTAACAGAATGGGCACAAATATAACGGAAAGCTTAAAGAGTTCTGTGACTACTGAAGACGTGGAAATAATGGTTTAAAATATTTCTTCAAAGAGAACATCACGCCAGATGGCTGTACAGGTGAGTTTTCCAAGCTTTCAATTTCATGCAAACTTTTCCAGATGATAGAAAAACAGAGCTATTCCACACTGATTGTATCAGGTCAGTGTAACCCTTTTACCAAGGCCAGATAATAACAGTACAAGAGGAAAACTGCAGACATATTTCACTCATAAATATAGACCTACGCCATTCTTCTTAGTAGTGTACTCAATTGTTATCCAAAAGAAAATTTATTTTCAATCCACAAGTAGCAGCTTAACTTTGTAGAAAGATTACATTAGCTTTGGCATGTACCATTTTCCCACCTGAAGGATGCAGGAATAGAATCTAAGCTGAAACTTAGTCTCCTTCTCTGAAAAACAGTGCTTCATAACAACCATCTAATTCTGTGAGAATTAATGAGGTAAATGGTATAAAGCCCTTAGCTCAGCGTCTGGAAGTACCAATAAGCAATAATAAGTCATAGCTACTATTTATCAAATGCTTGGTTATTTGGCTCAGAATTAAACAAACAAACAAACGGCCTTTTCTTTAATATTCATAACCTCCCTGAAAGACAGAGAGAACTATCCCCACTTAAGGAATAAAGTAGCTGAGTCAAGAAGAATTTCAACAACTTGCCGAAAGTCACACACCATGTAAGAAGCGGAGCTAATATAACAGCCACGTGCAGTGTGAGCACCAGGGCCCAGCGGGCACGTCCCATTTGGAGGCAATTTTAGTAGCTGCTTTGGGGACACAGTGCTTCCTCTGAGCGGCACTGCAGTTCCTTCCAAGAGTCCTGAAATGTGCTCACCTTTTGGGGAACGGTAGTTTGTAAGTTCAGGTGTGATTTGTGACAGGCGAGATTAAATTGCAGCATTTCTAACAGAAAGGCTCCAGAGGGCAGGGGTGAGCGATTCGGTGTCATTTATCCATCCCTGCGCGGGAACCTTGAGAGTTAATGAGAGCAGACATGTCACGGCAGCTCCCTCCACTTCTACCACAAATTCTAGGTCAGAAGAATTATTTTATTTTATTTTTTTAACATTCTGGCCACTTCCCTGCCCACCTGGAACTGTCTGCCAGGTTTCTGAGATATAAGATTTATGATAATCTACCTTAGACAGGGCCTGTGGCTTAATTCCATTAAGGTTATGAATGATGTTGCCAATAATCCATTTCATATTTCCATAGGAAGAGATTATTTACACAAATAAGCAATCCAGGAAAATGAAGAAGAGCTCTCCAGTGTGGGGCAAAGGTGAGTGGCAGGAAACTTATGAGGCTTGGGGACTTCGCTGGCTGAGAAATCAGTGGGGAGATACAGTGTCGCACTCTAGCCTTTCCCCAGGGAAGCCTATTGATTAGACACAGAGAACTAACAAAGATTCAAGACTCAATTTGCCCTCCGAGTGTGGAAACCACCACCAGTGTTAAAGATTACACATGGCATCGTTTATTTCTAGGCTGTGCAAGTGATTTTCTTGTACCTGAAGAGGCTTTACGCTTGTCTTGTGCTATGGTACATGGGCAGGGAAACCGACAGGAATGTGTTTCTCACCACTGACCTCCGTAGCGATACTGGAAACTATGAATGCTATCATATTTTTAAAGCGTTTTGGTAGAGAAACCAGATGATGAAAGAGGGTATTGAACAAGCCTGGATACAGGAAGATTTTGAGCTGAACCTTCCAGTACCACCTGCCTGTGACCTGCCACCACCGCCCATATAGTCCAGCTCTCCTCGTTTTCTTGAGGCTCAGAGCTGCAGGCCCAGTTGGCTCAGCTGAATATTATTATTATTATTATTTTTAAATATATCTTTATTGATTTCAGAGAGAGGAAGAGAGAGAGAGATAGAAATATCAATGATGAGAGAGTCATTGATCGAGCCCGCAACCGGGGCATGTGCCCTGACCGGGAATCGAACCCCGATCACCTGGATCCTAGGTCGACGCTCAACCGCTGAGCCACGCCCGGCCGGGCTCAGCTGAATATTATTAAATGATTTCTGTCTTCAACTGTACTTAGACACAGCCTTGGCGAGAGGTAGGTAATGCTGAGAGAGTAAAGGGAAGTAAGTGGCTGGAGAAGGACTATTTGTTCGTGCCACAGAGATGGACACCGTTGTGAAAAGCATACGGGAGCTCCCCCAGCGCGCCCATCAGCAAACAGGCACGGTCTCCCCTTCCTTTCCCGCCTGCGCTCTTGGAGAGAGATTATGGCATCTGGGGAGGCGGTGGAGATGGCGAGGAGCGTCTTGCGGAGGCGAGTGCTAATGGCAGCACTGTAGCTGAGGACGGAGGGCGGTGTGGGGAGCGGATGCCACATGGAGGTGGGGACAGCGGTGTGTACAATGCCCGGGGGCAGAGCGCAGAGGATGAGAGACCTAGAGATGCAGGGGTGGTCAGCTGGGAAGGGTTACAGATCGCTGAGGAGACTGCTGATATGGAGCACACAGGTTGAGGGTAACGAGAACAGAGGAACACAGGGCTCCTGTCTAATTATGAAGAAATTCTGAAAGATCCAGAGAGAGGGTCATCCTACAGGGAAATATGAGGCAGGGAAAGGCTGAGCATGGTTCCAGATGGAAGGAAACTGATGACTTAAAAAACAAAAACTAGCCCGGCCATGCATGGCTCAGCGGTTGAGCACCGACCCAGGATCCAGGGGATCGCACATGCCCGGGTTGCGGGCTCGACCTCCAGTCGGGGGTGTGCAGGAGGCAGCCGATCAATGACTCTCTCATTATTGATATTTCTCTCTCTCTCTCTCTCTCTCTCTCTCTGATATCAATAAAAGTATATTTAAACACACACGCACATATCACCAAAGACTAAATACAGTACATGTTCCTGGATAGGAGCATGAAAGAGAAGGGGCCATTGTTGAGACGGTGGGTGAAACTGGGATGGGGTCTGTGGACTGAGTGGAAATGCTCTGTCTCTGTTGGTTTCCCACTGGGAGGGTTTTCATAGTAGTAATGAGAAGGTCTGTGTTCTGGGAAGGAAAACACTCATGTTTAGGTTGGATCGGGGATCATGTCAGAAAAAGAGTATCTCTATCTATCTATCTGAGAGACTGGGAGAAAGAAAATAAATGTATTAAAAGATTAAAAGTTGGATAATCTGGATAAAAGATGTGATAGTTCTTGCAACTCTTCTATAGGTTTGAAACGACCTCAAAATGAAAAGAAAAACTAAAAGTGCTGAGCTCTGAAAAGAAGAAAACAGCATAGGTCTCAGGGGGAAATTACATTATATATGGTTAGAATCCCTCCTGTACTTTCTAAGAAATATGGATCCTAAAGAAAACCCTTTCTTGAGAAGGAGTCATAAGCAGGGACCAAAATGAGAGCAGCCAAAGGAGAGCCAGAAGACTTGACTTAAGAAAATGAAAATTCAGGATAAGGCAGGAAGAAGAGGGTCACGGGGCGTGTGTAAGAAAACAAAATAACTGATTGCTAGACACTGCGACAGAGAGAGCTGCAAGCAAAGAATTGCCATAAGGAATGGAACCTGAAGGAAAAGGAGACTGTTAGAGAAAAGCTGAATATATTTTTGTGTGTAACACTGTCCTTCCGTTATCCCAAGACCTCGCCAATACCATCCACTAAACAGACAGATGGGCATTTGTGTGTTGCCTTGTTAGTTCGATTTAACAAGCGTGAGGCTCATTGGAGGGCGGCTGTGCAGGAGCTCAGGGCAGCCCATGGCGAACAGGCACATTTGGGTTTCATATGAAAAGTGAGAGAAAACATGTACATCCTGCCCTGTGCACGGCAGGAGAAAGTAAGACTGAGCCACCAAGACGGGCAGAGTCAGTGAGAGAGAATGGAAGGAAAGAACATTAAATTCCTTGAGCTCCCTCCCCGAATGAGGCCTTCCATACCTGCTGTCCCATTTGTCCCTCACAGTGCTCTCAGCAGGTGGGATTTGGATACAGAAAGTGTAAGGCACGGGGGATCAGTAACAGGCCGGGTCCCCCAGTTAGTAAGCGGAAGAGCCAAGATCTGACACCCCTGTAGGACCGCAGTGCATTTTTATTCCACCGCAGCGGGCTGCCTTCTGCCTTGGCTTAGAGACGAGGGGTCCAGGCAGCGGGCTGGGGTGCAGAGGCCGCGTGGAGACGTGGCACTGAGTCCTGGCAGAAGGTGAAGGTCGCACAGCACATGGAGGTAAGAAAGCCCGGCGGTGATGTCGGGGCAGCGAGTTCCAATTCACAGATGGCTCAAATGCAGAGCGATCCATTCAGTGGCAAATGCGGATGCCAAAACCAAATGCGCGGCTAATGGGGGTGAGGAAAAGTATTAGCGACGCTGATGGGGGACAGGCTACAGAACACACGGTGCTGGCCACACTCCTTTCCGCCGCCACACACACCTGAGGCCAAAGCCACCTGTGCACAAACTCGCAGGAAGACCCCCGTTTCCAGGCAGCACTTCAGGGGAGTCATGCCTGAGAGGCAGAAAGAGCAAACTTTCCCGGTGCTATGTCTGAAAATGCAGAAACTTGCAGTCTGGATACATTTTCTGAAATTTCCCCCCATCATTGTGAGCACGTCTGCCAAATAATCACGCCCCTAAAAATACACTCTTGGAGCAAGGAAGGGAAGGTGATAAATTGCAAATCAACCATCACTTATGCAGATATCTACTGAAAACTACACTCATCGCCTTCTCCAAACAGCACAGCAGGAATTTCCGTGAGTGTAAGAAGTCAATTTTCATAAATTGGACACACAATTCTTTCTCTAATCAGTGTATTTTCATGCCAACACTCAAATAGTAGACAATGCAGTTAGGGGAGGAATTATGAACTAGAAAAACATGGAACATGGTATGCAGAAGGAAACAAACGAAACGGCCAAATACACTTTCCATGGCCTTAGTGCTGCTTTAAAGTGCTTTTCTCCAAAGGACTTTGTGATGTAATTGGCTCTAGTCGTGCTGAATATAGACACAAAAATGCCAAATTAATACAAAATACGTCTGGAAGAAGCTACAACTGGTGCTGGAGTACACCCTGCCAGCTGCACACACGATGACGAGTGAGCAGAGGGCTGCATTTTCAAAGGCGAGATCAGAACAGTAATCAGCCTCTAAGGCCCAATGGTTGTCCAGCAGGCTTCACTTGCCATTTCTCTGCATTATCCACATCAAATATTACCCCTTTTTCTTAGCATCCCATGTGTAGGGGAGCAGACAGAGGCCCTCACTCTGGGGATTACTGATCAGCTGTTTAAATTTGCCTGCCTTAGGCTGGGTTCCTCTAAAACAAATCTCAACACAAGACTTTGAGGGCAAGTAGTTGGTTTGGAAGGTGGTTCCAGAAAGCACAGTAGGAAAGTGAGACTGGGAGGGAACCCGTCCTCCGAGTGTGTGTATCAAGCCGGTCACTGCTGTGAGAGGGACTCAATCCCGCTGAGTCAGGGGAGACAAGTTTGCGAGCTATTCCACCAAAGGGGACCTGGAGACTCATCCATCCACTTCCATCAGGGGTGATGACTGCTACCAAGGGGCGGTCGGCTGGTGGAGAATTACATTTCCAGCCCTTCCAGTCTGTTCTGCGCTGCACACAGGCAGAGTGGACACCAGTGACTAGAGGAAGCCCTCAATCAGAATGTCATGGTGTTACAGATGGAAACCAAGAGTCAGTGTGTAGTAGAATGGTCACTGTCCAAGGCAGTGTGGGCAGGACACCAACAGCATCTGCTACTGAGTCCTTTTATGGGGAAATATTGATTCCAAGCCAATGCAGACACTGTGCATGCTTCTCTCCCTCCCTCCCTCCTTTTTTCCCCTCCCTTCCCCCCTCTCAACCTCTCTCTCTCCCCTTCCCTCTCCCCCCCAGGATGAAGTCTTAATGAGCATCAAACAGACCATCAGATGGCCATTTTAAGACTTGCTTTGAGATGCACATTAGTGCTTAGACTCTTCCAGTGCTCATCAGTGTCTCAAAGGCAAAGTCATCTAAATTATCTGTGCCTTGGTCTCATTATCTGTTTAACAGATTCAAAACTTTTGGTAGCCCTGAAGGGGAAAGTCAAGATGCTGCAGAAGAAGGGGGAATGCCTGCAAGGTATAACTTGTTTGCTGTCATATGATCCCCATGGCAACCTACACATTTCCTTACTTTAGCATCCATCACATTTTAATTGTTTCTTCATCATTATCTGTCTTCCCTGAGAGCCCATAAACTCAGTGGGGCCAGACACCACATCTGATTCTTCACAACTCTATTTCCAGTATCTAACACATACGAGGGACTCAATCACTGCTTCTGAATGCAAGAATGAATGAATGAGTGAATGAATGAATGAATGAAGATTATCACCAGCACCCATAAGGCAAAACAACTGAGGGCCTGAACTGCTATTATCTATGGGGTAGCATTTTGTAAATTAAGAAAAGGTGTTTCTTTCTCAGACAGATAAAGCCCTGAGCCAGGGCTCAGTGTGTATCGAAAGGGATTTGGCCTCTGCTCATCCATCAGCACGGTTCCTGTGATAGGCATAAGAGCTGCATACTGATTACTGATACTTCTGGTTTTCCTTCTTTGTCTGAATCAAAATACTGTCCTTCCTTGCTCCCACAAAATTAGGTATGGCCATGTGGCTTGCTGTGGCCAGTGAATGAAACCAGAAGTGAGCCGCTTCTAGGTGGAGGTCTTTAAGAGTTAGTGTACAGTTTACCGCATTCCTATCCCTTTGCCACAGTAACCAGTAATATCCCAGATGGTAGAACACTGATCAGCCTGTATCCCTAAAATAAAAGTGATATATGGCAGAGTACCCTGCTAATCCGCAAAAGACTTGTGGCATAAGGTAGAAATACAATTTTGTTGCTCAAAGAGCGGGGCTGTTTGTTACTGAGACATGCCCATTCCATTCTGACTGATACAGGGCACAACCTGCAGCCCTATCTATATTCAGTGGCCCTGAGTAGAGTAATATGACTTGCAAATTCTCTGCTTTCGTGAACTGCTGTGCATACCACACCCTCGTGCATGCATTATGCTCTCTGCACACAAGAGAATCCTCCAACAAGCATTGCTTTTCTATGCAGGGGAGGAGACAGAGAGCAAACTCAGGCTTAACCACTTCCGCCCACAGAGGCCCATCTGAAATCCTGTGACACAGAAAAAAGAAACATTCTGCATGTGTTCATTTAGAAGAGAGGCCCAATTCTTCCATCCTCATATAATTTCCAGAGCAATTCCTGCACCAAGGCCACCACTCCCCAGGGGGTCAGAGCTTCAGGCTCATGATTAGCTATACTACTACAGCTATCACTGCCAACTAATGGTCGATGTTCAGCTCAAATTGAAAACTGCCCATTTCTGACTCCTACACCCTAAGTCAAAGACAGTTCCCCATTTCGAAACTGCGCACTTCACCTTTGTAGTATAATTTCATTAAAAAAGAAAGATACTGAGAAAAAAATTACATTCTCCAAACTGGTTAGTTGGGTTATCAAAATTAAAAGCATAAAATATTAATAATATGGGATACGTATGATTATAGAAATACACTTAATCTTATATTAAAATACAATTCTTTTAAACCACGGCTGTCAGACTTAAAATGTTAATAGTATTTAAACATAAATCCTTCTTCCCATGAGGCAAGAATCATCGTGCAGGCATGTTAACTACCCTGTTCACTGTGGAGATGCCGCCTGGTAGAGCATTTTAACGCAAGCCTTGTCTGTGTTAATCCCGATGTCTGATGCTGAGATGTGTGTTATATTACTTTCTGTAACTGAAAAATGGGAAGCCTTTATGTCGGATTACAGGCTGAAATAATGACCTTCTCTCGGAAGCAGGCCTGGGATATAATGAGGTGCCAAATGGAATTCTAGGACAGAGCCTCTGCAGGACTTGAAAGGAACCAGGTCTTTTGTTCAGACGCATTCGCTCACTAACAGAATGCTTTCACCCCCTGACCTCCACTTATCTCTACCTATGGCTCGCCGACAAAGGAGTGTTACCAAGAGAGACATACTTGATTCACTGGGGGTGGGGTGGGGTGGGTGTGGGGATCGGGGGAATGGCCATCCAAGCTTCGGACCTGGGTAGACAATGGTGGGAATGTACTAAGCCACTCTTTCAATGCCATAATCAAAGTCTGGTGCTATAGTGTTTACTGTGTTCATGGAGGCCAAGGTGGTGTGCAAGCACCTGAGGCTCTACAGGGGCTAGGACAGGAGAGGCCAAGTGGATTTGAGGCAAGTTAGTAAGAAGCTAGGAAATTCCTTGGCAAGTGGAAAAGGGAAACTGAGACAGACAAACGCCCAACAATTTACAGCCAGCTAGCTAATCAACTGCAAGATCTTATCTTCCTTGGCCAAGGACACTTAGGAGCAAATGGTTTACACATTCCAGACCTTGCTGGGGCAGACCTGCCTAAGTCCCGGGTTCCTATCTGGTGACATTCTTTAAAGGTGAAACTGACCAGAGAATGACCCTGATCCCTCTATATGCTCATTTGGATGCATCAGCATATTAAAGGAGACATCTGGAAAGCTGATGAATATTCTATTGAGATCCTCCCCTGAGACCTCCCCTAAGATTCCTGCCTTTAGTAAACAGATAAAAACCACTAAGACAAAGGACCCAGTGCATGATCTCCCTTGAGCATGCTCATGTCTTCCCCTCCTTCCTTCCTCAGGTGTGTATCTTTACTCTCTTTCTCCTAAGCTCTAAGGCTCTCAATGAGACTTGCAACCAGGGGAGCAGTGGGCAGCCACAACTCGTCCAAAGCTAAACCCCCTGAACCTGTCTCCGAGGGCCCTCCTTCTGCGTAACTTACCAGTGAACCAAAATGCAGCTCCACGCAGGCTCACCCTCGCTGCTGTGATCTTGCTTCTTCCATCCTAAGCCTTTCCTCTGTTTCACTGTCCCCAGCTTTAATAAATGTTCTCTCAAAATCTCCTAGACTTGCATCTTGAAATCTTTCCTGCACAAAGTCAAGAATCCACACATTTCAGGCCATGTCGAGGCAGACCCTCCTTGGTCCTGGCACCTTTTCAGTGACAGATTCAGTGCCTTTCCTATGCTTACTGCATCCAGAGCAGTTCTTCTTACATCTGTTTTATATACCAGTGTTCTGTGAACAATGATACATGAAATGCGGTTCTACTCTTAAAAGAGTTCAACAAATATTTACTAGGCACAGACAATACACCCCTAAGTGAGTGAGAAAATTTCAGATAGTGATAGATGTCATGCAGACGAGAAAGCATGATTATGGGACAGAGAACACCTAGAATAAGGGCAAATTTCATACATGGTAGACAGGGCACGCCTGGGAGAAGGGGTGGAATCTGAGTTGAGCCCAAAATAAGAAGAAATATTCCACCCTGTGAGATTTAGAGGAGAAACATTCCAGGCAGCGGAAGTGGCCTGGAGGGAAACCCTACGGCAGGAACAAACTCCGTTTCACAGAACAGAAAGAAGGCAACCTGACTCTCATTTGGTGAGAAAGGACAGGCATAAAAAGATGACGGGGGCAGGTGTTAGGCTCAAACAAGGACTTCGTATGTCATTGTCAGGGGCATGGATGGCAATGGAAGGATCGTGAAAGGGGCATGACTAGATCTGCTTTAAAGACTTCTGCCACTGAGGACAGACCCTTGAGGGTAAGACTAGAAGCTGGAGGAACAAGAAGAAGACTGTTAAACTTTTTCAGGCCTGAGAAAATGAGGGCCTGGAAGAGAGACAAAGTAATAAAGATGGTAAAAATTATTTGGATTTGGGGTGCTTTTAAAGGTAAATCTGATAGGACTTGATGATGATCTGAAATCACTAACCACAGTTTGAGAAGGGGAGGGGGAGGCGTCCTGTATGTAGGGAAGGGGAAGGGGTGACAATACTCGGAGGAAAGAGCCTCTGGCTGACTGCCTCACCAAGGACCAGCACAGCATCTCTGGGCCGAGAGCAGAACGTTTGCTGTCGCCTTTTCTCACCCCCTGAGTTCTGCTTCTTGGTCTGGCAGAGAGCACTGGGTTTCACATGACCACTCCTTGGACTCTTTCTGTGTCTAGATTACCTCTTTTCTTCCTTCACTCACAGGTGGCCTTTCTCACACAAAATAACCTTCATTTTTTGCTTCCTATAACAAATACGGGCTTTGCGAACTTCATTAGTGTGGGAACTGCATTTTCCACCCATTCATAACCATCTCATATAAATAGCATCTAATTAGTTGAGACTCTACAAATTATGCCATCAGAGCGAGGTATGGTGAAATCTGATGGCTCTAATTATCTTAACAATCAGCAGAACCACTTTCGACCTAATAAGAGAATGAGACATTAATGGCAGTTCATGAAGATTACCCACCTTCTCCTTGTTTGCTCTGGAGCTTGCCCTTCCCATGTGAAATCTGGACATACTTTCTGCTTGAATCTAAAAGGGGGATTTCTAAGAAGTAGCTTAAGCAATACAAGATCAAAACAGCAGCAGTGACCACGTTCAGTCTCAGTTAACATTACTGCAAAAGGAATTTACCACAGAACACATAATTATGCTATAAATAAATGTCAAGACAGAAACTGTGCCCCCCACCCCTTTAAGATTTCTCATTGCTAATATACTCGGAAGTGAGAATTTTCTCATTGTGACCCTGAGTATACCCCTGAAATGCTGATTTCACTTGCTTTCATGCAATTGGTTTTACTTTGTGATTACCTTATCTTAGGCACCACCACCCCAATTCCTGTGTGACTGCTTCAATCCTTTCTTCTCAAATCAGAGGCAAATCTACTAGTTTCACCTTTTTGGTATACTTCAGCTAAAGAAAATCTACTGTGTAATTCAAAATTAGTCCGAAGTTCAGAACACACTTAGCACGTGACACAATTCCTTCTCCTTCGAGTTTCACTCTTAATCTATGGACAAAATCCTCCACATACCTCCACCCGCCCCATATCTCAGCACCCCAAGTCTTAAGATAAACTTGTCTGTGGTCAAAACGCGAAGTTCAAGGCAACTCAAAGTGTGTCCTCTTCAATAACCTCTAGTTACAGTGAAACTGAGTCCAAGAGAAAGTATGGACCAAGGTCATCCAAAGGGCTGGTGACAGTCCTGAAACTAAAACCCAACGTGCTTTACTCTGTGAATGATGCTCTTGTAGCCTCACTGAATAAACTGCTTTCGAAACATTTAAAAAATAACTTACATCTCATTTCATTGTGTTTTACCGTCATAAAGACTGAATGTGTCCCTACCAGAAGAGCTCATTTCAATATTTGAAAAAAATCATCTTGCCAAAGAATCAATACATTCATTAAATAACCCCCCACCCCCCCACCCCCATCTGCACTGCAGTCCACCAAAGCACCGATCCTCTCTGCAAACATGTTTTCTGGATTCTAAGCAGGGAGATTAATGTTCTTCCATTTCCCAGTTGCAGTATAATCAGTATGAAGGAATGAGATTAGTGTTGTGCCATTTTCACACATGAAATATTGTTTCCTCCATGTGACTGTCTGTGTATGATACTGGGAAATGTTTAATACTAGGTATTGCTCCTTATTGACGTATTGTGAACAGTCAATTAGTTCATGGGTCCCTTGATATAGAGCACACATATGAAGACCTGAATTACATCATCTGCTATCAACATTGCTTTGCCACATGTTGGTTTAGGCCCCTAGTTCTACGAGGTTTACAGTGCCTTTCTCTTACAGCAACTCAGAACTCCAAATAAATATTTTGCCTCAAAACCAACTCATTAGATACAAGCTCTGTTCCCAAACTCCATGGCATTCAGAAACTCAAAATAATGTCCCTCAGACTCACCTCTTCTATCTGCTTTTCTATAGGTGTTGGGCTAATTTCTTGTTCACCTGGAGATGGCAGAGCCTGGGGGAGGAAGTAGATGGTTTGAACCATTTCTAGGCTTCAATTACACCAGTTTAGTGAGTCCAAATTATACGAACAGGAGGAGAGAGAGAGGAAAAATTCTCTTTCCTACTATTCGTGTATAAAATTCCAGGAGGAGAGTCTGATTGGCTCTGTTTGGGTCACATGCTCACTCCTTAGACCAATCACTGTGGCCAAGAGATGGTCAACCCTGAGTAGGTATTCCTGGTCACATCTGCAACCTGTGGCATGGGAAGGTGGGTCCCATGGTGGGTAGATGACCCAAAATCATATGAAATGTGGGAGAAGTGGTTACCCAGTGAAAAGAGGGAACTATTATCAAGAAGAGTTAAAAGTTACACCTGGAAGACAAAAACAACAGGAGCCCACTGCCATTTCCAGTACTTTGATTATAAAATGAAAGTCTGAGTCCTCTTTTATAATGGTCTTTGATCCCCAAAATTAGAAGTAAGAGGTTTTTGTCAAGTCCGCAAGCTCAAATAGTGCAGCTCCTTCTGCAATGAGCCAAGAATGAGGACCACGTGAGGACACTCAGGTCCCTCTTTCTGTCCTGCCCACACTCTCCAAATGTGACCTCAATGACAACAGTCATTGACAAGCTCCTGACTTAGGTACAATGGTGATGGGGAAAAGCACCCATCGTCAAGCCCACTCAGTGCTGAGCGCCTGTCTGCTCAGGCGCCAGGCCTCACTCACCCCTCCTTACAGCTCATTCTTTTCTGGTTACCCGTCCGTTTAAAATTTCCAGATGGAAGCTGCTACTATAATTCCAGGGAGGCTTCACTGTCAGTTTTGCTCTTCCTAGTCCCCCAAATCTGGGCAGTCTGGAGTCTCCTTCTGCAGTAAAATTCATTATAATCATAACTGCCATTTTTAAGCTACTACTTATTGAATGCTGACTGTATTTACCATCACCTACATTATCATTAATACTCACACCAGCAATTATTATCTTCTCCACTGTACAGCTGGGGAAACTCAGGTCTACAGAGCTCAAACGCTTGCTCACGGTCATGCAGCTGAGAAGGTCACAGCCTGGAATCAAAATTTCTTCTATTCACTAGCAAACCCTGCTGCTAAGCTCTACACTCTACTCTTGCTTCCTGTGTACCGAGCGCTTAGTCTCTCCCAGGTACTGTGATGGGCGCACCTCATGCATGACCTCATCTCTCCACACTTGGAAGATAAGAATTCCCGTGCGTTGATGATTTCAAATTGCCATGAAGTTTTTCATCTTGAACTGGTATCACCCATTTCTTCAGGACTGGCACTGATCCTCCAGTGTCATTTTGAGAAGGCCTGCTCCATAATTTTAGACCCAAGAGTGACAAGTCCAATGCACAGAGTGACAAGGAAGTGTGTGCTCTGCTAAGGAAGCTACCACTGCAGCCACCAGAATGACCATTTCTGAGGCTATTTAGGGCAACACCAGAAAGGACCTACATTGCAAATATTTTCTAATCTTGCAGAAACCCACCTGAATTTTTCTGTGCATAGTATTAATAACTAGTATTTCTTGGATATCTTGACAATCTTCAAAATGCTTTTTCATATGTTAACTAAAGTAGTCCCATTACAACCCTCTGAAATAGTTCCATACCCCAACCCCATTTAACAGAAGAGGAAACTGAGGCTTGCAGCATTTGGGGGACAAACCTAAGGTTACATAGTTTTAAAGCCTAGCAGGGATGACACCAAAGTTTCACCTTATTTGTCTATGGCTGATAATGACAGCCAGAAGGGTCCTTGGAGCCATGTCTGGGCTCAGTGGTAAACAGCATCTGATGGATTAGCAATGTTTGCCAGGTCAGACTAGATACCCTAGATACCTCTTAATAGATTCCAGCCCAGGCAGTCTGGTTCCACTCTCCAAGTTCTTTACCATGTGACACACAGCTGTTTATTCCAAGGTCCCACATCTGAAAGAGGGAATCTAGCAAAACAGTAATTAGATGGCATCTGGGGGGGAGGGGGGCGGGCAGACTCTGTTTCTGTTGGGTCCAAGGCAAGAAGAGTCAGTTTGTGATGTTTCAAGCAGACAATGCGCATCTAAACTGTGGTGATAAATTAGTGAATTTAGCACAGAATCACCGGAAAAGCAAAGGTGATATATACATGGTTTTCTAGGATTAGATTTATCGCAGATTAAACCCTCCAGTTCTATTAGTCAACTACAGAAATGGAGCTTGGCAGGAGGCGGGCATTTAAGCAAGCGCTGACATGCTTCCCCTTGTCATGGCGAAGCCCTTCCTGGGGCTCTCCCAGGGGCTCAGCAGGGGTGGAAAAATAGCAAGGAAGGAGGACGGCAGGATGTTCACCTTTATTTTGGAAGCTGAGCACTCAAATACAACCTCATCATTAGCAGATAAGAGGTGATTTGGGTTCAGGCAATTACAGGGAGAAACAAATAACCTTAAAGAAGTATCAGCGACACACGGAGGCAGCTGTGGAGATTGGCTGCTCTTCCTGGTGACTCAGTTAGAGCCACTACTGCTTGAAACGTACCACATGCCCTTGTTTATTTGAGAATGAGAATCAGGTCACATCAGTGAAGGAGAAAAATCACTGCAAAAATAGATCTTTGAAATTCCAAAGGAATGGCCCTTTCTGGGAAAAATAATGTCTATTATTAACAAGAATTTCAGAGCTAAATGGGAAGATTCTCCCTAAGTCACTTAGCAAGTGTCATATCTACAATGAATAAATAGTAAACAAATCCCTGCAGACATCCAGATGTTTCTCAAGAAAACAGATTCTGGGCTCATCAGATCACCCCGTGTCCTATAACTACTGTGATGACGACCCCGTGTCCTATAGCTACTGTGATGACGATATAACCTTCAGAGCCTTAGCTGGGAAGCAGAAGTGAATCGTGCATGAGGCTCCAGGCCCACATTTTCAGCTGCCTATCTTGTGGCCCCATTTTGTGCAGCCAGCACATGGAACAAAGCTGAAACATACCGGTGTCCCACCAAAGGAAATCTTGTTTTGAAACCACCAGCCTCTCCGTTACCCAGACTCGAAAGTGGGAAGTAGCCCTGGAGATCTCCATCTCCTTTACACTGTGAGCTAAGACAAGTGTCAAATCCTACGGCTGGATTAGACTTGCATTTTTAACAAAGCCACCTCCCTCTTTTCCTTTCTATTTAAGCCTGCCTTTCCAAGCACACATTTCCTTTCTTCTAGACTATAATACTTGTTTCTTTACCTCTAGTAATCACCCCTTCTAATCCGTCCTGTAATCTCATGCCCAACGAACTTCCATAAAACCCACCTTCGCATTCAACAGTCAGCACTTTGCCTGGCACATGGTGGATATTCAGCTAATGTTTGCTGGCTGGCTGGCTGGTTGGCCAGGTGGATGATATATTTATTGATAATTTCTTATAGGCCTGACATTGTACTGAGTAGTGAAGATAAAGAACAAAGGACCTTCTAACAAAACACCTCCCTGTTCACCAATTAATATACAGTGGCCGATTAATATAAACAACTCATCCTAGAGCTCAAGCCATTGAACAGCATAGCCGCATTCTAACTGCTTCACCCTGGTCACCTACTCTCCTACCCAGCCTGTAGCCAAAGGTTTCCAGCTGGGCACTCCTGACACCGGGGGCCAGATAATTCTGTTTGCAGGCAGCTGTTTTGTGCACTGGAAGATATGTAGCAACATCCCTGGGCTCTACCCACTAGATGCCAGGAGCACTCTTACCCAGAAGTGACAACCAAGAGCGTCTCTAGACAATGCAAATGTATGTCCCTTGAGGGGCCAAATCATCCCATTGAGAACCACTGCGTTAGGGCAAATGGAATTCTTTCTCATAATCAACACACCATTTAACAAATTGTTCCTGTAACTTTAATTATGTTTGATATTGTTTCCGTTTTTTAATTTCCCAGCTTCTTCCTCCCCCTCCCAGCCAGCTTCTTCACCTCATCAAAATTCTCACCATTCATCAGACTGATCTAAGAATCCACTTCAATAAAAGGCCTTTTCTGAGTCACAAAGGCCATGCCAACGCTCAGGGTTTTCACCCCACTGTGCACCTAGTTTCTCTCTATCAACTCATCTTCATCAACATTACTTTATCATTTGTCCCCTACGCTTATTTCCTTTCACACGGACTGTATGTAGGCTTTGCAAGGACCGTAATCCTCACTGTGACTCAAGGATGTGAAGCACGTTTCCCCCATTAATGGGAAATAAGAATTTATTGAAATGAAGTGAAAAGAGATTTTATCTTTTCTCATTTAGGCCATTTCCTGGGCTTCTGGACTTCAGTTAACAGAACTCTCACTAGCTTTCAGCAGCCAGGCATATCCCCAGGAATGCTGGCAAGTCCTTTCATTTGGGAGGGGGTGAAGAGTGTTCTTGCTCTCAGTTTATAAAATAAAATTCAAACTCCCACAAAACTTCAGAACAGAATCATGCATCCTCTGCGGTCCTACCAGGAGCCACAGCTCTAGAGGCAAGGAACTAGTTTACACTGAGAGCGCTCCTCTCTGCCAACCTCAAACCACATCAGACTTGGGTTAAGGTTGGGAGCAGGGGAGCAAGAACTACTAGAGAACCGGGGTCTTCCTGCCCTGCCAGAGTCAAGTCCTTGCAGATGACTGTGGGTGAAAAAGGGGCCACATAGTAAACCTGACAAGCCCAGGGGAGCCCTGCATGGTGGCCTTACAAACTCAGAGACCTACAGTAACCACAGAGGACGGTCTGAAATTAAAACTTTCTAACTAAAAGTGAGTCAAGGCAGGGAGTCATGTCCTAGGGCAGTATCTTCCCTGACAAAGGTCAATCTTGACCTTAATTGAGACTGTCTATTGTCTTTTTGCATCTAAGAAAACATACCTTTAGAATGTCAGGGAAATTTCTTTTTTCCAGACCCCGCAGGGCATAACCACCGCACCAGAGCAGAGGCCACAAAACCCCTCATTGTTATTGTTACCACGTTCCTGTTGACTGTGCTGGACCTACCTGTGTAAAAGGAGGATGTGTCTGTTCCTCTGCCCCCTCTCCTCTTTCTCCAATCCCACAGGCCCCCCCCCCCTTAGCTTTCTCCCGCCTCCCGAACCTACCACCGATGAATCTCATGTAACCCTCCTGATGCCTCCGCCTTTGATTCTAACATATAAAATAAGGTGCAAAACTGCCATTCTCTGGAGCACGTTCTCAATCCACTGACAGTTTGCTTCCCGGCAATTGTCATCAATTTGGCTCAAATAAAGTCATAAAAATTCTCTACAGGTTTGGACATTTCTTACGTCGACATGACCCAGCTTGCAACCTTGGCTTCAATCTCATGTCCAACCCAATAAATATTAATGCATTTCAGCTCATTTTGGTCTTGGAGAGCGTTAACAGAAAATAAAAGGAAAATAGGAGACCGTGAAAGCAAGGTTTCAGATCCATGGGTACTGGAACCATTTTTGAAACATTAACCATAAAATATTTTTTAAACCTACGTCAGCATTTTAAAAAATGTATAATGTAAACTTTCTAGCAAACAACAGCATATATTGTCTGAGAGAAAAGGTATTTTTCATCACATTTACCTCCATCCGTATTGGATGATCTATTGAATTTATATGGAAGGAAACCTACTGTACTTCTGAAGACACTGTCGAGCTAAATGCTCATCACGAATCCAGGCTACAACCATAACAGCTGTTCAAAATATATTTTAAAAACCCATTGTTATCCCCTGAAGGAGTTAAATAGAACACAACAAAAGAGTTCTCGGGGGAGGGGGAGGGGCGTGATGTAAGGAAAAGTTGGTGCTTTTCAATTTAGAAGAAGTCTGAATTTATGCCCTTTTCCCCCCTTTGGGGATGATAGTAAATTGATGAAAATAAGACAAGCCTTTGAGAGAGCTGAAATAAAAATTTAAACATAGCAAGAGCAATCAAGTCAAACCACCTAAAAATGCCTTGGTGTTAAAGAATTACATTGATAACACAATTACAGGGCTGACTCAACTCCAGGCCAGGCTCCAGGTATTTGTTTGGTGGGAGGAGAGGGGGTCGTCTGGTCCTGTTCTCTGTAGGATGCTGAGAAGCATCCTTGGTCTTTACCTACTTGGTGCTAGTAGCGCACTCTGCCACCCCAGTTAAGGCAACGCCATTTGCCTCCAAACAAGGTCAAACATCCCTGGGAGGTGGTGTGTGTGGGGATAAGGGATGAGGGAGGCGCATGTGACAACTGGCCTCACCCTGGACCAGTTGAAAATCACTGGTCCCCGGTGAGGCCCAGTTTATACCTGCTGTCTCAGGGAGATTATTACCAGGCCCCCCTTCACTTTCAAATACGTCCCAATGTATGGGGAATGAATAGGCTATACTTCTATGAAGCTATCCACATTAACCTTAGCCCAGCTTGTTACTCTAACCTGATTTTTCTTCAAAATTAGAGCTTACATGTTAAAAGTTTTTTTAGTATATTTCACAATCTAGCAGTTTTGGTTTCTGTGTGAACCTAAGGAGCAGACTGACCTTCAAGGCCCTGGCTAACACTGACCATCCAGACACAGGAGTTCACTGATTTAAAAAATCAGATGGCCAACTCAAGGACACTGACCACGAAAATATAGGGACCAGCAAGGACACTGACTGCATGTCCACAGCCCGCCCCCTATCTTTATTCTGCTTTCTCTCTCTCTCCTTATAAAAACCTTCACCTGCACTGAGATCTTAAGGTGGGTTCTTGAGGACTGGTAAAAGCCTCACATCTTCTTGAGAGAGATGCCAGCACTTAATTAAACCTCTTTCCTTTGACCAGCACCTGTCTCAGGAGTTTGGCTTTCATTTTGGCAGGCAACGAAACCCGGATTAGTTCATACCACTTTGAAAGAGATTACATATCTCCCCACTTCTGTCTTGGGCATTGACCTTGCTCTGTTCTCATTCATATTTGGAAATAAAGCAACAGATTAGTCTAAAGCCCTCAGCCTCCAAAGAACACCTTTTAGTGGTGAAAAGATCTCTTTCAGGAAAGTGATTCTCTCTTCTCCCTTCATACAAGCAGTCCTGGGGGTACAACCATTTTGCAGGGAAATGTGAAGGTCACAAACTTTCCCCAGCACTCAAAAAGGAACCACATAAACGTTACAGCTTTTCTCCAAAACTTGTACATCCCATAGATACCCTTGTATGTCACGCTAACCCAAAATGCCTCAAAACAAAGTTCAAAGCACTCAGCCCATTCATCCAACTTCTCTTCTAGCTGAGAAATAATTTTGTCCTGCACATTAACGCAAAAGCTTACTGTCTACTCATGAGAGGTGCCAATATACCTGGTTAAAAAGTGCAAAAAGTTTAAAATGGAGCAGTAATTTTGACTAGCACAGCGGTTCTCCAGCTTTGCTGTGCATCAGAATCCCCTCGAGGGCTGCTGAACCAGAGACTGCAGAGCCCCCCTCAAATTTCACCAGGTCAGGGGCAGGAGGGGTCTGATACTTTGCATTTTTAATAAGTTCCCAGGGGATATTGCTGCTGCAGGTCCAGGGACCTAGAAGACACCAGCTGCTCCCTGCTCATTACTTTACAGACAGAAACAGTCAATATTGGGGCTTGGGTGGGAGTGGGTTTGGGGAAGACAGAAGGGAGGTCAGGAATCTTAATCAGACTGTTTGCTCAGGTATTTGATTGTCAGTTAATCATTAGAAAATGATTACATACTTGCCTGTGCTAGGGCACCATGCAAGGCACTGGGGATGGGGGGAGAACAGGGGAGACGTGGCCTCTTCTAGGTGCACCGAGTCCTCGCCTGGTTTCCCTTTTACAGATGAAAGGTCTCCTAGGGGCTCCAATTCCATTCTTTGTAGCACCCATTCCATTTATCAGCTGTTCATGAGTGCCTTCCATCATTTTCCAAATCCCCATTAGATAGGTCCCATTTTTCAAAATCAAAACCAAAGCAGCCAGGATAACAAAATGAAACGGAAAAACAAAAGTTTGAGAAGCATCTCCTATTTGGGCAAGTGCTTCCTTTTTCCTATGATCGTTTCCTGGGAAACCCTTACTGGCCTGGCCCTTAGCAGTCCCATCCTTCTAGTCCCTTCTGGAGGCAGAAGGAGCACTGGTTTATTCCCCCTCATTTATTTCAGGTCCCGAGGAGAGCAGTGCTTCACTCTGATACTGATAATCAAGTCTGAAGGTGCCTCACACATTTTTCCAGGGAACAATAATTCAGGCTATGATTTAGGACATTTCCTTTCTTCTGTCATTGTCACCAAGGCCTCTGGGAGAGCAATCTATATTCTCGTTGACCTCGGAGGCAACTGCCAGAGGCGTCGGCTGTCTCTCCTTAACTACTCCCCACTGTTTACTTTTTAAGAGTTTCCATCTCCCAGGAAAGACACTGCCCTGCTCACCTCTTCATCATCATTTGGGAAGGTGAGCGGAAGCCTGGGCCGAGGCGTCCTCACCGGAGTCATCAACACACTTGTCTCGCGCTGGGCTCTTTCTGGGTCTATTATCTTTGCCCAGGGAATTGGGAAAATGTTCTGTGATATCTAATCCCTCCTGAGCAATGAAGGGGAAGCCTTTAAAATAACCGCTGATATTTCTGATATTAGGAGCATCCAGATGGTTTTGCATATTTTCAATTTTTAGGGAAGAAAAACTGACCTTTCTCTGCAACCAAAAATGTGGTTTAGACAGTTATTCATGGGTTAACTTCCAATGACCAGGGACCTAATCAAGGCTAACACTAGAAGGGGGACTAGTTTTGGAAGCAGTCTATTATGGAAAGATGGTTGGTGACATGGATTGAAATGGCATCCATATGTCATTATCATAAAGATCTGTACACATCCATACGTCCACCATGGGCCACACCATTTCCTAAGGTATCAGAGATTTCCCAGGCACACACTTCCTAAGGATCAGAAACAATTCTGCTTTGTGGGGAATTGTTTAATGGGTACAGAGTTTCAGTTTTGCAAGATGAAAGAGTTCTATAGATGGACAGTGGAGATCATTGCAAAACAATGCGAATGTACTTAATACCATAGAAATGAACATTAAAAGAGTTAAGGCGGCAAATTTTATGTTATTTTATCACAGTTTGTAAAATAACAAAAATTACAGAAGTATATAAAATGAATATATAAACTAGAAACTGTGATCTCCAAGAGATCATATTTTCTAAGTGGCAATGTGCATTCTATCAGGCTTGAAATCATCTCATATGGATTTTTGAGGTCTAATAAGCAATGTTATTTAAAACTGCATACTAACTGAGAACTGAGTTAAGCCTTTGGTTGCATGCTTTCACCACGGTGCAGGATGGGCGTGGGGGAGCAGCAGGCCCTGCCCTGCTATGGAGGATGGGATGGTGCTTCCCTCTAAGGAAACAAATGTTCTCCTGTCAGACACAAACACAGACTTCAAGAGTGAAGACAGTTGGGGGCATTTCTGTCGTAGGGGGTAAATGGGCCCCTGCAACATGGTACCAAGCTAGAGGTGAGGGAGGAGCTAACTAGCAGGGGACCCCCAATCCACCGAGGGGCAGGAGCAGTACCCGAACCCCCGCTGTACGCTCTGCTTTTCTGCATCAGTAGCAGACAGCGTTGCTCGTCTCCCCCACTCCACTCCCCCTTTGTAGCTGGCTAAAAGGCCTTCAGCTTTGTTAAGGTATCTGCCCTTTCCCATCCGTCCACCTTCTTCGGGGGAAGTTGACCCCACCCTTAACTGAAGAGGCCTAAACCATTCATGGAAAGAAGCAGGCCACCGACATGCTCAGCGAGCGGGCAGAAACCTGTGCGAAGCTCCTGTCTATCAACAGACCCATGGGAACAGAGAGGCACCATTCTGCCTCATTTGCTAGTGGGTCTCTATGGAATGGCTACACCACCGCAGGCATCTTGCGACAAATGAAGGCCACTAGCCTTGAGCAAGAAGCCAACCCCAAAGAGAACTAGAAATAAGGGAAGAAATTATATTCTTGATGTTGATCTTCATGCCAACGGGATAACCAACGTTGGAACATCCCACTTTTGACCTTCCTATTGTTCGAACTTCTGAGTAAGGAATTCTATAATATGCAGCTAAAAATACATTACTTAACTTATTCAGAATTATTATTTCTTCATGCATTCTTTGAGTCATCTGGAGGAAAAAGCGTTGTGAGAAATGACAGTCTAGTGCTGTCTGTGTCTTTGGAGAATGAAGAGAGGGCTCACGGCTGCAGGGGTATGACGTGGCTTTCGGAAGAGCCTCAAGAACATGAAGACCTGGTTATAAACAGCAAGGGGTGGTGAGCACGGAGGCCCAGAGCAGCGACTCATAGTGTGAAGTGACAAGTGACATCAGAGATGAACTGGTGGGACATGTTAACGAGCCCTCGAAATCCTCTGAAATATGAGGGAGAGGGAATTCACTTAAGACGCTGACCTCATTTAGACATGCAGAGTAGGCTTGGGCTACGATAATCAGAGAGTAAAGGAAAAAGTAAAGATTGAGAAATGGAAAATTTGGAAGAATTTAGATGATATTGGCTATACAAAATAACACAGGGTCTCCTTTTAAGAAAATGAGATTCCTACGTGACTTTCTATAGCTCTCTGAATATTTTCTATAAGGATAGTAGTCATCAAAATGACAAATTCAAATTGGTACATTCAGGCAAGTGGAAAGGAAGTCGCCTCTTCCTCTTGCCAAGCCAATAAGCCTGACAACCATGCATGGTGAGTCGATGGGACTGAAAATACAAAACCCTCATTCAGACCTGGGCAGAGTGTTAAAAGATAAAACAGGATGGTCAAAAACATGGATTTCATCTTACTCTAAGCTCTTCATTGGAAGTGCGCATATAGACAAAACTAATGAGAAATAAGCTATATTTGAGGTTAATAGTTACACAATTATTGAAAAACCCAGCTCATAAAAATGTAACTATGAGCATTTTCTGCTTTTTCAAAAGGATTATAATGAACAGAATGATTGATTATAGTTGGCACATTTTCCTCTCTGTGGTTTCATTCCACTGCAATTAAAAAACATATAAAACTTTCAGAAGCATTTGAAAACCAACTGCACTCTGGGACTTCTAGGCCCTTTTGTGTGTGAGCTGCCTGGCGGTTCACAGCAGCTCCTATTTGACATCTGGATCCCCGTCTCCCTGCTTCCAGCGGCTGCCCAGCTGTGCATATGCCAGCCTCACCTGAGTCAGTAAGATCGGTTTGTCAGAGATTCTTCCAAGCCCTACCTGACAGCTGTTCCAACAACGACCATTTGCATGGGAAGGTCAGAAGCCCATTTCTGACTCCCAGGCGGTAACAAAATGCTGCTCAAAACAGTGAATTCCTCCTCAAACACACTCTCCCCAAGCACCAGCTAGAGCTCGGAGCTTTGCAAGGTGCTGAGAGCTCCAAGGCTCCACAGCCTCAGGACTGCAGCTGGAAGTAGGAGCAAAACCACACAAAGACAACGTAACTGTGTGATCACACACGAGGGAGGCATCAAGATGGGGGACCCCACAGCGTCTGACAGGGGTCTCGAGACGAACATACAGTATTTGATACTGACGCTAACAAGTGAGGGGGTTTCGGAGGAAACACCGCCCCACGCCCCCCACCCCCGCTGCTAACACACTGTGCCTGAGAGCTCTGAGGACAGTTACACCTGCCACCCGGCTCACATTGCATATTGTGCTTAAACCAAACCATTCTGACTGTAAGCGCTTTGGTTCTGCGTTACGATGTCACAGAGGCTTGGTGTGTTAAACTATCAGCAAAGACAAAACACACACACACACACACACACACACACACACACACACACACACACACAGTCCTAGCACATTCCATCCGAATGAAGGAAAATGTCAGCTTTCTACAATAAACACATTTTCCAGTGGCTGAGTTTTTCACAGAGTAATTATTTCGCTTCTCCCAAAGATTACTGATTACATCACACGGAAAAACAGAGAGAGGCCTGTTTCATCTTTCCCATCTATCTATGGTTCTTGTGCAAACTTATCCTCGTTACCATGAAAAATGACAAATTTGCCATCTGATCAAAATGTTAACAAGGTAACTGTCAGTGAGATGGATCTCTGACTGTCACTGCGAGCCAGAACATGAGGATACATGGATATTTCTCAATACAGCAGTGCTTCCCCAATGCTCACTAACAGCATTTCCATGGCCAGGGTAATAAATCACCCGAAAACAACAAGCCATATAGGATGTGGGGTATGATGGATGCGTCCTAACAACATTATCTTCAAGGTAGAAAACAATTGATAATGACCTAAAGAAAGCCCTAATCAAGGGCCATTTGCCATAATGGGGTAGATGAAGATAGGAAATCTTCACCATGTGATACATGCTGTGTCAAAACTGAACTGCTTGGGGGAAAAACACACAACAGACAAAACACAAACACACATGAGTTCACATTCTGTAGGGTCACATGAATGGAAAATAAAGTTAATAATATAATCCAGATGCAATCATTGTAATACACTGGTAGGAATGAAATTATCGTAGCAATTGCTGGGTCCATAAATACCCAAATGGTGAAAGATTCCTCGTATAACACTAATGAAAACTGGCTCAGTTCTTGGTTTAATGGATTTTCCACTCTTATGTCCTTTAAGATTCTTTAAGCCAAATTGTTTATGAGCCTTAATTCAGCAGTTTAACTAATGAAACAATTTTTATTCCCCTAGCACTATGGCCCTGTGCCCTGCCAAAGGAACCAAGAGACAATAAAAGGGAAAGCCCATGTGGAAATAAGAGAAAATGGGAAATCAAACACATGAAAGCAAAGTCCAACAGGACCATCATGACATCAAGTCACACAAAGAAATATGGCTTCAAACTGCCAAAGAACTGCCTTCTAGGTTTTACGAGCAAGACCCTCTCCTATGGGTGCTCTTAGTCTAATCTTCCCTCCTTGCTCACTGCTCTCTGCTACTCTGGCTTCTGATGTTTCTAGAATACTCCAAACTCCTTCCTTCCCTAGGGCCTTGTGCTTGCTCTTCTCTCTGAAGGAATCTGTCCCTCTCCTCCCTGGCTTCTCCAAGTCCTCCAGCTAAAATCTCCTCCAAAAATTCTTCCTTGTAAGCAATCTCCACTGCGAGCCCCTCTGGTGTCTATCACAGCTTCTTCTTCCACAGCATCAAGACCCATGTCTCTCTGGATCGAGGTCATATCTAAGCTTCTAGGACACTGGCTGCCATATGGTTGGGACTGACCTCAAGCCCTCATCTTGGGCTCTGGGATATAGCACTGCATTGCCTGGCTTTGAATCTTGGTGCCAAAACTTCAAAGACATGTAACCTTGTGGAAATCCTCAATTTCTATGTGCCCCAGGTTCCTCCCTCATCTGCAAAATGCAGAGAACAGCAATGCCCACTAATTGCAGTGTTGTGAGGCTAAGTGAGATCAGCCACGTAATGAGCTTTCCATAGGAAGAGGCACACGGGAAGCCATCAAAAATCACCAGCTATTGCTGTTGTAGCTACAAGAACAGAGGTAATTATGACATATTTAAATGAATTATTTAATAAGAATGGATGTTAAATTAATGAAAAATCACCCTCTTTACCAGTTTTTATTTTTACCATTAGCCAAAACAATATTGCGTTCTTTCTAGTTCCATGATCTCAGACTAAATGGAAAGAATGGGGAGTGGTCTTTAAGGCCCTTTAAGAAGTGCCAGTGATACAATCAGTCATTTCCAATTTGGAAACACCTGGGACAGAAGTGCCGTTGTTCATTTGGACATCTCAACAGCACATAAAAGTGACAGGAAAAAAAAAAAAATGGATTCAGGGCTCTATTCCCTAAAAGCAACAAACATATTTGACACACAGATATTTGTCATGGGTAGTGACACTGTACCTTTGGCTCCCACCTCTCAACAGTTTACCTCTTCATCTACCCCATAATCATGCAATCGCATGCTTCCCATGGGCCCTGCAGCAGGGATAAAATGAGAGTGAGACCACCTGGCTACAGACATGCCTGCTTCTAAAGAGGCCAGGCGCCAACCCACCACAAACGATTGACCATATATATTATCTCTGCTGCATTGGCCTAGGTTTTGAATCATTTTTATTGTCCCATATTTGGTTATTTATCCTTCCACTGATTAGAACTTGGGATAAACAAATACCTTTTAAGAGACATCAAAGGAGTTGTGGGCAGTAGCTCATTAATAAAAATCATTTCAGAGAGGTGGGGAGAGTAGGAAGGAAGTTGGCCTCACCGCCCCTACAAGGCAGTGGTCTTTAAGCTTTTGAGGATCTTAAACTCCCTACCAGATTCTGATTAAATCTATGGACCCCTCAGGCCAAGGCACATACACATAAATGTTCACATGTGATTTCCAGGGCTTGAAGCACGTCCCACAGGCCTCTAAGAACCACCTGCCTCAGGTTAAAACCGGCTCTCTGGAGATTCAGACCACCCTCCCTTTCTTCATATACAGCCATTTATCCTTCAAATAAAAACAAGTAAAATAACATTGCATTTTAAAAGAAAGAGGAGCTAAACTATACAGGCAGAATATTGGAGTTTTTAAAAGAATCTTTGCTTGGTTACAACTAAAGCTAAGAATATTTGCTTTAACATATAATGATGCAATTTTTATTAAGTAAGTAAAAATTGAAATAAGACAAACCTGTCACTGTGTAATTTCTGACTAGGTAATACTATGTCAGTTTTCCCCACAGCAAATTAGGTGAGGCAAGCTTTCGGTTACTAAATTATAACAATATGGAATATAAGAAAAGAATTAATAGCAGGTGCTGTGAAGCTAATCACATGAAGAACTTTTATTCCCTACTTTCTTTTTCCACTAAAATAATATTTTTCTCATTTCAACCAGGCTCAAATGCGATGGGTTTACCTTGCCTCCTGTTGAAATGAATCACTGCACACTCTCAGGTACAGATGTGATCAAAACATGAGTCCATCCAAATGCCTGCATTCAGTATAAAAATACATTTAGGTATGGAAGATATAGCATGTAAAACACATGGAAACCTTATGTGCTTGGAAGGACACAGTTAACATACTTTATAAAATAATTTTTGAAATATCCTCACTGACATCTTCAATTGGGTAGAGAAAAACAAAAAAAAATATTAATGATATTTAAGTAGAGAAAACAAATTATTGGGAGGAGGGATCGCGACAGCACAGTTTTCACTAAGGAACTGAGTTTTGACACGGGCGTCAGGAGGAGCTTGGGGGGACCCGAACTTGGCAGAGCCCGCCAGTCTCCCTCTAACTACGCTGTTCCGATCAAGGAGGCGACTCCCGTGCTCCCACGAAGTAAACCGCCCATGTGGGGGAATGTCGAGGAGAAAGGGGGCCATCAGAGGTCACTGGAAGGACCTGGAGCCCGCCGAGGGGGGGGCGGGCGCTGTCCCGCACCAGAGCCGCGCCACCGCCAGCTTGGCCCTCGCGCCCGCACGAGCCCTGGCCGTCCCCTCTCTCAACACGCACAGTCCCGGGCACAGCGCACAGGCCGGAGGCCCGTCTAGACTTTCCTGGGATCGCAAAGGCAGACTGACGTGGCCTCGGCCATGACCGCTGCTGAGAGGAGACGAGGAGGCTGCGGGGCAGTGACTTCCTGGGAGCGTCCCTGCCGGTCGCAGCCGCCTCCCTCCCAGCCTCCCGGGTCCCCGCGGGTCCTGGGCCGAGGGAGCAGGTTCAGTGGTTTGCTGGAGCTGGCTTGCGCTCGTCATTACTGCCGCTTGTGAAATTCCCAGACATTTGGCAAGCTGGCTGTTTAAAAAGCCACTCAAAAGGAGGGTTTGTAACTTACGGGGAAGTAAATCTATGGAGTCAAGGCCGCAGCGTTTATGCCACGGGCCTGGCAACTGCTCTCCACGTGTCGTTTTGTTAGTTATCTAGCTCTGAGGAAGTGATGAACAGAGTATTAACGATGCAGATTAAACCTAAAGGTGTGGCGTCTATAGCTGTGCCACTGTGAAATTGAAATGTTCTTCCAGGATTATAATCTATTATCCCATTTAGCAAAATGTCACTCATGTTCACTTTTGTCTTGGTGTTAATGTAAAAAAGTATCTTCTAACATTCACATCCGAAGCATACTTCCTTGCCACCGATGTTAACAACTTTGCTGAATCAAATACTAAGCCTGCCTCGTCTGAATTTCTCAAATAGTGGTTGAATGGGAACTTCAGGTTAACCACAGACATAAGAATTCAGCTAACATCAGCAAGAGGTGTCTGCAAGAATCAAATTGTGTACCTAACATACTTTATATCAGTAAAATTTATGATAAATTTGTATGTATGCATGCGTGTAGCTATAGGCATTCACACACACGCACACGCACGCACACACACACTCATTTCTTTCCTCTGAAGATCTGGTTCTTAACCTTTTACTAGCACAACACTGGATATAAATTCAACAATAAATATGCTTAGCAAAACATGACCATTCAACTTTCCTAGGGACAATTTTATTATGGTGGGAAACGAGGCTAGGAGGTTCATTGGCTCATTATTAAAGTTCAGTGAACTTAGTTTACATTCCAAAGTCACCTATATTTGGCTGTAATGCCAGTTATACTAGCTCCTTCCCCAGAAGCAAGGCCACCAGGATGGTGACAGACCTGAACCCTGTCTTAGTTTGAGAGTGGATAAGAGAGTCCTACTAAGAGATAGTAGGCAAATTCACCTTTATGAGGGAGGAACGACTGGGAGAAGCCAAAATTTCGCCAGTAGCCCCTGGACTGTTGAGAAGTAGCTAATGGACATAATCAAAAAGTATTGAACCAAAAGGTCATTAGAACTGTAACTGATTTAATTTCAAGGAAAGAAGAAACCTTATGTTAACTATTCCTTGAAGTTTTACATTTCAGAAAACTGTAAAGAAAAATTCACCCAAACCAAAATTAAGCAAAACAAAAATGAGGCATCAAAATAGATTTGCCCGTTTTTTTAAATGTTTCCAATTAAAGATACCTTTAAACCCTTCTTTCCATTATCATCCTCATGTCCGATAAGAAAGCTCACCAGCTGGCCTTTAGGGTCACTGAGAAGTTCCCAAGGAACACTGACTGTGAACGTTCCGAAGGTGAAACAGGATGAGCACTGGACTCAGCCGCTGGACCACAGCGTCACCCGAGCTCCAGCTCAGCATCAGCTGCACAAACACTGCTAAGAAGCGACGGGCGCAGGGAGGCTGTCGTGTGGCCCCTCTGCTCAAGGGAGCCTGAAGGGTGCAGGGAGCTCAGGAAGAAGTGCCCCCAGGAACAGAGACGCAAAGGGCTCCTAGAAAAGAACATCAAGCCCACGCTGCCGGTGCTGTGCTTTTTCTTTTAAACTCCTGACCTCTCTGATGTGATCTGCCCTGCATTCCCCCTGAATGTGTAACCATGAGAACAGCCCCAGCCGCAGCCCCCTGGGTTCTGCTTTGGTGCAGTGCAGTGCTCTGTCTGGTCGTGCGCTCTCTGAGGCCCAGCCTCGCGTCCCAACTGCATCTTTCACGCCCAGCTTTGCTACTTGAATGCTGCTTTTTTGCTCACTTCCTGATGTGCATATGCCTGGGGTGTCACCAAGAGGTGGGGTTTTTCTTTGACTTCCCTGCACGGAGCCCTCAAGGCATGTATGAAGGACATGAACCCTACAAATCAACTTTCCACTGGGCACTGCAGGCACCGGCCAGCTTCCCCACAGCGGCTTATGTGGCTCACACACACTCAGGATCAGTAAAACCAGCAGAGAAGCCAGGTCTTGGCCAAAAATTAGTTTTCTTGTTTTCCTTGAAAATTTCAGAACCTGGCCCTAAGAGAAGACAACGCCAGGCATTTACACTTTCAAGGATAGGAGGGTTGTGGGATCAAGGCGAGAAAACACATAAGGGAAACCACTCCATGGGGCAAACTGACATGAGGTCTGAAAGCAGCTTTTCCTACGTCCAAATGCCAGAGCATTGTAGTGCCTTCCTGTGGCTCTTGGTTACATACATTTTCCATCGCAAGAGGACAGCAACAGACACAACAAACTTACATTCCTACTGTATATGACCGCCTGGAGAGAGAGCCACCCTTCCCCAAAATGGGCATTTGAGGGGGAAAAAGGCACCTCCCTTCTCACCTCCCCTACCTTCCACCCACTCAGTCCCACACACCTGAGCCACTTATCACCTGAGCATCTCAGGTCACAGGGCTCAGAGGAAAGAAGGGACTTCACCTCCACTCATGAGAACCCACTCTGTACCGGGCACTTTGCAAGTATCACAACATTAATTAATTCTCCCGCAGCCTGTAGCAGCAGCATCTGAATTCCTGGTTTACAGTCAGGAAAGAGGCTCCTTCGCTAAGTAAATACACATTTCTGAGCATCGACTACTTGCCGGAAAACAGCTGAGCATCGAATTTCATTGATCGAGCATCGACTATGTGGCCAAAATCGGATTGCAGGGTTTCTAGACACGAGAGAGCTGTGGCTCCTGACCTTATGGAATTTACATCCCAGGGGAGCTCAGAGGCCAGCGCCCAGAGAGCCAGGGAATCACCTCCGGCTGCCCCACTAAGGGGGAGGGAGGCAGGGAAGGGGGGGAGCAGCATAGGATCAAAAGAAGAGAAAAGAAACTGCTAAGCCATAGGGAAGATCCCCGGTGAATTTTAATTCCAGCCTATTCCTGTCCTACTTCACGGAGTCACACAGCCTCAGAGACCCCTCGGCCCTGGCGGGTCTCGGAGGAGGAAGAACAGTAGCTGAGGAACCTTTTCCGTTCGCCAGAGTCTGAGACTCCTCTTTGGGGCAAGAGCTTCCTTTTGCAGCTGTGAGAAATACAGCAGCTGAATTATAGATTTAAGTTGAGCACTAGAAAGTTTCAGAACACTGCCTGCCCTTTTAAACTCATCTTTATTAATATTCTTCAAGCACAGAGCTAATGAGAAAGTGCAAAATACAGCCCCCTCTGGCTGCAGCAGCCAGAAAGCCAAAAAAGAAGCCTGCGTGTTGTGCCATCCGATTATCATAACAGATTAAAAGGGCACGAACAGGGCGCTAATTAGCAGTCATAATAACTCAGGCCTCCAGATTGTTCATCTTTCTATCTGGGCAGTAAAACTGCCACGTGCGCAGGTCCCACGGAAGCAGAGCGGCCGAGAGCAGTGGCCGAGGGCTCCGTGGGCACGCACCGGGGGACGGACACGGCCAGAGCCAGCGCAGACGTGTCCTCTCCCAGGGACCCACAGGCATGCAAGTGACTGGCCACGAAGGAAAAATCAGCCGTTCCAGAGAGCGGCAAGTGCCCCCTAACTCATCAGGGGACAGTCGGGGACCTCGTCAACTTCTAATGGATCATCTTTGAGCCCCCCTCCTCAAGATGCGTTCTTGTCCGTGGTCTCTGCCCGGATCTCATGCCGAGGCTACTTTTGAGAAACGAGACAGCTCTGCTAGCATGCAGGGGCCAAAGTTGAGCCTGAAGGAGAGATCCTTCATCTATAAAATCTTTTTTGATTCAATTCAGTCTTTCTTCCTGGGTCTGCCCAGAACTTGAAAAATAAGCTGGGTGTGCTTTCTAACTTCTATCTCCAATTTGTTCCCTGAGGATTTCAAGGAGCCTGTTGCCATCAGAGCAATCTGTGAGAAGAAAGAAGGGGGTCAGTTTTCTTTAACAAGTCGCCTCTTAATCACTTCAGACCCAGTAATTCAGATTTGGGAACTGGCTCTGCTCAGATATCTAGCTTAGCCAAGTGGCTATGTATTCCAGGCTAACCAATTCATTTTTAATGTTTAAATGACCATACACGACCTATATGGAAAGCCACCTATTAAAAAAGAATGTGAACTTTTTTTAATAAGGAGAAATGTGCGTCTATGCTGCCTGTGAAACCGAAGCTCAGCAAGTTCCTCTTAGAAAGGACAATACAGTTAAAAGGGCCAAAGGGAATGCAAAAAAATTATGCAAGTGAACTGTAATCTATGTCCTATTCAGTTTATTTTTAACATAATATGGGACATATATTATGTAATGGTATACACTCCACTCACGTTCCAGCGAGAAATCCAGGGGAAAGATGAAGACCTTTTTAAAACAACAGCTCCACATTAGAAGATGTTGCCCATATTTATTTATTTTCCACCAGGGACCTGGGCAAATGTAATGGGTGGGACTGAGTCCGAGTCCTTGTGCCAGCAGTGATTGGGCCTGCCCAGTCTTACCTTTTGGAAGACTCCGAGTTTGTCTTTGTTTTTCCCATCCCACTTGTGTGACTACCCGTTGTCTTACTGTGTCCCTACTGCGAGGGATGATATTAAAACATATTCAGCAATGCACGAGCACTTGTCAATCAAAATGGGACTGGGACTGGGTGCCAGGAATCAGCAGCCAGTCCAGCCTTCCCAGGACACACTGCAGGGCCATCCAACCCCACGGGTCTCCCAGGTTCTAATGATGATAATATTGGCCCTTCCTGAGTTCCTGAGGACAATTCATGAATCTTTAGTGGTGATAATTGTAGTACATGTGCCACAGGCCAGTGGGAGAACTATTTCAGACTGAATGAAGCTTCTCCATGCCCTCAAATTATTCTGTGGGAGTGAAGTCACCACGCTCCCTGACTCACTGGGCAACCATGACCAAGTCAATTACATTCTCTAGAGAAACCCATTGTCCCATTAACAGGGACTGCAGCCTCGGCCCGCACTCCCTCAAAGCAATTCTGAGAGGTCAAGTAAGAGAAAGTGTGCTCTGAATGCTGCCGGAGGAAAGTACTTTCTAATCCCAAGACATAATTGCTAACAAATGGTTCCTCTTTTACATAGGGTTAAGGGATTTTTAATGTGTACATTCTTTGGTGCTCATTAAGGAGACACTAATTCTTCATGGCTTCATAAGCACAAACATAACTGAGGATCATTTGTGGTGACGGTGCAGTAAGGAGTGAAAATCCTAACAAGAGCGTGCATGTTGGCTGGAAACGTGTTGTTCTTTCCTTCCTTCCGCCTTCCTTTTGTCAAAGATTCTGTAATGAGCTCTCTTCAGAGGGTTTATTAGTGCCTGTTTAATATTATCCTTCTCTTTCATGTGAAAACTTTTATTAAAGTCCTAGGCAAAGCTTTAGGCTTTCAATGAAGAGGCTATTAAAAAACAATATCTAAATGGTGCTCAAAACACCACATTACAGCTAATCAAGGGTATTGTGACAAGGCACAGAGGTGGGGACAATATTAAATTCCAGAGAACCTGGCCTGATTCATCAGTAATTTCATTATTTCCTGGTACAAAATTAACTTCTTTGAGAGGGTAAACGTGGTAGAGCTTCTGGCAGCCTTGTGGTCTGAGGAGATGATTTCCTTGCAGGGACTCAGCTGAGGGGATCTGACCTCAGTGTTTAGAGGTCTCCATAGCTGTCTCCACTTTTGACATTCCTCCCTCCAGGAAAGCCATAAGTACAATGCTGTGCATCACTGGGACTCCTGCAGACCGTCTAGAGAGCCAGGCCCTGGGATAGGAAGGGCCACCCATGAGCCCCCGCCTTCCTGCCTGCCTGGAGGGAGTCAGGGGGAGGCTAGCCTTCGGTCCTGAATAACCAGTGCTGCCTCAACTCAGTTCCTGCTGGGCAAGTGCAGAAGTTCACTTGCTAGCTTCTCAAGACAAAATGTTTAGTTTAATTCACATAAAAATGGGAACCAATTGAATCACTCTCTTTCATTGCTCTGCAATCGGCCAAGCCAGTTAATGAATCTTAGCAGTCTGAATCAGAATTCCCCAAGTATGACATTTGGAAGACTATTACCATAGAACTGCTCTGCAAGAAAAAAAAGAAAAAAAGAAAAGAAAAAATAATAAGGGACAATATCATAGCTTTAAAGTACTTTTAGAAATGCTGCTTATTATATCTCTTCTGGGAGTTTCATGAAAAATGTTACGGGCTGAGAATTTTTGTAATTCAGAATCATATTTAATTTTGTTTGGCTGAGCATTTCCCAAGGTTATTTACCATAGAATTTTATTTTTTCTCCTGTTTCAACCTGTTACCATGCAGAGTATACTTGGGGAAGTGATGGTCTGGGTTAACTCAAGCCTGCACCAGCATTAGGTGCTGCCATGAATTTTGATGTAATTACACAAACATATACTCCGCATTTCTGTTACATAAGGTTAGAATAAAGGTAATGCATTCTTCAAGGGTAGATTCCCACATTGGTAGAACATGTGCCAGTCCCCCAAAGACATATATACTTCCTAGAGGCCTCAAAATCTATGAGCTAAAGACTGTTCATCCATCCTTCCAGCTGCCCAGCTGAGGTCTAGGGCCAACTCTGTGGCAGTCAAAACGTTAGGAACAAAGGAGACAGATACGAGTAAGGCGTGGCTTCTACCCTCAGGTAGGCCATCATGACAGTCAGAGACAACTAACTAAGCCATGAGATATGTGGCATGAAAAACGGAAAGTTCATTCTGCATAGTGGGGGGGGGGGCAAAGAAAAGTTGGTAATAAAGACAGTGGCTCTTGAACCAGGCTCCAACAGCAGGATTCTGCCCGGGAGAAGATGACGTTGAGTAAGGAACATGAGAAGTGCTGAGGCTACAGATGTAAAGGCCTTTCTAAGTTGCTCATCTTCCCCAACATCACAGAAGAACCAGAAGGTCTTAGAGGGTCTAGGCCTTAAGAATTCCATGATGGGGTACACATAGGTCAGCTAGCGCCTCCCACCAGGAAACCACTGCGCCCACATCCCACACCCGGCATGATCAGGTCCGGAGTGAACCTCTGTGTTCCCCGCAGCTTGGCCAACTGGGCCTCTTCATGTCTCCCAGCAGCAGGCTTTCCATACCAGTCATCTCTCTGACGGGCACCCGCACAGGGATATGCACATGTGCCCTTGCCTTATGAATCCAAAGGGTCCTTAAAAATTGGATATTCATGGGTATCTTATAAGGGAAATTATTTTGCATTACCATGAAGAATGACCCATTTGAAAGATCCTTGCAGTGAAACATTTGGGGAGCAAGGAATCCACATGCACTCTGAGATTTCTGCTTATATTTTTCTGAACAGAACAGAGTTGCTTTTAGAAGACTATTGAATTTAGAGAAATGATGAAAAGCAGACATATGAAAACTCCACTGTTCCCGAACTAAAGAGAAAAAGATGAAAGTAAACATACAAGCTAAAGATGCCTCTTGACAATAATTTGATGTAAAATCATAGTCCCATCCGTAAATTGATTTGGGCAGCTCTGTGTCTCCTGGGACCCTTGAGTTGCCTACAGGCTCTGTCTACCCTAAATAATGACCCTATAATTTGCAAGTTGAAGACTAATGAGAGGCAGAAACTGACAGATTTTTACATCATCAGGAGGGACATAGTCAAACAGGCAGGGGTGTTTGAGCACAACGGAGTAAAATTTGAACGTCCTAAGCAAACTGACAAATTGCCCTCTGGAGTCCAATTCCCAGCATCAGCACGGCTCTGCCACTATGAACTGTCTCCTGTGTCTGCTGCTGGAAGGCGCTCCCCGCCAACAAGGGCAGTCAGTGCGATTAAAATAACCATCAACAAAACAGTCCAGTAATTAGCTGTCTTCTTCGTTAAATATAATCCTGGTCAGCAAGACTGATAGGCTCTTTTGGTCATTAACAGACTATATTTAACAACCATAAATTTAAAGTCATCACTTTCCCGAGTCCTAGTGTTAAAGAGGTTAGGGGGCAGATTATACTCAGGCAGAGTCAAGAGCTGGACAATTAAACTAGACATGAAAAGCAAGACTTACAAAGTAGAATTCCTCAGAGAGTGGTGTGGACCTATACACAGACAGGGTATAATTAATGCCAGGAAATTTATTCAATCAGTTTTTAAAGGGAAAATATCTTAATCAATGCCCTGTGCCACAGCAGTGTAACTTAGGTGAGGGTAGGAAATTCTTAAAGATCAAATGGAGCCAAAATCAAGATTTTGTTAAAAATGAACCCCATCTATCCACCAATTATAAAAATATTGCCTAACATCGAAAAAGAAAGCGTGTCCTTTGGTCACGTTTGGGCATTCTGAAGACACTGATCCTTAAAAAGTGTTTCCATTTTTCATATAAAAACAGGTATAGAGACTGTTAAACTAGTCTTGAAACCACACCTACAAAGCCGAATCACTCATAGACACAATCATTATCAACACTACATATTTTAAAACCACTGTCTACAAAATTCATAATTCTAGAGTCAGTTTTGCTATCTCTGTCCGACCACATTTTGATCTAACATGTTACCTAACCAAAGCTTGTTGTTAGTCCATTTGTTTCAGTGATGTTCACGGGTCCTCCACAGAAAAAGAGCTATGCCCTCCACTGGTGTATATACTAGTAGCACAGAGACCTCAGCCTTCAAGCTGCCACTGGTGACACAGCTCAGTCTCACTCTACCTGTGAGTGGCCTAATAAAGAGGAAAATAGCAAGAGTTAGGGGAAGGACATCTTCACACCCTGCAAGGGTTAGACTGTTGTTCCCAGCTCAAGAAGAAAAGAAAGCAGATGAACTGAATTAGTCCAGGAAGCTGAACTGGAATTTGTATGCACTAACCTAAAACAAACATCACTAGGATTGATTCCCACAAGTATGTCCCACTAATGGAGAAACTTAGGGATGTCTCTGAAGGTCAAAGGATGTTCTCATGGAACCACCACTGTGACAACATCACAAGGTTGCTAAATGCCACCTGCGTAAAAGGGTGTTCTATCAGCCTTTGTGAAATTAAAAAGGGAAATAAAACAGATCGGAAAAATACCAGTTCTATTGATTAAAGTTCAGAGGAGCCTGAAATGTTACTTATGAGAGACTTCAACCATTTTTTTCCCTTTCTTTACAAGTTTACTGGATATTGACTCACATGTATCTGCAGCAAACCCATGTTCTGTCTCAGAACATTTCCCGGCCTAATGCTTGAGGGGGAAGAATTAAAGTATTGATGGGCAGGTAGGTTGCATCTCAAGTATCAGCTCTGGCCAGCTGGCCGTCACGTGTGTCGGAAAGGCCTCTGAGGCTGTATCTGGTTCCAGCGGACAAGAACAGCATGTAGCAAGATCAACTAATAATGCCCGCGGAGCCAGTTTCACGCAGAGGTTAAGCGCCTGGGTTCTGAGGACACACTGACGTTGGAATCCCAGCCCTATAGCTTACCAGCGGGGCAAGACATTTAACCTCAATTTACCACACACAAAATGGTAAAAATAACAACAATAATCTTACAGGGTTGTGAGCATTAAGTAAAGATGATACATTACGCAACTTTTACAATGTCTAGCACCTAACTTTCACTCAAAAAACATTAACATCAGCAGCAGCAGGACTAGCGCCCTGCTGTAGCTGGCACTGCAGAGCAGAGTGGTGGCTTGTCTTCTGCCCAACAGGCTTTCTGGGTCCCAGACTCTGCTCCTCAACTAAAGGGTAGAAGTGACAAGTGCCAGGCTTTGAAATCAAGGAGGCAGTGGGGGAGTGAAATGAGTCAAATCTGTGCAGTTCTTCCTATGACTGAATATATGAATTTGGTAGAACTAATTCCAAAATGCAGTGCGCTGTAATGATGGTTGTAACACCTTTAGACTGCGACAGATCAGAATGTCTTTGAACGACTCATCTTTTCAGAGCACGGCAAAGTGATCAACATTGGTGCATCTCTTCCCCCCACCACCCTGTTGTCCATGTCCATGAGTTCTCTCTTTTTACCCCTGTGTCTTGACTTTTCCAGGCTTCCCAGACTGATGCCACGCAACCCCATTCCTCCTACATTCACACAAAATGAATAAAAAATCCAAAGGAGACTGGTCCCCTGCCAGCTGTTACGAGCTGCCTTCAGGATTGGCAAGTGTGGTTCCACCTGAACATGCCAGGGGACACTCTCATGCCCGGCGGTGATGAGCCCAGGCTTCTGAACTTGACTGTGTTACCAGGGCTTCTGTTGGCTACTGCCCTCGGGCACAGGAGTTGGAAACAGGGCATGAGTTCTCCACTGGGGGCAGATTTGCCCTGCAGGGCATATTTGACAATGGCTGGAGATACTTTGGGGTGTCTGGAGATATTTTGGGATGATGCTACTGGCATCGAGTGGGTGGAAACCAGAGATGTTTCTATGCACAGTCTCTCCTCCACAACTAAGCATCAAAACCTCAGTAGTGCTGAGCTAAAACCCTGAATCAGTATGAAACACAGATCAGTGTGGACTCATTGTTAAAGGTGTCCCTACTAGGCTGGAAGCCCAGCATGGGCAGGGACCACTGAATCCTCAGTGCTTAGGCTATAGCCTAGCACTTAACAGGAATCCTGTTAACTTTTTTTAAAAATCTCTCCCGTCCTCCTCCATGCCCATCTTCCCCACAGCAGGAAGGGGGCCACCTCTGGAAGCTGACAGTGTCCACTTACCCCCAAATATTGCAGGAATCCATTCACTTTTCTCTACTGTTACTGCTACCAGGCATGCCCAAGCCATGGTCATCCATTTCTCTAACAGGTCACCCTGCTTTTGTTCCAGACCTCTAACCTCCATTCTCTACACTGCAATAACCTATGAAAGGCACTGATCAGAGCCCAGCACTCCTGTGTTCAAGACCTGCTAAGTCCTAACTGGAGTGGAAAATGCCTCATTAGGTCTGGCACTTGCCCACCTCGCCGCACTCCAAGCATAGTGACCATCTTCCTACTTAATCAACGTGTCAAGTTCCCTCTCCCCTCGGAGCCTCTGCAGTGGCCCGGAATGCTCTTCCTCCGGATCCGTACGTGGCTGGCACTTGCACATCACTCAGGAATCAGTTTAAAGTCAACACACCAAAGACAAATGTGCTGGCCCTGCATGATCGAGAACTGCCCTTTCCCCTGATGTAGCAGACAGCCGCTTTGTGGTACTGTCTCCAGATGAGGAGGGACAATCTGAGAGCTGCTTCTTTCCTTGTCCAGTCACACCTGCGTCCTGGTCATCCCTCCCCCACCAGAGTGTCAGCCCTGTTCTCTGCTGCATCTCAAGCACAGTGCCAGGCACAACACAAGGGGCTGGTATATATTTGATGAATGAATGGATTTCCGAAGAACGAATGGATGGGTATGGAAAGAAAATACTAAAAGAAAAAAGACATCATCTGAAAGGAAATGTGTGTGATCTGTCACTTGCAAAATAGTTTTCGAGAATATCCAAATTAAACCCAAAATCTCATCCTTTGTTTAAGTGAGATCATTCCAACATAAGACTAATCATCAGAGTAAAAAGAAAAAATGGTGAAGGTTCATTAATCACCAAGTATAACTCAACTCAGAAATGAAATTAACAATTTGTTAGCATAAATCTCCCTCATTATTTTCATGAGCACTAAATTAAAATTTATCCTACGTTTTTAAATTTCTTACAAGCAAAGAGACAAAAAAATAATAAAATGAATGCACAATGAAATAATTTCAATAATGCTCAATATATAACCATGACAATGATTTCGTAAGTTTCTAAATATGGTTCAGCAATGTCAACTGGCATGGAATGAAAAAAATTAAGTCTGTTTTCCTTTTATAATTTTATTACTGTGAAAAAAATTATTAAAATATTTAATATTCACAGGCAGCGTTGGAGGCAAGAGTGTGAGTGTGCCATCCTTTGTGGAAACTTGCAACATACACAGCGCAATGTTGCTTTTTTAGGACCATGTGATATATTTGAATGCTTGTCAGCTGTAAAGGAAAGAAGCCAGAAGGGTGTTTGCAGTGGTTGGAGGGGCGCAGGGGGGTAATGCACTGAGTCAAGCGGAGTCAAGGTTGAGACGGGCCTCCTCTTGCTCTGTCGCCGGCTCACCTCTCCTGCTCCACTTGTTAGCACTCCAGCGGCACCGCAAAGCTCCCAGTGTCCTGCGCTTGCTAGAGTCTTAGGGTACCTGTGTCTTTACCGATGCCACGGTTCAGCGCAGCCCCGCAGGACGTCCTGCAGCGATATGATCTAATTCTGCAATGTCTAATGTGGCGGTCCCGAACCACATGTGGCCACCGAGCACCTGAAATGGAGCTTGTACAACTGAAAAACTGATGTTAGTTTTAATTAATGTAAATTTACACAGGCACACATGGCACAGGGCTCCTTATGGCACAGCCCGGGCCTCAGCGGTTTCTTTTCCTCCCTCCCTCACTGGTCCAGCAAACTCCTGCCCATCTTTCAAGTCTCAGCTCAAATGTCCCCTCCTCCAGAATGTCCCTCCTGGTTCTGCTTCAGTTTCTTCCATTGCAGGTACATACACTTTAAAAATATCCAAATATCCATCTATCATACTCTACTATAATTGTTTTATGACACGCCGATCTTCCCAGTGAGTAAGACTCTCTGGAGGGCAGGGACATGTCTGGCTTATCTCTAAGTCCTTAGCTGAGTGCTTGGCACATGAGAATTACTTGACAAATATTTGCTGGATGCTCGAGTGAGACGGCGAAACCATCTTTAGATGTGAACAAATATAAGCACAGTTCCCAGGAAAGCTCTCCCCCGGGGGAAGGTTTTACTGCCTTCACACAGGAAGCTGCAAACCACATATGACCTTCACACTTGGCGGTATTTTGCCTTGTGCATTTTTAAAACAAGAATTGTTTTCCAGGGTTAGAAACTAAGATGTCCAACATTTCCAGGAACGATGATTAGATCTGGCAGTTTTAGCCCCACATTCCTGCTTGGCAACAAAGAAACAGAATGAAACAGGCAGCTGCACCTTTTAGAGAACAAACACTCTACAGATTTTGTTTTCTCACTCCTGGCCAAATTTAATCATTTATGGTCTCTGTCTTTCTTCTGTGGGCCCTGGGACTTTTTAACTCCAGGCACTGACTGAAGAGCCATGAAGCTCGGGTTCAGACACAGATCTCTGAATTGCAAAAAATTATAAAATAATAATAGTAACAATAGCAACAATGACAATAATGTCTGCTAACATTTACTGAGCATCATGTGGCAACTAAGACACACTGTCAGAGGAAATCCTCCAAACTACCCCATGACCTAGAAAATATTCTTGGCCTCATTTCATCAGTGAGAAGACGGAGACTCTAAGGGATGACACTGGGAGTCAGCAGAAAGTTCTGTCCCCAGGTCTGACTGTTGCCAGGGTCCTTGCCACCAACTGTCCATTATAAAGTCACATCTCTTTCTCACCTTTCCACCTGTTTCCTCTCCTGGATTTAGACCCTGAGAGTGATTCAAAGGGGGCTTTGGGCGATGGACATAACTTTTCTGTGTTTCGATGCTCTGCTAGCAGTGAACTTCAGAAATAAGGCCTGACATCACCTCCAGGGGCACATGTGGGCACATGAGATGATGTAGGTGAGACACTGAACTTCTCAGACATTTTCACAAATGGAAAATGATCTCATCTGAGGGGGCAGATAATGGCTGGGGGAAGGCAGGCGGAACACCTGGAGTCCAGAGGCAGGAGAGATTTTAACCATGTAAAGAAAACAATGGCAACGTGGCTTCTGCAAGCACCCAGCCTCAGGGAACCCCTGCCTAGGGAGAGAATGTCTCAGTGAAACTGATAAAAAAGTGGCTCCCCAAAGGATGCCTGTGGCTTCTCCCCAGTTGGGTGGCATCGGAAGGTAAAAGTCAATGGAAGGGAAAGAATCTGCTGCTGTGGGACCAGCACTGTGCCTGGCCTACAACCAGCAAACTTTCTGTAAAGATCCAGATGGTAAATATCTTAGGCTTTGCAGGCAGTATGTAAAGCAGTGAGCTTGTGTGTTCCAATAAAGCTTTGTTTACAAAACCTGGCCATGGGCCCTAGTTTGCAGCAGGGGGCATTGCATCGGATCTTCACCACCATCCAGCCCAGTATCAGGGACAATACAAGATGGTCCCTGTTGGATTCCTCTCTCTGGGTAGCCCCAACCTTCTAAGGCCGGACAATGACAGTGACTTAAGCAACAGGCTCGCAGTGGCTCCAGTCCCCAACTGGCCCCGTAAGGCACGAGGACAGTGAGTCTCTGCCTTTCCCAGTGAATAATTCCTCCCAGCAACTACACAGCCTGGAGAGAACAGGAAGGCAACAAGGCCTTTCAACCACACGATCGATGCATTAGCTCCTCAGCTAAATAAAAATCAACAGATGGCAGGCCTGCAGTGCCCAGGAAGTAGCCAAACAAGAACACTTAGATTCATGCATGTAGATAAAGCCGAACGCCGCTCCTGCCCTGGACCCCCTTCGACTCCTCCAGGTGCTCCCCCCGGCACCACCTTGCACGAAGCCATCTACTAGGCCTTGAACTGCCCACTGCTCACACCCATGTACACGCCAGGCCTACAGGTGGCTTCTGCCTCAGGGCAAATGTTTTGGGGCCTGTGTCCCCTTCTCTGATGTGATGATCCTGAGGCCGGTTGCTTTCCTCCGAGCGTGTAACCAACAGGATTCCAAGAGGCGCAGGCTCAGTTCCTGCTTCATCTGTTACCAGATCCCCCCACTGTCCTAAGCTTTCGGTTTTGCTTTCATTTCACCCTGTTTTTGTTCCCAGTATCAGGTCTGCTCATTCCACACCATCTTTAGAGCGTTATTACACTAATATATTTGTTGTCATTCTTCCTCTTCAATGTTTTACTTTCCAAGTGAAGCGAGGAAGACTGTGAGGGCGGCCACAGCCTAGGGGGACACCCTGGGCGCAGACACAGAAGCCAGAGGTTCGGCCCCATCTGCCCCGGGAGCAGCAGGACCCTGGGCAAGGGAGCCAACGTCTCTGACCTTCAATTGCATCACTTACAAAATAAAGGTAAGTATGCCAGTCTCGGGGGTGGTGGGGTGGTGACAAAGATTAAATGAGTTAAGCGAGGCAAATTCGTCTTACAACTCAATCATAAAAAGACATGTAATCCAAACAGAAACGGGCAGAGCGCCTGGTGGCCATGCCTCCGGAACAGTTATACGGTGGCCCAGAAGCATGTGCCGAGACGCTCAGGGTCATCAGGCACACTGGGTGGCCACTCCAGTCACAGCCACAGGGAGATGCCCCTTTACTCCCAGTAGAATGACTATGACCGAAAGGTTAGGACACAGGGCCGGGGGCTGTAGGGGAAGCGGCCTGGGCCAGCTGCTCGGAACACAGTCTGGGGTGTCCCAGAAAGTTCAACAGGGCGGCTGTGTGACCCCGCAGTTACACTCCTAGGTATACACCCGAGAGGAATGAAAGCATATGTCCGCACAAACGCCTGTACATGAGTAGCAGCATTTACAGCAGCGTTAATCATAAGTGTTATTCATAAGAAAGCAAAAGCGACCCAAGTGGCCATCGACTGGTGACTAAACAAAACGTGCTGCGGACATACAACGGGACATGATTGGACAACAGGAAAGCAAGTACCGATTCCTGCCACATGGTGTGTGAACCTTGAAAACGCGAGGCTAAGTGAAAGCAGCCAGTGACAAAGGGCCCCGTACTGAACAATGCCACTCCCGCGAAATGTCCACGACGGGCAATTCGCAAGACACAAGATAAGTTAGCCGCTGCCGGGGCCGGGGGAAGGCGGAGTGGGGAGTGGCTGCTATGCGGCCTGGGGTTTCTCCTGGCGGGGTAAAATGCTCCGGCATCAAACAGTTGTGAGAGTTGCACATGCACTGAACACTCTTAAAACTACTGAACAGTACATGTTAAATTGGTGAACTACGTGGTATTTTAATTATGATCTGAAGAAAAGCGATTTTAAAAATATAGAAGGTGGCCTGGCCAGTGTTGCTCAGTGGTTAGAGCATTGGCCCGTGCACCAAAGGGTTGCAGGTGTGATTCCCTGTCAAGGGCACATGTCTAGGTTGCAGGTTCATTCCCCTCCCCCAGTAGGGGCACGTTTGGGGGCAATCAATAGATGTGTCTCTGTCACATTGGTGTTTCTCTCTTTCTCTCTCTCCCCTCCCCTCCCCTTCCATTCTCTCTGAAAAACAATGGAAAAAAATATACTCAGCTGAGGATTAAAAAAATAAAAATAAAAATATAGAAGGTTTCTACCCTAGTGACTGACACACAGTAGGAACTAAAAATGATAATTATTACCATTAACCTAGATGGGCATCAGTTTTTCCATTTGTAAAATGCAGATTATCCCAGAGCCTTTCAACTCTGCTATTCGGAGAATCAAAAATGCTTAAAAATATATGTGGTGAGATCTAGAAAAGACAGACTTGTGAACCTGAGTTGTCGGGAAATCTCTTTAGAAGTTTGGCCAGGACAAGGGTGGAGGCAAGGTCTTTCAGAATTACTGTAAGTAGCAATTTAAAAGAACAAGTGTGGGAATGATTTAGTTCCCCATTTGGCCCATAGGAGGGCAGTTGTATTAAGCAAATGGTTCATGAATGTAAGGGACAAGTGGGACAAGGTGGCAAAGTTAGATTTGAAAGGGTCTTGAAAACATAGGCCAAGAAGTTCAGACCTAACCCAGCATGGGAATGTCAGGCCAAGGAGAACTAGCCTGCCAGTTTATGTGTCCTGGCCAGACTTTTCAGAAGGTGTGTGGACAGAAGGCTGGGTGGGAGAGGGGAAGGCACTCTTCATAATATGGGAGGAAGGGATGCATTCTATTTTTGCGATGCATGACGTTTAAGCAACTTACGTCTCGAATTTGGATGTCTCGGATCAGCCTAGCCTAGAGCCTTCCAAGTAGTTAACCTTTGATGGATGTGTGGAATGAATGAGGTGACTGCATGTAAAACATTAATTAAAGATTTTAAAAGTGATGGCACCTGTAAACTCATATTTTTTTTAAAAAATCACTTTTTTTCAATGACTCTGAAATCAACTAGCTCCATGATTCTATAAAAGTTTTAAATTTTGAGCTGTCGTTTAGATATTATACAGCCAGTCTGAGTCACTTTGCGCTTAGAAAATATTCATGAAAAGCATATTAGGGAAGAGAAAAATTGAATACGTAACTTTCTCCACTGATAAAAAGATACAAACATTTCCAGTTCTTATAACTTAAACACTATTTAATACTTCAAAAAGATTTATAATAGGTCAGTTTCAAGATAATAGTTTTCTGTACCTTGGTGGAATCATATAATTATCAAACATCAGATACCAAGCTGATTCCCAAATAAAAGTGGAATTACCACACTTTGTGGAACTCTGTGACCCATTTTGTGGAAGCTACTTGACTCTAACTTGGACTTTTAAGTTAAGGGAAGGTGAGAGATTCACCCAGCACATATGTTCATTTATGGGCCCCTAATGAAGCTCAGTACCCCAAGTCTACTGAGCATTTCCTTTCAAGAGATGCCATCCCCCTTCTTGCATATTCTGACATTGTATGTCTGGCATTTGCTCTATGAGAGATTACTAAACAGTCAAACGTCCTCAAATAGAGAGAGGTCTTGAGTAGACACAGTAAGCCTAAAGAATGTGAACATAATTCCTTGATTGTGTGTGTGCAAAAAATCAGTCTTACTAATTTTCCAGACTTGGAGAACTTTCTTCTACTTCAAATTGGGTATACTTACCCTGGGGCTCAAAAAAATCCTAATATCACATGTAAATCTTTAAGGTGTCTGTGTCAAGGTTTATTTTTTTAGGTAGAAAGTTTCCAGCCTTTAGCAGTGTTCTCAACAGGGTCTACTACCCAAAATAGATCAAGTACCAAAGCATGTGAGATACCTATAAATTAAAGACATTGACAGTTTATTTAGTAAATCTACACAAGAGTCATATTCACAGTGTTTTTTGGGATTAGGTCCTAGAAGTCCCAGTCATTCAGTGGTGGGGTCACAGCTGTGTCTCAAGTGCCTGCATAATTTCTCCTCCCTATTATTTTCATATCCAACTAATTGTTCTCTTAGTATTTCCATCCACAAAATAAAATTCCAAAGGAATTTCAATTATCTCAGAATAGAAGAGACTATTGTCACTTTGAAAACTGTAAACAGCATTTAAAATGATATTTAATTTTAAGTTTGTGCCAACATTTAGTGGAAATGTCTGAGTTTTGAAATAGTAGGGAGCTCACATTCCATCTGGTGTGTTTTCATTTTATCTCCTCTCCTCATTGAATTTTAAAAGTCAATTGCAGTGTCAATATCCTTTCCGCTATGGTAATGTGGCCTCCGTGCAGAAATCAAAGGTGGGCATCCTCAGGACAGGTGGCTCTTTCTCTTTTGAACTAGTTCCTGTCATAGCACCACCAAGTATCAGAGCTGAATGTGTGCTTAGAGGGGACCGAGATGAGATGAATGCCTCTCAGTCTGAGGACAGAGAACCTGAGCCCCGGACAAAGGGAACTGACCGAAGTCTCATTAGCAACAGAGCCAGGACCTGAGCCTCTACGGGAGGGAAGAAGGCGGCCCCTTCCTTCCCTGAGCCTGACGGCCCTTCAGCAGAGCTCACCGTTCACGCTACTTAGTGTTTCTATTTTCTCCACAGCTTCTGTTGCTCAGTTCTCTTCCACATGAGACAAGTTAATGTTTCAAAGTTCTCACTGGAGTGCTACTTCCCTGCTGACCCTCTCCTGACTAAATGGAAGTGTATTTACTGCTCAGTAGTAGTCTCCTGTCCTCACCAACTTAGTTTCTAAGCGCAAAAGGCACTGGCCCAGTATGAGGGAAAATGATTTGTGCAGGGATCGGAAGGCCGAGTAGCTCTATCTGCCCGTCTCTAGACTTGAAAAGTTTAAAACTGGAGGGGGAGGGGGGGGGGAGAAAGAACATAAATGTGCCCTGGGGCAATACGCTCTACCCCTGCCCTTCCCCCAACCCCTTGGCTGAGCACTGAGATTTAGAGATCCATTAGCTTCATATTTGCTGCTGTAACAAAATCCCACAAATTCAATGGCTTAAAACAACACTAATTTACTGTCTTAAAGTTCTGGAGATCAAAAGTCCAAAATGTGTCTAAACCGGCTAAAAGCAAGGTGTTGGCAGGTCTGCATTCCTTCAGAAGGCTCTAGGGGAGACGCTGTATCTTTCTTGCCTTTTCCAGCTTCCGGAGGCTGCCCGCATTCCTCAGCTCGGGGCTCTTCCATCCTCAAGGCCAGCACAAAGCGGGGAGTCTCTCTCCTGCTGCCTCCCTCGGGCACTGGCTCTTCCACCTCCCTCTTCCACATTTAGGACCCTTTTGATTATACCGGATCCACGATAATCCAGGATAATCTCCCTAAAGTTAGCTGATTAGCAAATTTAATCCTATCGGCTACCTTAATTCTTCTTTGTCACGTTAACATATTTTACAGGTTCTGCAGATTAGGATGTGGATGCCCTTAGAGGGCAAGTGTTGTTTGACTTCCACTAATAACTTGCTGGAAGCCTCGCCTTTGGATTGGAGAGCCCAAGATTCGAGTGGGTTTGGCTTCCACTTCCCCTGCTAGTGCTCCGGTAGTACACATCTCTGCAAAGACAGTGACGAAGGGTGCAGTGACGATGTGTCTTCCAGGGAGTCCTAAATTTTCTGCAGGCCTCAGAAAAGTATGGAAGAACAAAAGGACTTTTCTGTGCCCATAAGAACACTGAAAAGGTGGCAAAGGGCGCAGAATAAGCGCCCTTCATGTGCCGTGACCAGAGGCCCTGTCAAGACCCTAGATGCCTCAGGGATGTAGGTGGTCAATGATCACCATCCCCCAAAGGATGATTTACTTCCTTCATTATGGATATCAGCATAGACCACAGATAAACCCAAGGACCACATAAGGCAGACTACCTGGGCACCTGATGCTAAAGAAGCAGCATCCAAGGATCACATCGTCCTGCCCAGCCCGTGTGATACGCCGCTGGGAGCAGAGTGCTGGCTGCAGAGGCTCTGACCTGAATGGGGCTGAACTATAGGCCTGAACTGACTGAGGCAGCACTGAACTTGCTGACAAATCCTAGCCTCGGGCTGATGATTGATTTGCCGTCACAGTCAAGGTATTGAATTGAACTTTGGGAGTAAAAAGTATTTCATCATTGTATAGTCAAGTTGGTGATTGTGAAATTAATAAGTGTTGTACGGGCTACTCCGATGAATCTCAGACACAGAAGACAAGACGTGGTGATTGAGAAGAAACCTGAGACAAGAAAACTGAATGGAGAACGCGAGAGTGTTCATATCCCAGTACATTATGCGGAGTAGCACGTCAGTAGGAATGCCTATTTTTAAACAATTAATTTTTATCTTCACCTGAGGATATTTTTATTGATTTTTAGAGAGGGAGGGAGAGATAGATAGAGAGAGAGAAACATTGATGTGAGAGATAAACATTCATTGGCCGCCTCCCATATGTGCCCAGTCCAGGATCAAACCCACAACCTGGGTATGTGCCCCAACCAGGAATTGAACCTACCACCTTTTGGCGTCTGGGACAACACTCCCGCCAACTGAGCCACCAGCCATGGCAGTAGGAATGCCTATTTTAATGTACCCTTCTCTCTACCTCTAAGAGCAGGAACTCAAGAAATACATTACCCTGAAGAGTATTATTTCCTAACAGGGCAGAGTAGAAGCCCCAAAAGGCTTTTCCTCTGAGTATTTCAACTTAAGTGACAGGTCATATATGACCATTTCCCATGAGGTCTTTACCAAAACTAAAGTCAATTTTGTCACTACATTTACCAACTAACTACCAGTAAATACTGGTCTCAGCCAATGAGTGAAACAGAACATAGAATGTGTACTTTAAAAAACTGACTTCTAATGTTTTCTTTAGATAATGAATGTGCAATAATTCTGTCATTTAAAGTTTTGGAAATGCCAAAGAATACGAAGAAAGAAATAGGAGTGATCTATATGTGTAAGTCCATCCGGCCACAATCCCTTTTAATTACCGGGGCCATGCGCTTCCATTCTATTCTCAGTCCGTAAGCCATGCTTTCATTCAATATCACATCCCAATACATTATGGCAGTAAAAGCATTTCAGAACACTCTTTCACATATATGAATATATACCTTCAAACTGTATTCCTCTATTTGGAACTTAAATTATTCCCAGGTGGATTTTTTTTCAAATTAAGTAGGTAAGTTATACATGTTTTATAGAAAAACACTCTGAGGTCATCTGGAAACTGTGCCACAGACACGGGAGCATTTTTGAGTCTCGAAAAGGCTAAAATAGAAATATCTTTGTTTCTTGGCAGGATATTCACGCAATTCCAAAACATGAAGGTACACAAGGATTGCTCAGTCTTGCATTGGACTGCTTCAGAGAGTGATGGTGGGGGCTCTCAGGGGCCATCTACCAAACTGATCTCAGGTAGATTCCAGAAGGGGGCGGCACAGGGGCCAGAGCTGGCCTTTGTGACTTGATTCTGGAGTTACCAGCCGCGTCCCACTGACCTCTCGGCTAAGGCCCGATCTTCCAGCTTTAAAATCCCACCAGGCTTGGCTAGTGTGAACAATGCCCTGCCATCTCAGGAAGGTTCACACTGTAAAGCACTGTTACAATTAAGGCGCAACTCTTTCTTGAGAGGTGGTTTGGGCAGGAAGGCAGGCACTACCCAAAAGGGGACGGGGAACTGCGGCTGACGGAGGAAAAGCAGAGGTGAGGCCCGGACAAAGGGGCTCTGAATTCAGAGCGTTGGGGACTCAGCTACAAAAAAAAATCTTGGGAACCAACTCCATTCGATAGTGGGATTTACTGGCTGTGAGGCGGCAGGAAGGAAAAGGTGAGTAAGACACGTCTGGAGTTCAAGGTGAAAGAGAACCGGGTCTCGGGCTCCTGAAGGCCTGAGGATGAGTCCCAGGTCTCGTCTTTCCTGTGATCTCAGAAAAGTTCCTTTGTCTTTCTGGACCTGAGTTTTCTTATCTATGGAGGTAAACATAACTCACCATCCCGTTTTGCATTCCACTGGATACCTTCACTCCTCAGCATGCTAATGTCATCATCAGCCCACAGGCTCCTCCATTTGACAGCACAACCAGCTGATAAAAATCCTGTTCCTAACCTCTCTCAAGAAGCCTAGGTCAGCCCTCCACCAGATGGCCAACAGATGAAACCCCTTCGAGTCCCTCATGCTCTTGATTTTGAGATGAAGCCAAAAAGAAGAAAGTGGCCCAGTGCCTCAGGGCAGGAAGGGAAATGGTAGGCAGAGCATGTGGATGGCAAACGGCTTAACGAAACAAGTCAGACTGTCATTTCAGGTTGCGAGAAAAAAAAAGGCAGCTCAGTCTTCACATCAACTGACATGGTCAAGATTCCCCAAGAAGCCAGCTGGATTATACATGCATCTGACCCGAGTGTCTAAACTCCTCTTCAATACCTCTGAAGAGTTTTCTAAGAAGAACCAAAATTCTTTTAAAAGAAAAAGAAGATGCTGGAACAAGACTTCATCTCGGTGCAAAGGGAATTTTCTATGAGTTCCTTAGTAACTTCAAATGTAAGAAGGATTTCCAACAGGTACTGGAGCAGCTGCCCTAGAAGATATTTATGGTCTATTGAGAGTTGTAAACAAGACCTGTTTCTTTTTGAAGGAAAAAAAAAGGCAGCAATTTCCTTTAATATTTTAGTGTGTTATCATGACATGAATATACTATAAGGCACGCAAAGTATTTAAGAGGTTCAGTGTGCAAAACCAGCTCAGAAAAGATGGCCTTGGGAATTGCAGAGCTTGGCTGGAGTGTGTGGATGACTTCCTTGTGCTTAAAAAAAAGAGAAAACTATAAAAAGTTATAATAAAAAGTACCTAGCTGGGAACTAGTGAGTTGTAGCCTTAAAGCTGAAAAAAAAAAATCTATCTTTAGAATACGCCAATTTCCTACACTCTAAGTCTTACATATTTAATAGTAGGTTGTGTCCAGAATCCACAGGGTTTAGTGAAAATATAGGATGTGTCGTGTGTGTGTGTAAATGTCACTAAGGTTGAACAGAGGCCTGGAAACTGTTTGAGATTCAGCACTGGAAGTCACAGTCTCTAAGAAAATCGCTCATTCACTATCTTTGAATTTTCCATAAAAATGAAGGATAATATTTTCCTCAGACCAAAGGATTTGTAGTCAATCAGACTCTGGTATAAACAAGCTTTGTCATGAGCTAGTTAGGAGGTCTTGAGAGAGACACTTACCCTCCATGGGGTTTAGTTTCAATTAAATGGTATTAATGATACACTACCCGGCAAGGACTGTGAAGATTAAAGCAATGTGTATATATAGCGCCTAGCTTAGAGTCCGGCTCATTGTGGACTCTCATTAAATGACAATAATAATTTTATTCTATTACTGTTTTTCAGTAGTCCTCTCCTTAGGAACAAATATTAAGAACTAGAAGTGTTTATTACTGTTAACTTATTGTTTATTACCAGTAACCCAATGCTTTTAGATTTTTTTTCTGCCTATTTCAATATATAGGAAACATGAAATACATTAAGAGGTAAGTAGCAAGTTCAACATTAAAGAGCTTGTACTAAATCACTGACCACATGTAGAATTTAGAGCTAAGCAGGTATAGGAGCCTTTTTTAGATTTTCCTGATTGATTAGAAAGATAATTAGGCATCTCTCAACTTGCTCTTCTAAATCTAGGGGTCATAAAAATCTCCAAAAAGAGCTGCTTGCCAGTGAACTAAAGCAACTTGAAAGCACTGGAAGAAAATCATAAGCCGGAATCTCTTCTTTCCAAGAAAGATCCTGCGTTGTGTCTGAATGTTTAGCTAGCGTGGGCTGCTTACTGTGGCAGCTTAAAAGTTTAATGTCCTCACGAGTTACTGAGCTGCTACATCTCTGAAGGCTGCTGGCCCACAGCCACACGTGATGTCACAGGTAATGACATTGAACCTACATGGTCTCCTCCTAATAGGTTCTGTGGGTTTGGAAACCCTCCTGGTCTCGAGAGAAGGGAGCCTCTAGCCAGTCACCTGCTCTAGCTTCCAACTCCTCACTCCCACCAACTCCTTAGAATGCATTCAGACATTCCCTCAAGGTAATAGTAGTAACAATTCTACAAATCCTAAGAGGTAGCATTAATTAACTAAGCATGAACTATCCACCAGGCATTGTTCTAGGCCTTTATATGTAATAACTCAATTCTCACAACAGCCCCATCATAATCCCCATTTTACAGATGAGGAAATTGAGATATAGAGAAGTTCGGCAAGTTGTTCAAGCACATGGAGCTGAGACTAAACACTAATCAATCTGGATCCAGATCCCCAGGCTTAAGCCCTACATGATATTGCCTCAGAAGGACACTTAATGGCTTTCTTTTCAAAATTGGAATAAGAAAGTTCAGCTGCCTAAATAATGCTTGATTGGGCCACTCACAAAGAGCAATGATCTATAGAAACAGTGATCAAAACAAGCGTTGTTTTGGGAGCATCCCTGGTGAAATCAGTAGCCAAAGACAAAAAATAAAAGTAAACTCTGTGTAGAGGGATCCATCCTTGAAGTCATTTCATTTTTAAAACTTCAACAGTCTTTGATCAGGGATAATAGAACCTAATTCAGTTGTTGGAGGACATACCTTCTGTAGTATCTTATAGTTTTGCAAACCAGGAAAAATACTGTCCTCTGGATTTGGAGGGCCAGGGTGAAAAAAATGAGAGGTTTTGTGTCAAATTACACTTTATGAAAACTAATGAAGCTGTTTGGATATAATAAGCTCTAGAATTTCACTGTCCAATTTGGTAGCCAGTAGCCACATGTAGCTAGTCTGAGTCAAGATGTGCTGGAAATGTAAAATCCATGAGACTTCAAGGACTTATATGAAAAGTTATATATGTAAATAACTCCTTGAAAATGTTTTATATTAGTCACATATTAAAATGGTTATACTGGGTTAAAATTTGTATCATTAAAATTAATTTCACCTCTTTCTTTTTACTTGCTTTAATGTGGCTACTAAAACTTTTCATTCCATATGTGACTCATGTCATATTTCTCTTGGGCAGTGCTGCTCTAGAATACAATGTGCAAAGTACAGACTGGGGACACGGAGGTAACAAACATCACCTGCAGGTGAAAAAGCACAACCACATTTTGGCGATTCAGGTGGGGATTCCAAACACCAGGCTACGTTTCCAGGGCTGTATGTGCCTTATCGGAAACGGGCAACTTGGAGGCCTTGTAGATCTCTGCTGGTTTCTAAGAATGAGCCCTGCTTCCAAGCTAAGGGATAATGGGATTTATTTATAAAGGTTATATAAAATGAATATATCATTCTTTTGTCTAATGAGTGACACATAATTGAAAAACAAAAACATTTTCAAATGCTTTGGGGCTTTAAAGTAGTTTGGCCAGCTGGTGTGGCTCAGCGGTTGAGCTTCGGCCTAGGATCCAGGAGGTCACAGTTCGATTCCCGGTCAGGGCACATGCCCAGGTTTCGGGCTCGATCCCCAGCAGGGGGTGGGTGTGCAGGAGGCAGCCGATCAATGACTCTCTCATCACTGATGTTTCTGTTTCTCTCTCCCTCTCCCTTCCTCTCTTTGAAATCAATAAAGACATTAAAAACAATTGTAATAGTTTTAATTTTCCTCTCTCCCCTAATTCTTGCTTATATTGCTTTCCATCTTTAAAAAGAGATGAAGTCCAATGTTTGGGGGCTTTTCTCTTTAAAGCCATTATAATTTATGTTGATGGAAAAGTGTCAATGCTTAATTCATATTTCTTCTTGCTGTATTTGTCCACTTCTGCCCATAATTTACTCTTAACTTATTAATAATTTAGCTTAAAAATAGTAATTTATTTATAACTCTTCTTGTTCCTGTTCCCCAAACTCTCAACTCTAAATAAAACAGAGTTAGAAACTTTTCTTATGTGAGGTTTAAATAGTTTTCTTTAGTGGATTGTAATGCCCCAAAGTGACCAAATTTTTTGACATGTTTCTTAAGTGACAATAATTGTTATGTCAAGAACCTTGAATAAAAACCTAATTAAAAGTTATAATTCATTTTTAAAGATATGCAAATGGTCTAATCTTTAATTATTGATGTTAATTAAGGTTTGACTGCAGCAGTCACTGCGAGAGGCAGGGAAGCAGACCGACCAGCAACAAGGACTCCTTGGAGCAGGCATTTTCCACCTTGACTAACACGCACCTGACAGGTTTCTGCGGGGATGTGTCTGCCTGGAGAGAGCTCACTGTGGAAGACAGAGAGGGCCCTGCACAGAGCTTTACTCAGAGTGTACCGAGGGAGGTGCGCAGGGATAGACTAACTGGTTAACTATGGATAGACTGGTTAACTGTTTCTTATTTCTCACTCATATGCAACTGAGTGTATGCAAATGCGAGAGGACAGCAGTTCTGGGAAAAGTGACCTAGGATGGCAATTCTCGAAGCAAACTCTAGGGAAACCTTAGAGGTGGCATCCTTCGCCTTAGGACAGAGTCTCTAGAAACCCGTCCTCTCATCATGAGACACTCTTCTGCCTTCCTTCACTGTTTTCTCTCCTGTCCAACCACTTCACAGTTTTCGCTGGAGACCACCAGCCCACCATTATAGGCCTCTACGCTTCTCAGCAATTCCACGTGAGAGATTTCACCAAATGTAACTAATCTAAACTGCACACCCCATGAATTCTTATCTCTACTGGGAAAAATGGTAGAAATAATTGTTTACCAGGTAAATATTACTCTGCTAATTTTGTTTCTCACCTCCAAGGGCCAGAGAGATTTAACTCAGCAATAGTCTGACATAGGAAGGGGTAAACCAGATGTCTATACAGCTCACTTATCATTAAAATAGGTAGCCAAAGAGCATTTGGAGAACCATTCAGGGTTAAATTACCACTACTGTATATTTATTTATTGGTTATATCACATCCAGATTCTTTAAGTTAAAAGTTCTCCTGAATTTAGCAGAACTCACAGAGATTTTATTTTATTCTGAACAAGGGGTAACAAAGTTTACATTCCAAAATTCTCAAACACTCAAAAACTCATCCCTCAGTATGAGGACATCACTGAAGCTGGAGGGGGGGGGTTCATTAACTGTCTCATTCCTTCTTTTTAGAGTGCCAACTGGGGACCCATGGACTTTGAGCCCATCGTCAAATGGTGTGTGAAAGAGCTCCAAGTTCAAATATTATCAGCAGTATAATAGTTCTCCCCAGCCCTCAGGGCCAAATGACCCGCATTTTAGCAAATTGATTTTGTTCATGCATTGTGTTAAGCCAAGCAATTGTTTCCCATGTCATGCTTGAACCTACAGCTGCTCTATCTATGATATCCATGGTTAAATTTGTCCAATTGCTGATTGCTATTCCCATTTGCTCTAATAATAGTTGCTTCCTTCATCAGTAATGGTTTTATATACAGTGCACAATCACAAGTCAATGTCACCCATAAACATTTGATGAATTGTCCAACACAGTTATGTGAATTGCTTATTTTGGGACATGGCTAGGGTAAGCCTAACAGAGTTAATGAGATGATGTATCGTGGCATTAGGCAGTGGATGTTTCCCTCCCCAATATTAGCTGTACATGCTCTCTTATCCAAGGACCTATTTGTGTGATTATCATAATCTTCATCAACTTGTCAAGATAATGGAGGGCCCGCTGAGTTCAGAGAAGGCCTCACATAATTCTCAGAAATTTGAAGAACATAGATGTAGAAATAGTTTGGGAGCAACTAATAAATAAGGTCTGCATAGAGAACCATAAAGAATGGGCTTTATAAGAGATTCTGCCTTGGAAAGGGCGGAACCTGAACTCAATTTTGAGGGAAAGAAGAGAAATTCATCCTCTGAAATGGGGAAGATAAATTAGTAAACAAAATGTGTAAAGACAAATCTGAGACAGAGAGCTGGAGGAAGAGCAGATGACGATAAACCTGGAGATAATAAAATGAAGAAAAGCTCCTGAGCTTGCTTCAGTGAACCCCACATCTGTATTTGTTAGAGACACACAAGTGTAGGGTTTGGAGGAGGCAAGTTACTTGTCAATTTTGACATGTACTCACCAGACTTGCTTAGCAATCAGACAAGGTGTATAATTACTTCACCAAGTGTTTCTGATGAGCCACAATTTGCGGCCGTCTGCACACCGATTTCTGACAAACAGATCCCATTCTATCAGTGCTCCATTAAATTAACCTCAGACGGCTGATATCACCTTGTCAGAATCTCACCCGATGTAGCTATGAGTTGCTTCTGGAAAGCTCGATGTTCTCTCCTTTCAAATTAAGTTAGGACTAGTAGGGAAGTTCAAGTTCTTCTGTTCTACTCATTCATTTAACAAATATTTATTGAAGACCCACTCTATGCCAGATTAGGTCCCTGTTCTCAAGGCTTTATAGTGTAGCTGGGGATTTAGACAGTGAATAATAAACTAATGAATTATTTCAAGTGTTATAAATAATAAGGAAATAAACATGGTAATATGATAGAGTCACTGCAGAGGAGATAAGGGATTAGCTACCTTAGATGAAGTGAGGCGATCATGACAAGAGCTCTTTGAGGAGGTGACACTTGAGCCGAGGCTAGGATGTAGACGTGAAGTCACACGACAGGCAAGAGAAGATGAAGGAAGTTATGGGAAAAGATAAAAAACATATGCAAAGGCCCTGAGGTGGGAGCAATAATAACAGATTTGACAAAAGCAAGCAATGGGACAATGGGACAATGGGATGGAATGGGCACAACAGGAGCAAGGAAGGGAGGCAGGATGCACTACTGACGCTACAGACTCACCCCGGGCCAGGGCATTGTAAACGAGTAAACGAGGAGGTATATGAATGGTGCAGGTAAGTGGCATGCACAATGGACCAGACAGAGGGTCCTGCGAGTACTAACATGTGAGTGGCAGAGAGGAGAGGGCTATCCCATCAAACAGGCAGGGGTCAGGCAGGTGTCATAAAAGCCTTGGTAAGAGAGGGAGTGGTGGGACCTGCGATGACCTAGTGAATGAGTGACATGCCTACTACCATTTAGACTCATTAAAAATGCTTTGCAGGCAAAATAAGGCACATCATTAAAAAACACTTTTTAAGTAAAGCAAAACATGAGAAAGAAAGCAGCCCCCCTGGACCATCAAAATGCAACAATGAGCTGGAAGAAAAGTGGGAAGTAGACTGGAAATGCGAAAAATAGAGTGTGGTCTCATGTAAGTCAAAGAAGAGTTATACCTTATATTTCCATGAACTAAACAGAAGAGTAAATTTCATTAGTCAGTAACCCAAATGCTCTAATACTCATAACAACAAAGACCCACAGTATTTGTTATAGAATTTGCATAACGTAAAAATGGAGTTAATGATCAATTGGGCCAGATTTGTAAAGTCATGAAACCCTGTGGTCCATCCAAGGAAGCATCGCGGCCATCCACTCTGTGCTTGCTTGGACTCCCGAAGGAAAGCTTCCCACGCCTCTCCCCAAGGCACCGTAAGTGTTCAGAAGTTTCCATCAATTGGACCTCGTGTTATATGGAGCTGATACCTGCCTCCTGTAGTCTAAAAGCCCCAGCTCTTCCCCCTGGAGCCACCTGCCAGCCCTTCAGACATTTGGTAACACTGATCCTCCCTCTGACTTCCCTCTTACAAGTCTTCGCTTCTCCAGACAAAACATCTCTATCTTCAATTACTGCTCATATCACTACTTCCAGACTCTACCACCCTATAACCTTTCAGTGAACCTTCTCTAGTTTGTCACTTATCCCTCCTAAACAGAGCCCAGGGAGAACACAGCATTCCTAGCTAATTTATAATGTAGGGCTTCTTCAGGCATAGTTTGCTATTTCTGCAGCAGTAGGAATACAATTACCTTGTATAGAGTCAATGCTGTCCCTGTTCCCCACCCTCCAAGCCAGTCTGTCTGTTGTATTTCATGGGCAGATACATACTTTCGAGTGAGTGCTCCCTCCAGGATATAGAATGCTGGCCGTCATCACTCCATCATTTCTGATTAAGATCACCCAGTCCTGCACCAATAATGCAGTGCTTCAAGCTTCTCATGCCACTTTCTAGACATTTATCTTATTATATACTCAAACTGGAGGCGTAGTTTTATACACAGAGGAAGAAGAATCTGAGAATTAGTGGTTAAAGGCAGAGAGAAAATTGGAAATCTGACCCTTGAAAAGAGTATGGAATGGGAGCATCCAATAATCTGGCTTTGAATCCAGGTTCTCCATTTACTCACCACAGCTAGCTTAAAAAAAAAAATAAGAACAGAAAGCAGCTTCCTATTAACAAAGGCTTAGTATGTACCCCAAGTCCTGTAATAATGTACAGGATGTCATATTTTACACATAACAATCTTTGAAGTGTATTTATTATCTCCACTTTAGAGATGAGGGAATTAAAGCACAGAGGTTATGTGACTTGCCCGATGTCACCCAAGCAGTCGGTGGTCCTGGGATTTGAACCTGATTTTGCGCGTCTTCAAAGTTCAGTCCCTTCATAGTCTCACACCAACATCGCCCTCAGTGGGTACTGTCTACATGACTATGGCTTATCAGTTGATCAAAAAAAAGCTCTCACAGTAATTACTTCTCCTGACTTCTCCTGAAATGCTTCTCCACATAGGTAGGAGGTACAGGCATGTGCTGCCTCCTCTGTGGGGCCTGAGATGCTGTGTGACCATGAGCAGATGGGCAAAGATGAAGGGAGGGGAGAAAGGTCACACCCCAGCCTCAGTGTTGGACACTGTCTCACTGGGCTGAAATGTGGCCCTGCAGCTTCTATCACAAGCACATTTGAAATATCAACAAGATTTCATGGTAACAGTTCAGCCCCCCAAAAACAGTATTTTCAAGCATTTTTAAAACCACTTTAGCAGTATTCGCTTGTATATAAATCATGTGCTAATTTATTCATTAAAATAGCCTGTACTTGGCAACATTCTATTAACCTTAGTTTATGCTAATAAGATCAGTAATTGTATTTTTTAAAAATGCATCTCTTTATAATTACTCCGAAATTCTGATTTTCTTCCAGTTCGACTTAAGCCCTTACCAACCTCAAACCACCTTCCACATCCAGTGAAAATGAATTTGAATTATAATATTACAAGATACGTCCTTGGGAAAGACCAACTTTGGAGAGACACTATTTCAATACCAAGCCATGCACTGGAATCTCCTGGGAAGTTTCTTAGGCTCACATACTGATTCCTCAGAGCCTCGGTAACCTACTAGATCAGAATCTCTCAGGATGGGACCTCTTGGGAATGGAGATTTACGGCAATTGGTCCAATGCCCAGGGCTTGGCAACCAACGACTAGAACATTTTTACTCTACATGGGTCTATTTTAGCCCTTGGAAAACAGGAAACACACATAGTGAGAGGTATCCCCAAAACATAAAACCATCACCTTGAAAGATCCAGTGAATCCAAGAATAATTAATTATAAGTCTCAATACTAACTGCTGATCTCTGGTTCTTTATTTTCAGGGTCTAGGTAGCCATTTTAATGCCAGTTATTGCAAAGAAGCCATAAAAATACAATAAAAATGCAGAAGTTCTATCTAACCCATGGAAACCAGGTACTTTAGAAATCACTATCAATGGGTCAGAACAGGAGTGTCATATGCATGGCTAACATGTACCTCTCTCCTATTTGATACCTCCGCAGACATTGCTAATCAATCACAGTGCGCTTCCTTGTTGCAACCAGAAAGAGGGTCAAAACCTTTTATAACCACGCACCCCAGGGTGCACTGCCCTCTGATCTGCTCTTATATGTGGGGAACATATTTACCCTTCAGTGGCTGCAATAAATAGTTAAACTGAAATTATCTTATAGTTTATACCCGCTTGATCCATCATAGGCTATATGCTCCAACAGTACAGACAGACACCTGAAGGCGCTAATGTAAATGAGATCCTAGGAGCAGATCACCTGCCTCTTGCAGACTCATCTTTGCAGTGGTTTCACATTTATATCTTTGAATGGAAAGTACCTAGAAATCAGCTAACTGCTAAAATGCTGATAATACACGGGTTATACTTCTATCATTCAAATTAACCTAGTTTTTGCTAATGATAACTCAAAGATTAAGTATGAATACGTGCTATTTAGTGAGACAAGCTGAGTTCCAAAGAATTTTAAAATTTAAATGTAGCATTTGACTAAAATAATCCTATATCAACCCACTTAATTTCCATTGGTTGGCATGTAGATTTTCTCCCTATGGAGACATTGGGTCATGGCTCCATGCAAACATTTAGTGTCCTGGTAAATGACAGGCAGAAATCACAAGGACATTTAGATTTTGCCCAGTTTCATTTGAAAAAGAAACCATTATAAATTCCTTTGTCTTCAGTTCCCATAATGGCCATTCTGGGCTACCTCACCTCTACTGCTGTTTCCCGAGTCCTGTTGGGTGGGATCCCATTTAAGACCGTATCTGTGACAATACCTGTGTAGGATGATCTCATCCCGCAGACAGCCTGTGATCAAACAGTGGGATCAGAGAGAGCAGACTCACCTCATCATAGATGCTGTCGTTCCGGTGAAAGTCTCCAGCCTTCCTGGGGAGGACGTGGATGTGAACGTGCTGGAAAACATACAAGAAAGAAAATGTGATTATCTCCCCACATATTTTCACACTTGACAGTGATGCTCGCATGAAGCCCAATTACTCCCCATCGGCTCCTGCTGGATTATTTTTCAGGGGAGATGACGTTCACCTTCAGTAGCTGGGTCTGAAATCTACGGAGAACAGAGGCACAGAACGAGACAGGACAAAGTGGTGGCCTGGGTGAGAGTGTCAGTGACATGCCAGAGTGTTTTAGCGGCTCTGCGCAATTATTCAGAGTTGTCAGTTTTGGTTGTGTTTACCCAGTGCTTTGAAATGACAGCATGTCTTAAAAGGTGACCACAGCGCCTCTGAAACTGACAAGAAGTAAGAATGGACTAAAACAGAGAACTGCGTAAGGAAAGAGCATCGGCTGCCTCCCGCACGCCGCATGCTGGGGGTCGGGCCCGCAACCCGGGCATGTGCCCCGGCCAGGAATCGAACCAGGATCTCCTGGATCATGGATTGATGTTCAACCGCTGAGCCACGCCGGCCAGGCCTCATTTATTAAACTTTTGTTATGGTGAGGGAGTGCTGTGCTTGGCATTTACCTCCTTTAATGCTCTGAATAAACCTGCGAGGTGAGTGTCAGAGGTCAAGGCCCCGCAGGAAGTGGCAGCACCCGCACAGAAAGCCAGGCGGTCTGGTGCCCACCCTGCCTTTTTCACCAGCACATGGGCTGTCTCTGAGATGTTAATCTTTTAAACAGCCCATTTCTTTAGTCTGCAAACTACCCAGGTAATATACATAGCGATGCTATTATGCAGAGATGGTGACTCGAGGCACAGAGCACATCTAACTCAATATATTCTTCAAGGCTAAACTGCCATTTGAAAGTTCTACTTTCCAAATAGCCTCTATTGTACCGCTGCTGAAGTTAAACTTCATTCCTGCCCTTGAGCTATGTTCATGCGTTTATCACAAACCATGGGGAGGAATGTGACAATGAAAAGCCTAAATGTGGGGAGGCGGACACAGGACCAGACCACGCCCGTCCCTTCCTGATTACTGCGAGCAGGCGGCACCTCTGAAGGGCCTGGGAGAGGGTGAGATTAAGTGGCCCTGCGGCTTTGCTGCAGGGGGAGAAGGGCTACGGCATTGAAGCGAAGGCAGGGAACGCGGTGGTCCCCAGTGAACAGAGCAGATGGGAGCTTCCATCAGCGCTTCCACACACAGGCCCCAAACAGCTAGAGTATCCCCCCAACGAAGCCAGGCGTGGATTCCTCAGCTACTGGGACGAGTCAAGTCTACAGTTAAGTCACAAAGACTGTGTGACATAGGAGACAGGGAGCAAAAGCCAACAGGGAAAAAGAAATCTCAAGTTTCCCAGGGAACCAAATCCTCAGGAGAAAGCAGGGCAGGACGGGCCCAGGGTGAAATGTAATGAAGTCCATGGGCTTGTTCACTTAAAAGCAAGCCCAGGAAAAAAAGCCTTTAGTTTTTATTTCCCAACCCTGCCACTGTCTCTTCCTCCTGTTCTCGTTCTCTCGTTCTCTCTCTCTCTCTCTCTCTCTCGTTCTCTCTCCCTTCCCTTCCCTTCCCTTCCCTTCCCTTCCCTTCCCTTCCCTTCCCTTCCCTTCCCTTCCCTTCCCTTCCCTTCCCTTCCCTTCCCTTCCCTTCCCTTCCCTTCCCTTCCCTTCCCTTCCCTTCCCTTCCCTTCCCTTCCCTCCTGTCATCTCCCTGTACTTTCTAATATTCGGGTACCAGATCAGGATTCTGCAGCCTCGCTGCCTAACAGGAATCCTGGACCTGCCACGTACTAGCTGTGTGGCCCTGCCTCACAAGGCCTATATCTCAGTATCCTCCCCTATGATGGGGTTGTCACAGTTTGTCTCTCAGAGTTGTTAAGAGGATCAGATCTGCTAAACATGCACTTATTATGCTGCTTGGAACACAGTCAGTACTCTACATGGAGCTGCAGTGGTATCTCATCTGGGAATGGTTCCCACACAGCAGGAAGATTTTTAAGCGGACTGCACTTTGAGAACCACTGGTTCCTGAACTCCTCTCCCGCCGAATATGCCCTCGTGAGCACCGCGATCATTCAGCCACACTGCTTGCCCTATTGCATTCTTGGAGACCTATTACTCAATGCTTCCCTGGCTTCCTACACCCTGGCCACCTTCTGGGCCTTGTCCTTAGGGGTATGTCTGTTGCACACCAATGACCTGTAGCTGACTGTAAACTTACACTAGGGAAACCTCCTGGGACCAGGCCCATCCCATGCCTTCTTTTCTTTACCTTGCTCTCCTGGGTTTAGTGATCGGGGCTATTTCTATGGCTCTGTTACCACCCAGTCCTGACAATGCCACTCTTAATCATGGGTAGCATTTGAAATTCGCTGTGGTTTACTGTGACACTGATGACAGGAAATAGTTTACCATACAAGTGATTTGCTCTTAGGGCATAGATCTCAACCCAGACTGACGTCTTGACATAAATTCTTAAGTGACAGACTGATCACAGGATCCTGACAACCCACGCAACTTCCCAGAAAAAAGAAATTGGAAGAAAGCCAGCTCCAAACCTTGCTCTTGTGAAGGTGTACCATTGCCCTGGCCTTGGATAGAACGTCAGACCGATAAGCTCCCTATGAATGGTACAGATGGGGATCATTCGACATAACCCATTCTTAGTGAATTCATATTGCACCTTGGTGATCTCTACTTCTAAGGGCTAACAAAATCTCCAATTAATACAGCACTGCGGAATTTTGCTAGGCTTTGCTTTTGACTAGGATTTCAAGCACTTTAGCTGCATGAGTTGAAAGAAAAAATCATGATACCTTCCATACCAAAAAGTTTTCATGGTCAAATAAATTTCACATTAGCATATTAAGGCATCTGAAAGGAGCAGATGAGAGACTTGGTTAAGTTTGTTCGTATGGAGCCCCCTGTTCTTTATTCACGTAACATCCATCTACTTTTTTCTAATACATACATTTATTTATACAAAAATATTTATTAGCAGGTGCTAGTCTAGGAACCAGAGATATAGTAATGAACAAGACAAAGCCCCTGCCCCCATGAGGCTGCAGTCCAATGGGCAATACAGAAAGTAAATGCATAAATGAATATATGATTTAATTTCAGGTAGAAATGAGTGTCATGAAGAAAAACATAGCAGGAAGAGCTAAACTTTCAGAATTGAAACGTTGGGAAGAGAAGTAGGATTCGGGTTAAGGATGCTGTGCGGAAGGAGGCAAATAAAGAGAAGGTAAATTTAAAGGCTGAGAAAAGAAAGAATTTCAAGAAGTGTGTAATTAACAGTGTCACAGTTGTTGAAAGCTAGAGTTGGTTGCAGTGAAATTTGGGGGAATAAAAACTTAGCTGAAAAGCACATGAAAGATGCTGAACATCATTAATCATTAATGACATGCAAATCAAAACCACACTAAGATACCTCTTTACACTCACTAAGCTATTAAAAAAACAAACACACAAGACAATAACAAGTGTTGGCAAGGACGTGGCGAATTACGACCCTCGCACACTGCTGGTGGAGATGTGAAATGGTGCAGCTGCTTTGGAAAACAGCTTAGCAGTTCCTCCAAAAGTTAAACATACAGGTACTATAGGACGCGGAATTCCATCCTAAGTACCTACAAAAGAGATATAAAAATACATGTTCACGGAACAACTTGTATATGAATATTTATAGCAGCATTATTCATAATAGCCAAACAAGGAAAACCATCCAAGTGTTCATCAATAATGAATGGAAAAATAAAATGTGGTATAGCCAGGCAACGTGATATGGCCTCGAAAAGGAACAAAGTACTGCTAAGGGAAAGAATTATGCTATATGGATTATGCAAAGTGAAAGAAGCCAGACACAAGAGGCCAGGCATTGTATGATTCCATTCATATGCAATGTCCAGAACGGGCAAATTCGTAGAGACAGGATGTAAATTAGCGGTTACCGGGGAGTGGGAGTGACTGCTAATGGGCACAAGGTTTCTTTGGGGGTGATGAATATATTCTAGAATTACATAGTGGTCATGGTTGCACAATTTTGTGAATTCTACACAAAAAACATGGAATTGCACACTTTAAAAGAATGAATTGATGCTATGTGAATTGTATCTCAATAAAGCTGTTATTTTAAAAAACCTGATGTGGATTTAAGAGAGAGTGGAAGGTAAAGAAAGGGAGATATATAAGCACAGACAACTTTTCCAAGGAGTTTTACAAAGAAATCAATAAGAGCAGCTGCAAGGGAGGGAGAAAATCACTCTCTGATAACACTGGTTTAAGGTTCCTGGACCTATAGTTTCTACAAGTGTTATTATTATCATTAGTAGTGGTAATCGTTAACATTTATTGAAAGCTTACTATATGTCAGTCCTGGGCTGATTTACATCAGTATTTCAATTAATCCTTACAATACTCCAAGAGATAGTTAATGAACGTAAGACCATTTCCAGGTGAAAAGTTAGACCAAAGAGGTTAAGTGACTTGCCCAAGCTCCTACAGGGAGTGACAAGGAGCTGAAATCTGAAACTGAGTCCGTCATCAGACACCAGGGTATTTGCTCTTCACCAAATGACACCATCTTTCAGGAGGCCACATGCTTCTCTCTATAAGGACACCACCTTGCTGTGATCTCTTGATGCCTCTCCCAAGCTCCAGGATTTCTCAATAATGTATTTGATCACATCTGTTAAGTCCTTTCAGGACCATGGGATGGCACTGGCCTTTGCCTAGAGACTTGAATTCACTTAGAGCAAGGGTGTTATCACCCGAGATCCATTTCCACCTCATTGCTTCCTTGTTGGAAGTCATGCCCAAAATACTATATAGATTATCAAAGTGGTTCAATGTCAAGTCTTTTCCCCCCTCATTAATTTTCTGGAATTTACACCAAGCAGCAGATTCACCCTTTCCTAGCTCACCTGCTTGAGGAAATCTCAGCCTTAAAAGCCCTCTCTATTAACTCTAGATTTTTGTCCAATAGGAGGAGCTCCCCTGAGCTTTAATCCCCAACAACACGTTCATTGGCCCTGGCTCCTTTCTGTGACCTGTGCTTCTCCCTCCATCCTTTTGAACACATCAGCTTTACCCCATGCTCACCTGAGGGTGGTCAGCATAGGCACATTGCTGTCTTTGTCAGAATATATTGCAATTCAATTAGAGGGGATAAAATCCTGGGGACAGGGGAAGCTAGAGAGCTACCCTGCTCCATAACTAGTATCCTGCACCTCTACCAGCTGGCCCAGCGTGAAGCCCTCTCCCTCAGATCTGCAACGAGCAACGGCAGAAGGTCAATCTGATTCTAAAGAACCACAAAAACACTGCGTGGTAGGCAGACAATGACCCCCTCCTATAGGTCCATATCCCAGTCCCACACTCGTGACTAGGTTAGGTTCCATGGTAAAGGAGAAATAAGGTGGCAGATGGACTGACGTTGCTACTCTCCTGCCGTTACAATAGGGCGAGTATGAATGGCTCCGGATTATCCAGCTGGGCCCAATGTAATCACAAGGGCCCTTGGAAGTGGAAGGAGGTGAACAAACTCAAGCTTTAAAACTTTATGCCTCAAAGGATACCGTCAAGAACATGAAAAGGCAATCCACAGAATGGGACGAAAGTTTGGCAGATCATACATCTCATAAGGTACCTGTATCTAGGACATATAAGAAACTATTTCAGCTCAACAATAAAAAGATGAAAACTCCAACTAAAAACTAGGCCAAGAATGGATGGAAATTTCTCCAGAAAACATGCATCAATGGCCAATAAGCACATGATCGAGTTAGCAGGCGATTTTCCACAAGAACTTCCCAAGAATCTGCCTCCCTTCCGTCCTTTCTTCTTTGCCCCCCACCCTGGCCCCCAAGAGGCAGACGAGAATACTTAGAATCAGCAAAAATGAGATCTCGCAGCACAGAACACATTACTAGCTAGGGGGGCATCTAATCTATTATCCGAAGTGAAATTTTGGGAATTAAAGGAGGCACTGTTTGTAACTACACTGGCCCCTTTATAACTGTAGGCCCAAATCTGGACTGGTTCAAATAAACCGAGGCATATGGTCACCCGAAATAGCAGCTATTTAATCAGAAAGTATGATAGCATAACAAAGATGGGATTTGGCATCCTTTAATCTGGTTTAGAATCTCAGCTCTGTCACTTTGACCAGTTGGTGACCCTGGGCAATTTACTCAAGCTCGGTAAGCCTTCCTCATTTAGGAAGGCGGAGACAGTAACCGTTCCTATTTCTTTGTGTTTTGGTGAGGATATGATAATACCTATATTTGCACAGTTACTAGCATAAAATGTTCTTATGTAAATAGTAGCTGATGTTGTAATTGTGACTAACTTAAAAATGGGTACTATAAGCGTCTAAGTAAAACTTCCTACCTTATGAGAAAGAAATAAGTAAATGATATATCAATGTTCTCTCGAGAAGTAGACTACATTTGGGGGATTCTTCTAACAGCTATTGAAATAGCCCACATTGCTCTCGACACCAGGCCTGCCTCATTCACACTCTCAGCTGACAGCCTCGGAGTAGTGGGCGATGCACTGATTTCCATGCCTGTTACCCAGATTACATAGTTAAGCTGCTATGATAGGAGTAAAGAACCCCAGGGCTTCTTTTAAGACAGTAAATGACTCTTGTTTGGTGGAAACAGGATGTCCTGCCCTTTGCAATCAGGGAAGAGTGGGACGTGGACACCAAAAATCTATAGTAATCTGCGTTAAGACTCTACCGAAGGAGTGAAAACCGGCGGCAAGATAATGGGAGGGGAGACTGTTCATTCTTCATCCCAGATGTTTCTCTCCACACGGCGGTCACCCTTCCACCATTGTCCCTTTAATTCACTCCGTGGAGGAAGACAGAAGCAGCCACTTGGAAGGTAATTGCCTCGCGCTGTTCCTGTTGGGCTGTCACACAAACAGCAGGGAGAGTCCCCATTTCCTTGCATTGACTGCAGTAGGACTTACAAACGGCAGGTGGAGGAGCTCTCTCAGCGCCCACTTTCTTAATTCGTAGTGGTTTTCTTGCCCCCCAAAAGCTCATGGTTTTTAAACAAAATGGGTCCATCCTCGCAGGCAGCATCGACGTCTTACAAGCACATGGTTGACCCAGGGAAGTGGTGGCTCCACGACAGGGCTCCACCTCCTGCGGCTGAGCAGCCGGGTGCCAGCTCCCCTTTATTTCTCTGCTCACTTGCCGTGAGCGCTTCCTTTCCAAAGAGAGAAAAGGCGCATTTTTGCCAGCGCGCCCGTTTGTGAGCAATGGGTGGGGAAGGCGGTCTCCTCTTTACGTGTTCTTTTGTTCTGCATTGCACTGGAAGAGATCATTAGAATAAATGAAAGAAAACAATCTCTCCCAGGTTTACCCCAAGCCTGTGACGGCATCTCCCCCGATCCAGCGCTTGGGATGCGGGGAGCTGCTGGCAGCTGGGCCAGGGGGGTCACCTGCAGAGCAGAGGCGCCGCTTGCTCCGTTTCTTCCGCTCCCTGGGCTTCTGCTCCCCTGGAGGACCCGCTGTAGAGCCTGCCAGTTATCCCCCCCACCAGGAGCTGAAAGCCAAAAGGACAGACGCCAACACCGGCTCTCAGAGTTCAGCGACACTTGACACAGCCTCCGATTCCATCACCTTGCTTTTCTTTGACTTGAAAAGACCTTAATTTTTAGAACATTTGAAATGTAAAGCTGCCTGGTTGCTGAAAGCTCCTTTCAACTCGCATCGTGGTTTGGAGCCAGGCGCCACCGCGGCAGAGATGCTCAGCTGAGGGCCGCGACCAAACATCACACGAGCCATCCCTCTGGCGACGCACTGTTGTAACTCACACCCGGAGCCCGGCCGCTGATGGGCGGCTGAAAACACAACTGTGAGCCACAGAACTCCCGGGGTCTCCACAAATCCTCGGAGGCATTTTTGGAAATCGAATTGGTCCTTTATCTTTTTTTACCCCCTTCAAGTTTCTCAATTTGACTGGAGCACCCAGAGCCCATGGAAAGCACTGTTTCCACCGTTTCCTCTGTCTCCTGGCCTAAATCTGCATCTGCATTGCGGACACCCTAACAGGCAGGGGCTCCCCGACTGGGCCTAGAAACCATCAGATGCCTGCGCCTTCGGACGGATTACTAATTTTGTCCTGAGTTGGTATGGCAAGGTGTTCGAGGCCCTGTGAGCAGCAGTATTTTCAGTGACATTTCTTTCAAACCTAAGTAGCTGGCAGTGTTTGCACGCTGACCTAAAATCGAGTAGCCAAAGGGGAGCCCTGCCCCAACAAGGAAGGCAGAATCCAGTCATGAAGGAAGGAAGCTTTGGGGCGGGTGACAGTCCAGAGTAGAATACACTTAGCAAGGCTCATTGCAGAGCCAAGCCTCTGGTTCAGAGCAGAAGCAGGTTGTCAAAAATTTGTTCAGACTTGTAATATACGCTGTGTTGCAATACAGTAATTGCAAGAATTTACTGAGTATTTAGAATACACCAGCATTGGTCTGAACACTTTACCTACGTTTTTCACATAATCCGCACAATAATCTTATGCGTTAGGATACGGGTATTATCTCCCCTTGAAAGATGAGGCAAGTTGGGAGAAGTTGTAGACGAAGGAAGAGGCGTAGGGAGGTGGAGTGGGCAGGTTTGCTCGATTCCAGATCCCAGGTGTGGCACTAGCAGCCTAGCAGAAGTTACAAGTCCCCCGTCCCCCATACTACTCACCTGTAGTATTTCAAGCACTTCCGTCAGGCCCAGGAGAGAACAATCTTACAATCTGAGAATCAATCTTGTACAAATATTCTATATCGTCTTGTAGCTAATGACTGACTTTCAGTGACATAACAGCTTCAAGTCCTTGAAACTGTTCAGCAAGAGAATAGAATTTATAATCATTTCCCTTTAAAAAGTTGCCAAATTCAAGCAAGGGCTACGAAACCATAATAAACCTCTTACGTGGTCGTTGCTGCTGTGCTGGGTTATACTCATGGCCCCAGGCAGACCATTCCAGGACGGAGTCCACCTCCTCAGCCCCATGCAGGAGGTCAGAGGTCTTTGTGAACCTTGTTCTGGTTGCTGCTGTGCAGGGACAGCACCTTAGCGATACCTCCAGTAAAATGACTTTCAAAAGACATAAAGAATGTTTCAGGATTTGTCAACCCCGTAGTTTATCAACTTTTGTCACAGTCACTGTGTTTACCATACATATTCTTGGTAAGAAAATTTAAGGAATGTTCTTCCCTTGTTGTGGAGTTCCCTTCCCTTTGCTTCTTTCCCACTTCCCCTCAGTTTTTCAGAGCAAGTTCAAGTGCTACCCCCTCTGTGTAGCCTTCAGACTCTTCAGGCTCCTTGGATTCTTTATATCTCAGTGACTACATTTCCCCCATAAACTAAGCATCAATAATTACAGGTTTCTCTTCCATTAGTCTGGAACTCTTGGCTATTCCTTACTGTATTCCTCATAATTTCCTACCCTCACTCCAGGTTTCTAGCTTAGAGGATACATGGTGTAAATGCTCGGTGGATGGGGGAAGGGGGGAAGGGGGGAAGGAGGGAAGGAGGGAAGGAGGGAAGGAGGGATGGAGGGATGGAGGGATGGGCAGATAAATGGGTGGATGAGTGGGTGGGTGCAAGGATGACTCAAGTTTTATTAATTTGTTAGCTTCCTTTTAAAAACAGGACAAAGAAGCCTCATTTGCACAGATTCTCTTGAACTCTCGTCTTTTCCCTCTATTGAGAGTTCCTGTACATACAAGGATGTGGCCTATGCCCAGTCATTATGATTGCTCTGCACACACATTTCTTCCCCACTGAAAAGTATCTAAAAACCAACACATATGTTTGAAGGTCTTGTCTTTCCAGCTTCATGTAAGTCCTTTTTAGAAACTGCTCAAATATGCTCAAGTGTCTGGGCAAATAGCTCATCTTGGAAATGATCAGCATCGCACAGACTGCCAAGGGGACTTATTCTTTGCTCAGCATTAACTTTAATAAGAGTCACTGTGGTTCTCTGAGGAGAGAAGATACCCACCCTGTCTTTGGATAGCTTCTGACCTTCACAAATGACTTTCTCTTCTCCCTCTGCTAAAAAGACTGTCTAGAATATGTATTTTTAATTTGCACACCATATCAGAACATTAATCTGCAGAGGTATTCCCTCTGGGTGTCTTTCTGTTGGGTATACAACAAAGGATCTGACTGCAAATGAAGCAAAGGTGGCATTTTTCCTTATCTTACTCATTTTTGTGACAAATACACATTACTTTACTGTTTGCCATACACATAATTACAGTTCTTTAATTTATGTTTCAATAAAATGTATAATAATAAACATTTACTGCTCCATGAATAAACATTGAAATGAAGCCTCTATTGGAGGTTACATGTTCTGAGGAGTTCTGTGGCTTTCTAGAAATCTCACCCCCTACTTAATGAGCATCATTTCCATAATCTGTGCATCATTGTTTAAGCCTCCCTTTAGGAATATTTTACAAAGCAAAAAATTTGTGAAATATTATCAGTCTAAGGGGAAAAAAAACATTAAGGGGATTAGCAACTTGTCCCGTTAAAGGAACAAGACAAGCTTTCATGTCCCTCCAGAGACAGTGACACAGTAATTATGGAGATGGCGCCTCCTAATTATTTCACTAACTGAGTACTTCCTACTATAGTTTTCATTTTAATATCTGGTTTAAATAAAAGTAATGAGAAACCCAGAAAGGTCAGCCATGAAGGGCAAGCTTGTGCTGGTTCCCTTTCTAGTGCTAACAAAGAGCCCAGACAGTAGACCTACAAGTTCGGAGGTCAGGGTACCACACAATGGACATTTCTGGACATGGAAACAGACACATAGTTTGAGCGTCAAACAGTCACCCCAAAGTAACTGAATCCAGGCAAGATCCTAAGCTGGGCTTCAAGCTAATTGTGTCACCCATTATTTTCAGTGTGAGTTATTTTTTTAAGGGAAACTGCTCAATATAATTTTATGTCATTATTATCTCATAAATAATAATAGCATATGCCCCTGACTGGGAATCGAACTGTGACCTCCTGGTTCATGGGTTGGGCCTCAACCACTGAGCCACGCAGGCCAGGCCCAACACAGGTGCTTTTAAAAATAACTAAAGCACCATATTTCTTTTCTTTCTGTCCAACAGCTAAGACTAGGTTTTTTTAACTGGACAGAGAAAAAGACGCCTAGAGAAATCAAGGAATGAAGATCCTTTGTAACGTGACAGGATCCAGACCCACAGCCTCTGTGGGATGCTGATGAAAAGTGTTGACGTGGCAGCTGTCACTTCATGACATGTCAGTCGGCTTTATCGGTGGGTTGGCGCAGTTTACTTAAGCTTTGTCAGGGGGGAGTCATCCTGCATAGTTAGAAGCGGCATTTCTTTAGTCTGAATAAATATCTGTGGCCTGTGGGGAGCACTTGGAGACTGTGGTTATTTAGCACGGGGACTGCAGCAAACAGCTAAGCGTCCATGTGGGAGCTCTTCCCCCTCCCATCCTATGATTTGCTGTGAGTAATTCACTCCTTGCTTTGACTGCGACTGCAAAATCTCTCAAATGAACATTATCTTTCCCTAACATGAGCTGAATGTAAGATTTTCACATTTCAATATGGCTATTTTCACGAATGTCTTCAACAAAATAAAATACTCAGCATAAATAGAATTTAGTGTGATCCAAATTTTATCATATTTCTCTGCTGGAGTTTTTTTTCACATCCCACTTTTCATTTGGTACATATGCCTTTTCGTTTTCCAGTGTCCCTGAATTAGAAAGAACTAGGCAGAACCATATTTTGGAGGGTTATATTTTCCTTCTAACTCAAGTGAGCAGGTATTTATTTTGGAGTCATGCCTTTAGAAATGACATCCTCTGTTCAGATGGCCCAAATCTCAGCCTACAGAGCTGCTAAGTGGAACTGTGACTTCTTGCCAGGGTTCTACGCAGATATACTAGAGAGCATTAACTTCTTAAATGAGATTTTTTTCAAAGTCATCATTGTAAAATATACCAGAAAAAACACTCCTCCCCTACTCCCTGCAACCCATGAGCACTGATTTGATAGCTCAAGACAGGATAAATGACTCTGATTAGGCCAATGATCCCAGTGTTATAGGGACCTTCTAAATCACATCTCAGTTTGGGTCTAGAATGATGATGCTGGGAGCATCCGGAGGGCTACATATCATCTCAGCTTGGCTCCCACACAGGGAGCCTGGGAGATTTGTGGGACCCTGTCTGGTGGCTTTGAGGCACAAACAATGAATTCTGCTAAAGCAATAATAATAGAAAACAGGCAGTGCAGAGAGCCCTGGAAGCATCCCTCACTTTTCTCATAATATATTTTATTTTTCAATGAAACAAAGTGAATCCATAGGCAGTGTCCAGAAATTAGATCATATGAGGGGTCGATGATGTTTCTTTTTCAGAGTGAGTTCAGCGAATGAGGCCCTGAGATTTATATGGACTAAACTTCTTTAGTCCAGAATGGAGCCCTTTCTAACTTCAGTCTCCATGGATCACCACGGACTGGCCATTAACAGAGGCACATTGCATCATGTCACTTAGAACCCCCTTTACAGAGGAATGCAGTAGAGCCTTAACAACAACTCCAGAGTGCCAGGAATCTGACCAAGACCTGGGATTTCCAGTGGTGGAGACTTGTCAGGAAAGCGTAGCACAAATGCTTCCTCCTGGAGTGAGGCAGGAGTGGCTTTGCAGGAGGTGAGGTCAGGTGGACCATTTACAATGCCCTTCCTATGCCCTTTAACCTTTAGAGCTGACTTCTGGTCAAGGGGCCATCCAATGGATGACTATGCATTCTTGCATGTAAAGAAACAAAGGTCTTCTTGATGTTGACTTAGGATATTTCTGGGCCCTGGCTACTACCAGTGATGGCTTAATCTATCTTTTAAAATTAGTTACATAAGCAAGCTAAGCCAGGCCTGTGAAGATAAAATTTGGAAATCAAATTCTGCTCCTGAGAAATATCACACCTTCCCTGGCAAAAAGTCTAGGCAGAGAGCATCACAGGTAATGCTGAATGAATTAGAAGTCCACACTGTACACATGAAACTAATACAAAATGATACTAATAAACAGGAAGTCCCACAGCCAGAGCAAGTTGCCAAGTGCTCTCCGTGGGTATGTAGTCACCATCTAGGTTTCAGAGCAAACATAGCTTCCACTGGAAGCCCAGTGACACAGAGGTTCAGGTCCCTCACCCTACGACATGAGATGAGCATATACAGGTTCTATAGCTAGACCAGCTGGGTTCAATTCCTGCTCCTGCTACTTACCAGCTACGGAGCCTAGGACAGCCACTTGTCTCAGAGATTCAGATTCCTCATTTGTCAAATAAACCTAAGTCACGGGGTTGCTGTGAGAATTAAGTGGCTCAGTATTGCAAAGTGCTTAGATGAGAACTTGGAACTGAGTAAGCATCGCTATCAGTGTCTACAGCTATCACTGCCGTCACTGCCATCACTACTACTGCTGCCACTTGACCATGAAAAACTTAAAAGCCTTTAATTACATTTTTAAATAAATATTCATTAGATAAATCATCTTCTGACTCTCTTTTAAGGAGTTCAATCCATTCTTTAAAAAATTACTCTTTGAAGACTAATCTATAAAACAGAAAAAAACAAAGCCATTCCCCCAGAAACCAACGTGAGACCCCCCCACACATCCTGGGCTCAAAGACAGCCTGGGGCTTCCACAGAGCACGTAGCTGAAAGCACAGACCTGGGAGCTTCTCCTGGGGATACGAATCCTTAGGTCGTGGAGCTGGGTGGTTAGGAGTGCCAAGCTCTACAGTCTGACCTGGGATGAAAATCCCATTCCAACTCGCATTTCCTGAGCGTCCCTGGGAAAGCAGTTTTACACCTCTAAGCCTTGGGTTTCATGTTTATAAAATTCAGGTAATGAAGTACCTCCTTCAAAGGGCTCCTGAGAGGGTTAAATGAGATAATTCACGGAGAGTCCTTAGTATAGCTCCAATAAGAAAAGTGGAAGTGCACAATAAATGTGAGCTGCTCTTCTAGTTATCATTACTTAGGCCTCTACCCAAGTGTTAGCTCATACTACAGGTTAAATGATTGTGTGCCCCTAAAATCCATGTGCTGAGATCCTAACCCCCCATGTGGTGGTATTAGGCCGTGGGGGCCTCTGGGAGATAATTAGGTCATAAGGACGGAGACCTCATGAAAGGGATTTGTACCCTCATAAAAAGACAGGGGCTTTTGCTTCCTCTCCCTGCTCTCTGCCATGTATGGATCCAAGAAAAAGACAGCCGTCTGCAAACTAGGAAGCAGGGCCCTCGCCAGGCATCAGTTCTGTGAGTGCCTTTATCTTGGGCTTCCCAGCCTCCAGAACTGTGAGAAATAAACATTGTTTAAGCCACCCAGTCTATGGTGCCCTGTTAGAACAGCCAGGACTGACTAAGTCACCTCCCTAGTGAGGATTTCCCCAATTCCTTTATATAAGAGCCTCACCATAACAGTTTCCTAACGCAATTCCTTCTCCCTGCCTGAAACTACAACCCATATTCATTTGTTTTCATCATTTCCCATATTAATAGATGTGATCCCAGGACCTGGAATTATGCCTAGCACATCGTAGACACTCAACAGCTATGTGTGCAGTGGACCGATTAGGAGCGAGGGGAGCAGGAAGGGAGGGAGCCGGTAACTCCACTGGACTTGGAAGCAGGAGGAGCAATTCCTTAAAGGATTAGGCGAAATACATCTGATGGCACGTGTTTCTGTGTGTACAGTAGTGTAAGATGACTGCTCTAATTGTCTACTCTTAAGAGTACTGTCTGCTGGGAAGCCACAAAAAGGGGGTGGGTAACCAAACCAAGTCGGGGTGAGACAGTGAAAGCCCAGCCAAAGCAGCAAGGGTGCAGCTGGAACGCCGATGTCCTCATCAACGTCCTCATGCACCTCTCACCCTTTTCTTCTGAAAACTGCTCTAGATTATGATTTTTCTCTCTCTCTCCTTTCCTCCCTCCCTCCCTCTCTCTGTCTTTCTCATACTTGGCTTTATTTTGTCCGTGCAAAAGGTCTCCTATGATCCCACAATTCTCTTAAACCTTAAGACATTCTGTAGCCACCTGCTGTGGGGACTGTGTGGTTGCACAACTAGAGTTGTGATTCTTCACTGGCTTTATGTCGACTTTGAGGACCTCTGTAATAGAATTTAAAATATGATACTCAACATTGGGGAGAGCACATGAGTCTCCGAGCTGTGCTCCAGACACCTCGATATCACGAGGGCCATGAGAGATGGAGACTCCTGCAAGGGCTGAGACCCAGGAGAGGGGGGCACAAACCACTATCAGATACCATGAGGGAAGATGCCTTTAGTCTTTCTGGAAAACAATCCCTAATGGACCCGTGTGGTGTGGTCTGTTAAGGTGAGAACTGCGATGAGTTGGAGAGTGGTGGCTGAATTGGAAAGGGTTGGGCACCAGAAGTATGCTAATGTGTGGAAAGTCATGTTGCCTTCGATGGGAGCTTAACTTTTGAGAACTAGACTCTTTCCTCAAAAGCCTGCCCCCGTAACACAGTCAATAAAATCTTCTAAGTCCCTGGGGTCTGGACTCTTCTCAGGATCTCCGTCTTATGACCCAAAGTGGCCTCAGCAATGAAGGCTGGATCCTGGTGAACCATGAGAGGGCAGGCAGGGTCCCCTGGCAAATGGCCTCCAGATGCTGTGGGTCACACCTCTCTCCAGACTCCACTCTCCATCACTGCTCTGAACCTCCCACTCCGTCTTTCTCTCTGGACTGCACCCCTCAGCTGTGCGTCCACAGTTAGCAGCTCAGCCTGAATTTTCATATGTGGCCCTTCCTATAGGCAGCCTCTTTGGTTCTCAGGCAAACATCAGCCTTGGACTCCATCTTCCCAGAGATCATTGGGATCCATGCCTGTGCCTCTCCCATGAACCACTTTCTTCATGACACTCTGGTCCTAAATCTGACTCCCCAAACCCAGCTTGAGCCCAAGTCCCATGTTCACCCTCCCAACATGAGTTTTATCAGACTGTTGGCTAAATAGTCAACAAAGAATAGGGTGGTCAAACGAAATCATATCTACAAGACAAAAAAGGCTTCTCCTTGGACAAAACAGAACAGCATGTCTCCTTTTACAAGAGGCCTCACTTGGCCGTCCCTCCAGAGTGGTGCTTTCCAAGACCCCACTGACTCTTTCCCTCTCTCCCCTTCAACAACTTAGTTCCCTGCCAGGGCTCTGTCCAGGGGGATTGCCTGAGAGATTCTGATACTTCAACTGAATGCTGAGCCCACTATTTTGAGTGTAGAACTGACCTTCTATTACACTAGTCAGAAGAAAAACAAGGCATCACAAATCCCAGGGTGCATCCTTGAGAGCACACAGCTCTGCTCGGATTGTACTCCCTGCGCCGGGAGCCCTTACACGAGGCAGGTAGTGAAGTCGAAACAGGAATCAGGGGGAGACCTGGGCTCAGGCTAAGAGAAGGCTCGAGGCTGCCAAGCATTTTCAGGTTGACAGAAACCAAAGAATTTTTAAAGGCTGGGATCCAGGGGAGATCAGGCAGCTGGGCAGGGAGCAGACAAAGCAGTATTTTCCAACTTCAATAAACTGCATGGAAATTGTAGGAGGATATATTTCAGAGGTGGGAGAGGAAGCACGGCAAGCACCTGCTTTATGTGCAGTGCCCCCTTCTCCCGGCTTGGTTTCTGTGGACTATGAGAAGGGGGTCCCTTGGGAAAGTTCGCTTCACTTAGAACCACTGACTGTTGCCCGGCCGGGCGTGGCTCAGTGGTTGAGCGTCAACCTAGGATCCAGGCGATCGGGGTTCGATTCCCGGTCAGGGCACATGCCCGGGTTGCGGGCTCCATCCCCAATGACTCTCTCATCATTGGTGTTTCTCTCTCTCTCTCCCTCTGCTGCCCTCTCTCTGAAATCAATAAAGATATATATATAAAAAAAAAAAATTTAAAAAAGAACCACTGACTGCAAGTGGAAATGAGAAGAACTCCACTCTCCTCGGCTAACTACACAGGCTGCTTTCCTGCTACCTGGTCCAGGCCACCGTGTTGCCCTATGAGACCCTGGCATCTCTACAGCGCCTTTTTCAGACACCTTGCAACTCTCTCTCAAGTACGAAGACCAGCCAGAGTGAGGGAAAGAACATATTAGGCTCTATCACAGGGATTCTCCTACATCCCAACATCCTTCCATTGTCACATACATGTCCTGGCCCAATGGAACTGACACACCCCTGAGAGCCAAGACACACAGGAGGTGCTCTCTAAATGTTAGCTATGATTATCATTTTATTTTATTGGTAAGTTTCTAAAAATGCTTTTTATTTGGGGATAATTATAGATTCAAAGGAAGTTGCCAAAAATAGTACAGAGAGATCTCGTGTACTGTACCATTCACCCAGTTTCTCCAACTGCTCTACAAGGCGGTACGTATGGTCCCAGGATGCTGACATTGGTACCATGTGTGTACGGTTCTAAGCCTCTTTATCACATGTGGAGACGAATAGCCACTGCTGAAATCAAGGTACAGAACAAATCCTTACCTCGAAGATCCCTGTCTGTCTCCCCAGGTGCCTCGCCACGAGTTGGGCCCTATCTGGCATCTCTTTAATGTCCACCAAGTTACTGAATCAATGATACCTGGATTTTCCTTCAGTTACTATAAGACTTCAGCCCAAAGTAAGAACCATGGTTACCATGGACACAGAGGCTTGAGATAAATGTAAGTAACTTAATACCCTGGAAGAGATAACTAATTATGAGAAGAAACACACACATTCGGATGTGTCAGTGATGTCTTCTTGGCTACCACACTCTGGCTAACGGTGTGACACCCCGCCTTTACTGAGGAGCATCTATTTATGCCCACCTGTGACTCACATTTGGCTAATTAAGCACACACGCATTTCGGAACTTGTGATCTGTGAGCTGTGTTTACCTGTGAACACCCCATTCAATACCCAGGCGGTTGTTTAGCACCTCTAACCTAGTTCAAGCCTTATATTTAATTAATGAGAGCTGCGGAGGGGAAGGCCGGGTATGACTTAGAATTAAACAGCCACCTACCCTCCTTGCAAGTCACAACAATGCATAATTAAATAATGAGAGGCCTGCACATTGTAGTCTTTCTTCCAAAGGAATTCAAGCTCCAGGGGAAGGTGAGGAAGGAGTGCGGGTGAGGAGACGTGAGGGCAGATTCCATCTCAGTACCCTACCAGCTGGAAGATGAAGGCAGGGGTAGAACTCCTCCTCCTCCTCCCTCCCTCCCTGCCATGGAGGGTCTAAGGGTCACACAGGATAACAGAGGCAGTTTGTTTGTTAAAGGAAAGGTGCAATATAAAATACAAGAATTATCTCTGCAATTAGTGCAGTGGATTTGATTATTTGGGTTTTATATGGCCAAAGAAAAACAACTGAATTCAGAGCAGCTCTCCATGATCTGCCCCATCTCCCTCCCAATCTCATCACCGGATCTTCCTCTCCCTGTCCACATATGCCGGCACCCCGACCCTCCTCTCCCCCCATAAAGCCAGGCACCCTGACCCTCCTCTCTCCCCATAAAACCAGGCAACCTGACCCTCCTCTTCCCCCATAAAACCAGGCACCCTGACCCTCCTCTCTCCCCATAAAACCAGGCACACTCTGGCCTTGGGGATTCCATAGTGGCAAACGCCTTCTCCACAGCAAAGTCTTCCCCTGAGCCACCCTCCAGTCAAAGCTGCCAACCACCTCGCTTAAACATCACCTCTTTCCATCTCTCCCAGGACTTAGCACCACCTAGAGCACAGTGTTTCGTTTACTCGCTCCCTTTTCCACTCCCCCCCACTACCCACCGCCAGAATGAGGGGCAGCGAACTCCATGGCTCTGTATTGTCTGAGCTATGGCCTCAGATGAGTTCACTGCAGGCCGCGGGGGCGGGGGGGGGGGGGCACACATTATTTCCTCCAGGACAGACCTCTCGGGCACTGGGCAAAATCTTCCCTTCAGTCCACATAACTCTGGCAAACACTTTTTATTCTAACATCAACAATCATTGTCCTCATGCTGAGTTCTCAAGAGCTCCCAGGATGCTGCAGCCCATAAGTGAGACAACTTCATAGAGTAAATAGCAGTGCTCAGAGTAATAGTATTAGGTTGAACAACATGAAATGGCCATGATCTGTTGTTGTGACCCAACTGCTTTCACTATATATATACATATATATATACATCTATACACACACACACACACACACACACACACACACACACACACACACACACATATATATGATTTTATTTTTTTGAGACAGAGGAGGGGAGAGAGAAGGATAAAAATAAAACATCGATCTGTTGTTCCACTTATTTATACATTCATTGGTTGATTCTTGAATGTGCCCTGGCCTGGGATGAAACCCACAACCTTGGCATATCGGGATGGTGCTCTAACCAGCTGAGCAACATGGCCAAAGCCTTGACCCCACCACTTTCATATGGTTCAACACACAAACAAGAGCAGCAGCGGGAGCCCTTGCTGTGTGTGCCAGGCTTTGCCCTGAGAGACTGATGTCACGGCAGCTTGTTCACATCTCACCTCAGTCCTGCAACCTGAGTGTTCTAATTCTCCGTGTGCTACAGAGGAGCCCAGCAAGGCTTTGGGAGATTAAGGGATTTGCCCAGGGAAGAGGTGGTGGAAGCAGTGCACAATCCCAACCCTGCACAATCCCAGAGGAAATGTGTGTCCCCTTCTCAAGGACTAGTGTGCACACAGTCAGGTTCACAGCACAGAAAGACAACTGAGCAATCGAGGTGGCTGTTTTATGCTGTTTCCTCCGGGACTCCATGGTTCCTGCTGCTGAGGAGGAACCTTGAAACCTCACTGACTCCCAGAGTCTCCAAGTTGACAACCTTCACAGCCACGGCCACTACTTCCAAAAGAAAACAAAATGATGATAAAATGGGGAAGGAAAATGTCAGCATTTCTGCCAATTGTTTTGTATGCAGACAAGGGACTCTGAAGATAACACTGACACCGGCTTGTGATGCCTTGATGTCTCACCCACCTGTGGTCCTTTGGGCACCTGTGACCCTTCAGCAACCTCTAGACTCCGGGTCCAGAAAGAGACAGCAGACCTTATGGCCTCTCATCTTGGGGAGGTCACTCTTCCTATCACACATCACATCTAAGTTCCCACTAGAACTTTAGGCTTTTTGAGCCCCCGACAGGCCTCCCTACATCATCAGCTCCTACCAACAGCCTCCTAGCTCCCTGCCTCCCTCCGTCCTGGATCAACCACCACTATCCCTCGGAAAAGCTCCTTCGCCCAGCTATCCCCAGGGACATCGCCCCTCTCAGCTGCTTCTGCTCCTGGATCACTTTCCCCTCTCCACAACCTTCACCTCAGAGCTAAAAATTGGAACTGGACTTCTCTTGTCTCCAATGTCCCTGAAGGCATTAATCTAAAACCTTCACTCAGCAGTCCCTTCCTTTAAACTCTTGCCACTGGGTATGTGAACCAATGTCCAGCCTTGATGACATCACACAAGGCCTTCAGTTGCCTCCCCCAAGTTCCTCTCATGAGGGCAAATGCCTGGCCAGTATCTCATCCTGGGAATCAACAGTGTTACTGCAAATGACTGATCCCACAGCCTCGCCCAGAAGCTCCTGGGTCCTCGTACAGGCAGTGAATTTCACTACGCTGCACTTGAGCTCCTACTCTTACAGTGTTTTAATACAGGTTTGATTATTTCAGTATGGTGAGGCCAAGAGATCAGATGACTGCCATTGGGAAGACAGTCTGTTATATTCACAGATCTTAAGGATGGAGGAGGAGGGTTATGCTATATCATGGGAGCATGGGGGGGAAGAACCAGGATTGGTCAGGAGGGGGAAGGTGGCAGGGGACCATGGACAAGAGCCTTTATAGATTTCTGTGGAAAGAAATGGACAAGGCAGGGTAAGCAGGTTTAGAATGGGCTCATGCGAATGACTTCAGCAGTCCCTAGCACACAGGGGCTTCACCTAGCTGTCCGGTGCCTGGCCCTGGGTGACTATGACAGGTGGTTGGAGGCCTGGAGTATAAGAGCTCTGTGGGAATGCAATAAAGTAGGCAGTTAGATAACAGCCATTCTAACAGGTGAGAGGTGGTATCTCATTGTAGTTCTGATTTACTTTTCCCTAATTGCTAGTGAAGTTCAGGGTCTTTTCATATATCTGTGGGCCATTTGTATGTCTTCTTGGGAGAAGTGTCTGTTCAGGCCATCTTCCCATTTTTTAATTGGATTGTTTGTTTGCTGTTGAGTTGTATGAGCTCTGGTGGAAGAAGATTTGACTTTGGTTGATGGGCATACGATGCAAAATACAGATGACGTATTACAGAAATGTACACTTGAAACCTATATAATTTTATTAAACAATGTCACCCCAATGCATTTAGTGAGACATTTCTTTAAAAGAAGGTAGTTGAAAAGTATGGGCTCTGGACAGGCTGGACCGCATTTGAAAGGCTCAGTCACAGCAAGTCTTTCACTATCTCTAGGGACTGGCGAGGCCTGGATGGGCTGTTCCTCCAGGGTCAGCAAGGCTCCAGATGTCAAGGCGCCAGAAAGACAATACAATGGAGAGGACAAGACATGGTTCATACCTATGGACACACTTTGGATTTTCCCCATCACCACACTGTCTACCTCCAAAATCTGAAACTCCACAACGGCCCTTTTTGAAACACCCTGCTGGATAGCTCTCTAAGAACACCCAGACTGCTAAGTTCACTGGGTATAAACCTTAGGTGGTCATCTCATCACCAAAGCCAGTATTCCAGACACACCAGGTTAGAGACCCTCAGGTCATGCTGACATCTCTCCCCACACAATCAGCCATCAGGCCCTGTGGAGTATCCTCCTTCTCATCATCATTCCTTCAGTCACACCCAATGTGACAGGCCACCTCCAAGGGCTAATCTCCCGTGACTAGCTCTGGAGGGATGGCCTTCTGATGGTCACTGTTTGTGGTGTTGCCCCATAGATAATTCCACACTCCTGCTCACCAATGAGATTGTCACTTCAAGCTACTCTCCTCTTGCACTCCCTCCCTCTTGGGCTAGCCAATAAGGTGAAAATCAGGGATGGTTGGACTGCCCTGGAGAGATCCCTTAAATCCACTGAATTCCATCAATGGACTTCTTCTCAAGCAATTTAAAAAGTCCCACTTTCCCTCAACAAGTACTGGTTCTGTGATTGAGTACCTGATGGAGCCCTGGTTTGGGTTTAGGGGGCAAGAGGTGCCAAGAAACTTCCTTACCCACCAGGAGCACATTCCCCACAGCAGGTAAGCACCCTGTGAGAGGTGTGAGGGTCTATGGCCAATCAAGGGGTCTCAGCCACTCTGGGGCACATGTACCTTGAGTGGAATGGTCCACAAATTAAACCTAGGAGTTTGCTTCCTTTCTCCCTATGTATTTGCCTCTCTTTCCTTGTCTGCCTCCATCTCTCTGTCTGTCCTTTCTGCCTCTTTCCTGGTTATCTGTCATGTACTTATTTGTATGTGTGCACCTCTGTGTGTATCTCACTCTGGGAGCCACTAGGTTTGTGTGTCTGTTTGAGTATGAGTCTCTGCATATCCCCTCCTCCCATCTTGTTATGTCTTTTCACTGCATCTACCCGTCTTCTCTGTATTTCTCTCTGTGAGAACCTCTGTGGCTGTCTCTCTCAGTTTTGAGGTCTCTCTCTGCATGTGTGTGACCCTCTGTCTACATGTGTGCCTCTCTATGTGTGTGCATTGGGTATGTGTGTGCATGTTCCCCTCTCTGTGTGAATGTCTCCCTTTGGCACATTTCTCAGAATGTAGGTCTCTGCCAAGCACTTAGAGTTGATCGATTTCAGATACACTCACTGCACAGGATTCAGTGCCAGTCAGTCCTCTCCTCTCTTCACACTCTCATAGGCTCCCGAGGTTGCAAGGCCTGTCTAATTCCTCAGCATTACCTGCAAAATCCTCTGCAACCTGTGCGAGCCCTGCCCTCCCCTGCATGGCCACATGGACTGCATACCCTGGCCCAGACACTGGCAAACTATTTTTAGCAAGGTGGCCCTCCTTTTACTCCCCCAAACAAAAATGCATACTCAAGGAATCTCCAGAGGGAAAAGGGAAGAGTGTGGAACTGCAGTGGGCAAAGTGAGGGTAGACGACTCAGAGCCATGCCCAGCCTCCTCCTCAACACCCTGCAGAGGCCAAACTGAACTCGAAAACCACCGCTGAGGCCAAGCACCCCTGAACCTTTCCAACCTCAGTAGCTCCTCTGCCATTCTCTACATTTCAGAAGCCCTTGCATTCTTGAGTCAAGTTCATGTGCCACCCTTCACAAAGTCTTCAACACCCAGGGGTCAGCCAACAAGCAGCATCCTGGTGTCTGAGTGCTTCCCTGTAACCCACTGTCTTGAAAGTCTCCAGGATCTACTCATGAAACTATTCTGGCATGGTTCTCTTCTTTGGTCATTTCTCTGCATTCCTATTTGCCTGTTTTCTATTCCTAGAATACATCATGTTCTTTCTTGAGTCAGGTCTTCACACGGGTTGTCCATTCCTTAACCAACAAATTCTCCTTCCTTAACCTCATGGTTAAGAGCCCAGCTATGGAGTCAAACTGTCTTCTTTGTTGTGTGACTAAGGATAGGCTCCTTAGTATCTATCTCTGGGCCTCAGTTTCATCATCTGCAAAATGGGGACAACAACAGTATCTACCTCATATGGTTATAAATATTAAATGAAATAAAATGTGTAAAACACTAAGAACAGTACCTGGCACATAGAAAACAGAATAAATGCTACCTATTATCTTAAAATATCACTATTACCCTTCAGCTTAAATGCTACTTTTTTCTGTCATTCTTCTGTACATTCTTTTATTTTTTACTTTTATATTACAGTTGACATTCAACGTTATTTTATATTAGTTTAGGTATAAATGCTACTTCTTAAAACACCCTAACTCTAACTCCCAGTTTATATCCATTCTGTTTTCACAGGATAATCTTAATTAGTCATCAGATATCTATCTTGAGGCTCACTGTCCACTTCTGTCTTACCTTATACTCCAAGCCTCACAGACAGGAAACTTCTGTGTCTCCTCTGCCCTTGGAGCCTGGCACAGGAGCTGGGATACACAGTAGGCACTCTGTGTTGTGGCCGGACTGTGTCCTCCCCATAGATTCTTAGGTTGAAGCTCTAACTCCCAGGACCTCTGCATGTGACTGTATTTGGAAACAGAGCCCTAATCCAATGTGATGCTGTTCTCATAAGAATGAAAAGTTTGGACAAAGAGACACCAGGGATGTGTGCACAGAAAAGAACACATGAGGCTACAAAAGGTGTCCACCCTCAGGCCAAGGAGAGTGGCTTCAGGAGAAACCAAACCTGCTGGCACCTTGATCTTGGACTTCCAGCCTCCGGAACATTTCTGTTGTTTCAGCCGCCAAGTCTGCATTTTGTTATGTCTGCCCTAGTGAACTAACACACTCAGTGAACACTCGCTGAGCTGGTGCAGGAACAGATGAACATGCCAGACCAGGTCCCCATGCAGGGTAAGTATGCCACAGACCGACTCCTGTTCTTGAGATAATGACAATGAATGCAATAAAACTCAGTAGCAAATTCACCTAATGCACAGAGCCTGGAGACAGAGAAAAATGTCTCAGTGACACTTAGTGCTTCTCAGCTGTGATACTCAAGTCCAACGTTATTAGCTCTGAAGATCTGAGACCTTCCTCTGTGAGCAACCAAACACGCCCTTGGGAGCTCTCTGTTTACTAATGTGTATATGTTGGAACGTGACTGTTTTTATGACAGACCCTGGGTATAGAACACTGAAGGGCAGGTGTTTTATACTCAGTAAGCATCTATTTCTCAGAAAAGAAAGCAAAACTAGAACTAATGGGTAGAATATTGTACTTCTAAAATATTGGCCCCGCTGTTTCTATAAATATGCCCTTGACCGTGATTCCATGTTTGAGTGTCTGGGTATAGACACGCAACATATATATGTACCTATACATAAAATCTTTCCACGGACAGTGACCACACCATACATCAGCACAGGGCCTCAAATTAGACATTAAACGCAGGGAGCCATATGACTCACATCTACCGAGCAGCCTTCAGAGTAAAGCCCTTCCGTAGCTGAGACATGCGTCTGCCAGAAGAAAGTATTAGAAAGGAAGAAGCCTCTAAAATCACGACAAAATTGCAAGGCCTGGCACTGTGTTGGACAGAAGCATGTCCAGTGTGGCAGTCTCTAGAACACAGCTTCATGTGAACACATCTAATTCAGCAAGTGATTGGCTCAGGCTATGAAACAGCATGTATTTGATTCTCTGACAGGCCTTGGAATGAAAACACATGATGCCTTTAAAAAACTATGAATGACGGCCAGGTGATCCTTCTGCAGTGAGGTCTCACTGAGACAGCAAAGGCTGTGGGAGAAAAGACAGCCCATCTCTCTTCCGAAAGAAAAGCTCCTAGACTGGTTTTCTACTGAAGGAGAAAAACTGTAACGGAGCAACAGAATTCAGCATCTCATATAAGTAAGGAGGGAGAAACAGAATCAAGAGCAGCAGAGAGATTCTGTTCCACGGGTCAGGTCCATTCAAGTGGCTGCTCCTGCCTGGAGGGCCGTGTTGTCTGAGCTCAACGGGAGGGGGTGCCTTGTTGAAACAGTGATGCCGCCCACGGTGTGAAATGGAGGGGAGATGTTTGCTATACATTTTCTACCCTGAAACAGATGTCTCCAAGGTCCCTTCCAGGGCTAACCTTCCACGCCCCTCACTCTTGCTCTTGTGGTCAGGGTGAATAGGTTAGAATCTCCTGAGAACCCCAACTTGCTCCTCTGGTGTGACGTCAAGAAACTAGTCAGTCTAAGCTTTCAGTCTGAGGACTCAGAACAGCAATCTCTACTCTCCACTTAGGGCCATTTGAATTGTGTGGCTCTGGTATGTGAACTGAAAAGCAGTACGAGAGTGCTGTCACTCACATAATTAGACTAAACTATAGTACACAAGATGAGGTAACTGCCAGAGACCTGCATTTGTGATCGACGTCCAGGGTCCTCTCCTCTGGCAGGAGACAGACAAATACGGCACCATCATAAAGCCATCCTTGCATGCCGAACTAAAAAGTCAGAGAGCACTGCAGCGATGATGGCTCTATGCTCTGCTCTCTGTGCTATAGGACAGTGACAGTCATCATCATCATCACCAGAGCTACCAAATTCCCTCTCCGGTTCTTTGATGCTTCTCAGTCATTGCTGTAGCTACCATTTGACAGCTTCCCACTAAATGCCAAGACACTTAGCACAGACTATTTCATTTAACTCCTTCAACCACTGCTCCTATGACACATTATTGTTTCTATTTTCTAAAAAAAGTGAGGATCAGGGAGGGTAGGTAACTTGGAAGTAGAGGATTCTAATAGAAGTATTCTGGCTTGAAACCCATGTTCTTAGTGATTTGGGATACCAGCTGTCAGCTCAACATCTGAAAGACATGGCAATACTGGGAGAGGTGAAAGATCTCACAGGACGTAACTTGGATTATTTGTCCATCCGTCCGTCCATCCATCCATCCACTCATCCATCCATCTATTAATTCTTGCATCGATTCTTGCATCAGCAGCTATTCACCACACATGAGCAGCAGACATTAGTCAATCCCGCGACTATGTAATCACAAATTAAGGTCATGCAGTGAAGGAAAGGAATGCAGCCTGGTGGACGTCCATGACAAAGGAGCCTTGCTTAGTCTGGGAGTCATGTTTAAGGAAATGAGGTCTGAGATGAGAATGGAAGGGCAAACCAACATTAATTAGGCGGAAGGGAGATGGGGGGATGGGCATAGAGCTCTGCAGAGAAAAGAACAGCATATGCAGGACCCAGGGAAGGAAAGGACATGAAGTATCCAAGGAGCTGATGGCCCTGTGGCTAGAACAAGTCACTGAGGGAAAGAATGACATGAGAAAAGCCTAGTGAGGCAAGCAGGGGTCAGACCATATTAAGGTGCATGGGATAGCAGTGGGAATGCATGGAAGGCTTTGTGAGAGGAAGGGATGGGGGGCAGGGGCAATCATACTTTTCCAGAATCAATCAGACACCAGGGGGCATAGATGACGCGGAAAGCATGGCAGAACCAGAATGGACTGCAGCAGCCAGTAAGGAGATCATGCAGTGGGTCAGATAAGAAAAGCTGGTAGCTTCACTAGGTGTTAGCAGTGGTGATAAGAGAAATGCACGGGTTTAGGAAACACAATGAGGTAAAACCTAAAGAATTAACTGATGAATTGTATGTTGGAAGGTAAGGAAGTGGAAGGAATCAAGGATAATTCCTAGGTTTCTTACCTGACCCATTAGGTTGTAAAATTCACTGGTAAAAACTCCAGAAGGTGGTCTCACTGACTGTGAGGTACCTTCTGGGCACCCTAGTGGAGAGGCCTAATAGGTAGTTAAATTGTTTTGTACATCAGATTTATACTTTATATCCCTAGAGCTACTCTCGATTTTGTAAAATGAGGAGGGAGAGGATCAATCACCAGCCTTCAGAACAACCAGATGAGACTCCAAGTAGTCAAATTACCCTGACAACCGACACAGCAAGCCACAGATTAAATTCACTCACTATCGGTGCATTCAAAGGAATTGTCTTTGAGACTCCAAGATGATTCTTGATGCTTTCACATCAGGAACGCCAAAGTGTGTGAAAGTGGTGAACCTGGCATGGGATGCCTGAAGGACTCTCCAATGTTCGGTTTTAGGATGCACTGAATTCACCACGGCTAATTGGGAGATTCAGAGATGTTAGGACACACTAGCTGTTAGAGCCAGTTTCATGCATCTGTTCACCAACTCACATCCAACACTTAGTTTCCTCACCTTCAGGCTTACTGCTAGATTAATTTATGTAGCTGGAACCAATAGGCAGCTACAGATATGGAAAGATGAAGCAGACTCCGATGGCAATAACCCCTGGAAACATGTAAATACAATGCATGTAGCAAGTAATTAATTTAATTACTTAATTATTAGATATTAAGCACTCACATTTACCCAACACCTGTTTCCACAAGGAGGGACATCACTTCATTTCATTGTTCTCGTAGCCCTCTATTACGCCTCTCACACCATCTTAAAGCTCAGTTTTCCATGTTTTTCTAATGCTAGGCTATCAGCTTCCTGAGAGATGGGATAGCCTGTCATTTTGTTTAAATCCCCCAGGTCTAGCACAGCGTCTGGCACATGACACATGCATCAATGCAACCACTCGAGTGATCCTTGTCCACACAGGACAGAATCACTTTACAAAATAATTCATTAGATTTGATTTTAAACAGTGATACCATAGAGGTGTTTTATGAAAGCCCTTTTAAATAAAATTGTTTAATTGAAGCAGCCCTGACAACATCCAAAACAAGAGGAACTACATCATTCAGTCTTCCTCCTAACAGCCTGCCCATAGGCAAAATCGTGTATGAGGCATCGTAACCAGCAATAGAGCCGGCCTCTGTCTGCGCCAGGATGCCACTAATTAGAGCTGGGCTCCTGGGAAATACCTACTGCTCCCTGTCAACCCCCCCCCCGACTTTTTAAAAAGAGCCACTTTGTTCAAGTTTATTCAAACCCAAAAGAAGGCATCCTCTATTTCCAGGAAACCAATACTCTTCAGGAAAACCTTAATTTATTTCCGCTAATTCTAAGTGCCCATCTGATGTTCTGAAAATCAGAAGGCGCGAGGAAAGGATAAGATGTGCATGTATTTGGGGGTGGTCTCTTAGGGAATAAATTATTACTGCTCTTGGCAAAAGGATGGCCAGTGACTTCCCGAACGAGTGCATGTGTGGACTGCGAGGTGACAGTCTTCCTCTCCTGTCAGAGAGGTTTGGAAACGTGAGAACCGTCTTTTCCAGCCTTGGAAGGAAAGTGACAGAAAACAGGGACTATTCTCTCAGCCCCATTTCAATTTCCGTGGAAGCTTTATTTAAATATTAAATTCCAACTTAAAGCAATTCAAGAGTACAACATGATGTGTGGAATGTGGATCACATGAAAGATCATTAGAGGACGACTGGATCCATCCGTTTTTCTCACATACGGGAAGCGTGTCATCTGCATTCTGCAGGGGACTCGGCGCCGCAGGTACTGTGCCTGACAGCGGGCCGCACAGGGACAGCAAGGCCCCTGGCAGTGTTTGGGTCGCAAACCTCAAATCCCATGCAAATTCAAAGTCCCAGGCTAAAGTCCGTGGGTTAACTAGTAGTGAAATTACTTCCTTAAATTACCCACCTGTTTTTTTTTCTGGGGGAGGGGCTGCCCTTCATTAAATATACTTAGCATCTTTCAAATACCCATGTATGTTGAGAGAAACTATCATATCTATAATCTCATTCATCCCTAAAAATGCAGAAAGTGAAGTTCAGAAAAATAAAGTTTTCCCCAATGATTATTCAGTGAGTAAGTGATGGAATCCTAGTTCCAAAGACAGATCCATGGGACTCCAGGATGAGGTCTCTCCATAAAGCTGGACTACAAATTGGGGGAAATGGCCCATCTTCAAAATATCTTGCGAAGATATAAATGAAGTTTCACAGGAACACAGGCAAGAAAATTAAGAGAAGTCGACTTAAAGTGTTGGATGTGAGTTGGTAAACAGATGCATGTCACTAAACAGTCACATTTTTCATCATAATAGTCTGCTGTCTGTTGGCAAAGCCCCCAGTAAATCTTTTTTTTTGTACAACAGATGCACAGCTGGTTAAAAAGGGAAAAATCTGGTCAACCAACTAAGATTTTTAATTTTTTTTATGCCAAGTATCTGCATAAAACAGTTTTTTACATAAAGCAACACATAAGTAAGCTGACCCATAATTATTTGTTATTTTGTATTTAATAACTTTTTTATTCAAGCTCTTTACTAACAGGATGCACATTCACAATAAACGCTCAAATGCATTACACTAAAATTGATTTAGACTCTGGAAAGTTCCTTTGGTACAGAGGCACGAAAAAGAACATTTGAAATTAGCTTAAAATCTGGATATTTCAGATATGATATGCCATTCATATCCACGTGGTCTACTCTTCTTGAACAATGGGCTGTGTGGGCCAGTGCCTCTCATCCATTAGCTCATTACTTTTGTATAATAGATACTAGCTGATCGAGTACGTTCACATCCATTACCCCTTGTGACATGAATTTAACTCATTTCCAGGGTATAGCACAAAACTAAGAGTTTATGCTTCACAAACAAGGCTAGTTACTTAGGATTTTTTTCTAGGAGTTGATCAATTAGAACAAAAGTCTCTCTTATGTTTATGTATAACAAATCTCACAAAATAAACTGTCATCAGTTGAGAGTTCCAAATTTTGATATTTATCAAATTAATCACAGCATGCTGAACATAAATCTTAATTTCAGTGTGCTTAAGCAGAAAGCAGTACATTGTGTATGTATAATTATTCCATGTTATTATTCTTTAAAACACTCTATATCATACCAAAATAAATCCATATAGTGCCACCAATGTGAGTATCATTAAGTTCAGCATCTTAAACTCAGCGTGAAATCTACTAGACCATAAGCTTGAAAGGAAGAAATTCAACATCAGCTCCATAAATCAAATTAACATTAGGAAAAAATCTATTAGAGTGAAAAGTCTTATTCTGGGCCATATGATGTTCTCAGGGACAAAGAAAGTTTGTGACCCTGTTCTATTAACCTCAAATCTTAGGAAATATCTAATTATGGAAGGGCTTTAGGGCAAGTAAATCACAGAGTTAGCAAAACAACCTTTCCATTATGACAGAAATAAATAACATGCATTTTTATTAAATATTACTTCCTAAATTTGTGAGGCTTTAAAGTGTCTAGAAGTGCACATCATGGTATCTATTTATAGGAAATACAGACCCTATTAAGGAGATATACCTGACATATACACATGAATGTATATGAGAATATATATAATTATATACTAAATCTCAGAGCTATAGCTTCTTTAATACATTTACTGTAAGAGAATATTATCTAACAAACGACAGTAGTTTTAACTTAAATTATTCTGTCTCTTGCGGAATTGTGTCCTTCTATAGCTACAGAATAAAATCCCTTGGTAGCATAACATGCTCAAAGACCTGCATTAACATATCCATAAGTGACCAAATTTCTCGACACTCAACAAGAGAGAGGGGTAGACCTTGCAATGCTAGCCTAGCACTGGGGGTTCGGTTTATTAGACAAAGACAGTACCTTCAAGTAATTCTTTTTTTAAAAATTGATTTTGAGAGAGAGAGAGAAAGAGAGAGAGGAAGGGAGGGAGGGAGGGAGGGAGGGAGGGAGGGAGGGAGGGAGGGAGGGGGGAAGGAAGGAAGGAAGGAAGGAAGGAAGGAAGGAAGGAAGGAAGGAAGGAAGGAAGGAAGGAAGGAAGGAAGGAAGGAAGGAAGGAAGGAAGGAAGGAAGGAAGGAAGGAAGGAAGGAAGGAAGGAAGGAAGGAAGGAAGGAAGGAAGGAAGGAAGGAAGGAAGATTAAATTGATGTTTCGCACTGATCCTTAGCAACACTCTACCAACTGAGTTACTCAGCCAGGGCTCAAGTGACTCATGAAAGAGACTTTGAAAGCCGATTAAGTGAGTCTAACTTCCAGCCCACATAATACCCATGACTACAGCTAAATTTATATTAAAATTGATATTCAAAACTATCTATAAATGTTAAAAATAATTTTTCCTACAAATATAAGTAGCCTATCAGAGGAGAAGTTGAATCAGCTTCTAACGTCTTCCTTTCTGCTCTATCAAGAGGGATGTTCAAGCAGGAAACTGCAAATGGAAGTGGCGGCTGAGAGGACAGGTGGCCAAGACGGCTGGGAAATGAGAATGCAAGGGGACGTGTCTGTTTGAAGCCTTTCGGGACCGGATAAATGGAAAGGACTCGCAGTAAAACCACTGAGCTCATCTGAGGTCGCTGAGGAATCGCCACCACAGGCAAGGTGTCCACAGAAGGAGAACCCTTGAACTTGTGGATAAAATCACGGAACTGCTTTGGGGGCCTGTGAAGAAGCCCCATCAGAAGCTGAGGTGTCCCAGCAGCCATGGCTACAGTACTCAGCCGCCTGTTGGGCAGACACGAAGGGGGCACCCGAGGAAGAAAGCAGCCCTTTCCTGGTGCCCGTCCCGGGGTTACACCAGAAGCCCGGGCTGGATGATGGCCTCACTGCCCCCTCGGCCGGGATCTTGCATGAAGGACACACCTGCACAACACACACGGCTGTTCTCGATGTAGATATACAAGAATAAATGGCCCTTCATCAAGAGGAATAACTGTAGCATAACAAAAGCAGGGTAAAATTGTAAAACACATTATTTTTTAAATACCGGTGACAATTTGGCCAAGATGTTCACTAAGAGTCAACGTGGTTCCCATATGCACCCCAGTTTCTATGTTTGCAGGATACGCTCGGTCCATCCAAGGAAGACCACAAAATACAATGCAGGTATTTAGAGTTACCACAGGGAAGAAAGTCGGGGGAAAAATAAAGACGGGAAACGAGGAAGGAGGAAGATACTCAGAAAGAAGAGTAAAGAAATGCGAATGGATTAAATAAGATACTGTAGAAAACAAAAAGAGGCAGGCAGAGTAAAGAACAAAGAAACAGCCTGGCCGGGTGTGGCTCAGTGGTTGAGCGTCGACCTAGGATCCAGGCGATTGGGGTTCGATTCCCGGTCAGGGCACATGCCCGGGTTGTGGGCTCGATCAATGGCTCTCTCATCATTGATGTTTCTGTCTCTCTCCCTCTCCTTTCCTCCCTCTGAAATCAATAAAGATATATTTTAAAAAAATAAATAAATAAAAGAACAAAGAAACAATCCCAATCCGACTATCTGCCCAGTCTCCCGCGAGGGCTCTGGGAAGCATGCTGCTTCAGCCAACACAGCAGCACAGGGACGCGACACAGTACTATTCCCCAGGGCCAGGGGCAAGCAGCCACGTGCCCACCAGGAGGACACTGACTCAGGGAAAATGCCCTCTCTCTTCCTAGGAAGGCATTTTTAAATGGATAAGCCAGGGCTGTGAGAGGCAAACACACTGCTAACCCCAACTATGTACTTCCCCACAGTGGTCAGCAGGGCAGGTGCTCAGGACTCAACTACAGCGGATCCTAAGAGTTTCAATCTGATTTTACAACATAAACTGAGGATTTTTGATAAAGTGAAGACCTGCCCAAAAAGTGGGCAGGCCCTATGTGAACATTAAGCAGTTCAGGACGCACAGACCTACTTTAGATCTATTTTAGACTCAGGGCAGTGGGCAACTGGGAAACAGCAGCAACAGCAGCTCGCGGAGGAAGGCTATTCCACCAGTGATCCTTCGTGTCCCAATTCCAAAGATCAGGTACCGGCACCACCACAGGCCTCCAGCTCTGTGGTTTCACAGCAAAGTTCTCTTTGCCCCAAGAAAGTCAAAGAAACGTGTCTCAGCCCATCAATCCATTTCTCCCCATGAAGCACATAAGCCACACAAGCCCGAAAGTCACCACTGTAGGTCACCGTTTGGCAAAGTGTGTTTCCACAACACTCATAACGCTAGATGGGAAAACGCCCTGTGAACAGAAGGCCTTGCTGTCAAGGAAGTCTGAGAAATGCTGGAGTTAAAGCTAAAGTTGTTTATTTACTGCTGGAGTTCTCGGGGCCTTTAGGATGCCCGCACGGCCTGTGACTGCCTAGGAAAGAAATCAGAAGGCACCATTTCCAAAACTTTCTTCCCCAGCGTGTCTTAACCTTCCAATTTTGCTAAGCATCCCGAGAGACAAGAGTTCTGTCGAAAATAAAACTTAATCACAAGCCACGTGATTCTTCAGTTTCCTTCGTTTGCGCGTGGAGCAGTCTCCAAGAAAGCTTTACACCTACGAGACAGCCCCAAACCTCCGTATTGGGGGCTCTCCTGCGGCTTAGGTGGAAAAGCAAATGCTAATGTTTCATTGATCCTAACGCGCGAATTTCACCTGGACCTCTGCTCTCGGGCTCTCTCTGCAGTGCCTGTTTGCTTTTCAGTTCACCACAAGCCCTGGTTAAATAAATGTTTAGCTAATGGGAAGAGTGACTCTGTGCTGTATAATTCAGGGCCATTACCAGCTAGTTATGCTTTGTTTGATTTTTTGTGCATATCGGCTGCATTTTGTTAAGTTCACCCGTCCTTGCACACTGCATGCAGCAGGAACACACTCAGGGCACCTTTAAGGTGCCTCACATTCATTCCCACAGCACATCACTGACACTAACACTAACATTCTCAGCAGCCCGTCAAACCCAAGATATTCTCTTGAAAGTAAAATAACAAAATATACTGCAGGCCAGAAACTGCAGATGCCACTAAATGGTCTATAATAAGCCCAGCAAAGGCATCATTCAAGTTAACCATCCTTGAGAATTTCAGATATAATACCTCCCTTTGGTCAGACCATTTCCAAAGATTGTCATTTCAAACGCTCATCTCCCTCCAGCAAACTGCACCTTCCCTTTTCACCCCCATTTTGCAGGGCACCCACCTGCCCCCAGCCTGCCTTGTGTCACATAGGTTTTCATTCAACCACAGGCCTCCGCTCGTACCACTGCTCCCCGAAGTTTACCTCTGGAAGGACAAAGAGGATGGTCTTTGTGAGCAGATGGTCTTTTCAAGGAAAAGCAGTCACATTTAAATACAGATAAATGTACTGTAAATAATGGCCTTAAAAGAATTTAGGTCTTTAGGGGGGAAAATACGAGAGCACAAGATACTATTCTTTAATTACATGAGGTTTTTTCCTTCCCTTGAAGACAAAACCCATGTCTAACGCAGCATAATGAGTCGTAAAGAGGCACCGATGCTCATTCCACCAGATGTTTATTGATTAGTGTTGACTGAACACAAACAGCCGAGTGTCGAGTGTCGTGTGGGTAAGTGGTACAAGCGCACGGGCTCCTCTTCGTTACTTTACCTTCAAAGACAAGCTGACAAATTTATTTTGTTACCAGCAGCTGTGTTCTTGTTTTTAAAGGGTTGGCTTACAACTAAGAAAGCAGGCGGAGGGAGCAGCCTTTTGGTGTCCAATGTGTTATCTGGCAAGGACAGATTGTTTTAGGGCGCAATGCAATGCAAAAGATTTTTAATGAAACTACATTTCAAACGAGCAGCATATGCTCAATTTTCCCTTCTGCTGTTCATCCTGCCATTTGTTAATTTCTGTTATTGTTGTTCTCGGGGACTCCGGAATTTTCATACAAGCTGTCTCGTCCGGCACTGACACAGCTTGGGGTAAATTATCGCTTGGGAAGCAAAAACCTCCACCTCCCACTCCGGCCTTTTTTTTTCTTCCCGAATTTATTTTACATTTAACCAGGGTTCACTGGGGAACCAGCTGACTGAACAACTAGGGAAAAAAAAACAAAATGAATTCTGCCTGTGTCAGTCTGCAAAGCCCCAGAACGGAGACTGTGACTTCGGGATGTGTGGGCGTCTCGGCTGCACACAGTCCTGGGGTCACAGCCCAGAACAGGGTCTTAAGAAACTTTGAAATTGGGAATTAGTGTGAAAATTTTTGCCTTGAACAGCATAATGCCTCATATTAATTTAAATGATCCCCTCAGAATGATTCTGTGGCCCAGTTAAATAAAGTTCAAGGAAATGAATTTCAGTCTCTGGCAATCTGAGTCCTATTTGAAAGCAGTCAGCTTTACAAGATTAAAAAGAAAAGAGAGAAAATAGGAAATCTTTGGATGCAGGTGCTTTGGTAGACTCAAGCATAGTTTTCTTAAAAATGTGCACACACCTGGGAGGAGGAGAAACTATTATTACCTTTGCCAGGAGTGCTTTATAATGAGAATTTGCTTGTGTGGAGACTAAAGACATAAATAGCTGTGCCTGAAGGGTCCTGGGTCAAGGGGTGATTTCAGTAAACACCATCAAAGGAACCTGTGGTTGGATGAGTTTATAAATCCTGGTGGGCTAACTTCCTTCCATGGTCAGCTGAGGAACTTGGAAAGGTCCACTCTTTTACATGGGTTCCCTTCAGGAAATAGGCTGAGGCAGAGTTTGCCAAAAGAAAGAATGGCCAGCATTTTTCTATAACATGTGCATCAACCGATGGCAGGAAAGGGTCTTGGAAGCTGGCACAGGGTCCTTGGGCAGCTCTGGCTCTGGCTCAGGTGAATTACTCAAGTCCAGGTTCCCCATTCACCAGTTGTATAACTCTGGGCAAGCTAAGCAAACTCCTTAAGGCTAAGTTTCCTCATCTGTATTATGGGCGTGATTGTATTATGTCCATTTCAAAGGTCACTGTGCAGATGAAATGAGTTACCACATGGCCTAGCATATGGTATGGACATATTAAATGACAATAAGAATAATCACAAATAGCACCAATGTTAATTAGCTCTATCTCACTTCTCCCATTCAGTTAAGTCTCAAAGTTCTTGTAAGGGCTCGCCTTCTTTGTGGTTGGCCTTGGGCACACATGGCAAGCTGTCACTCAGCAGCCTTCGGTGGATGGCAACATACACTGCTTGGTCACTGGTAGAGAGCGGCACCCCTGCTATTACTATGTAACGTTTGCACAGTGTAGCAACATGACAGGATGCGCTAGTGTCCCAGTAAGAATGGGTACTCAGAACCACGAAGTTAGAGCCACGTGTGTGGCTCTTGCTAAATTCAACTGTGACACACATGTAAGGAGAATACTCTGGCATTTCTGACTGAGTTGGTAGCATATTTAAGAGGCTTGATAAGTCCCAAAGTGGGTCTTGTAAGACCTTGGGCCACTAAACCCTGGGCAATCTAAGAGTACCATGGCCATGCCACCAGCTCAAGCACATCTCCCGTGAAGAACTGGGGAGACTTGGGAAGCTTGCTTCACAACCACCTTCAGCGCATTTCCTGGTTTGCTTGGCTGGGAATCCATCCTGGGCATCCGCTTCAATAAATTATAAACTTCAGTAAGTTTTATGGGTAAGAGTGCTCCTTTTTGACAGGCTTCCTACCTAAACCTCAGAGGGTACCTATCCTTTATTCCTCTTAGGCCACCAGTCCCATCCCAGAGTTGGGCTATTCTGCTCTTCTCTGCAGGGTCTGCCTTGCCCCAGATTTTGACACTCTGACCAGTGGAATCCAGGCCCCGGGACCCCAGAGCTCCAGGTCTCAGCAACAAGTCAGGTTGTTGGGAACCTGTCCAGTCCTCCTGTTCTTTAGGGATTAAGTTCTACCTTGTCTCCTTGAGGTTCTCTAGGGAGCAGAAGGAAGCCAGTATTTGCAGGCCCTGCCCTGTCTTTCCAATCATACTGACACTTGTTTATTGCTCTTTGGTCACCACCTGGGTTCTTTCACTTTCATATTTTTGCTCCTAATTCCTCTCTCCCTCAATCCCATCCCCATCCTCAACTCCTTAACCAATGAAATCCCACCCGGTTAAATCCAACTATTCCATAAACCCCAGCCAGACAAGGTATATCTCTCATCTCCAATTCTTAAAGTACTTAATTCTCATTTCTGGTGCTTCTTACTGCTTCCCATGATGGTAAATAATAATATGTCTGTTTTTCTGTCTAAGCTTTTGACTAGCATCTAAACTCTTCTTTCCTTGTCTCCTCATATCTCCTCCAGTCTGATTTCCATGCAAATGCTACAGTGACCTTACTGAAACACTGATCTGATTCCTTCTGCTCTGGCCCGTGAGTGGTTTCCCACTGTACTGTGATCCAGACCAAGATCCTAAATACAACCCAGAAGTGCTTAGTTGGCCCTGATCATCTTGATAGTCTCATATGACATCTTCAGTCTTGTCCAGTCTTGTGCTCCCACCACACTCCCTCTCTCCCTTGCCACAGGGCCTTTCCACGTGCTCCTCTCCCCATCTCTGCCTTTACTTAGTTAACACCTATCCATCCTTTACAACTCAATTCAATCATCAATTTCTAAACAAGATCTCTTGCAGCCTTCCCAACTGGGCCAATTCTAAGTTATTCCAGTACTCACCTGTCTTCTTTATAGCACACATCAAAGACGTGACTTTTTAAAAAATTAATTTCTAGATACCCTAGTAAACTATAAACTTCCTGAGTGTAAGGACCATGTTAGCTTTTGTGCAACACTTTATCCTTAGAGGGTCGCACAATATGTATAACAGTTGTTCAATTAATATTTGCTGACTGAAGTTATTTGGGCCAAGGACCAGGTTTCGTTTTTCTTATTTCACCAATTTCTGGCACATAGAAGAGGCTCTATACCTTCCCTCCAACATAAAAAATATTAATATAATGCCTAAAAGTGTCCTGTTTCTCCTCACACTCCTAGTAAGCAGACTACAGCAGCCATACTTCACAGGCACCATGGAGGCTTCAACTACAAAATTTTGGAAAAAAGAAAAAAACTTGTCTGTGTCACATGGAAGGAAGAGTGCGGTCCTTTTGGGCCACGGTGGCATTTCTCGACAACTGATACAGATTGCCTCAGGATTGCCACAGCCACAGTAATCTACACTGGCCATAAAGACAGGCCAAAGGGACCTGTTAGGACCCCTGAGTGCTCCCATTGCCTGCTCGTACCCCAACCCCCAAATGATAGATGGTTTTCTACGAAGTGTCCAAGAGAAGAAAGCAGTTTAACAGAAAGGTCCTGCCTCCTCTGGCGTAGGAGGTCTAGGAGACCCATTCTCCAAAGGTGAAAGCAGTGAACTTTGCCTTTTAAACCTGGCTCCGAAAGGCGATGGGTAGATGCTTCACTTCTTCAATTAAACCCCACCTAGTGCCCTCGGGGTCAGGTATTAGGCCATTCTGGGTTTGTTCTATTCCAGTGCATGCCACACCTTCACCCAGCATGCAAAACAAATACAGACTATTTTCCACCTCGTCTACCTTGCATGTCCTCGTGCTTAATACTGTCACATTTTAAGTGGCACTAACAGAATCAGCAAGCCCAGTGAAGGATGGTCTGTGTAAAGCCAGCAGAGTTCACATGCACAGCTCCGACTCTACACGCGCCTAACTGGCTGCGCTGCGCACGGCCGCCAAGCCCAGTGACCGGGAAATCGAAACGCACAGTCAAAGCCGTTTGCGACTTCAGGTGGGTGAATTCCAATTTCCTGTTCTAAAGCGGCCAAATACTCGAAGGCTGGGGGGGCATGTGAAAATGGGGTCCCTGGCAGAGAGAAAAGCACTGCGCCCTCTCCAGCTTTCACCAGCAGTCAGTACACTTATGTAACACAAGCAGGTTTCACCTCCACGACTGTTCAGAAGTAATGATTTTCATTAAGCCAAACACCCACCTCCAGCTTTCACTAGTCCCTGTTCTGGCTTTTTCTCCATTTAACTTCTTATCACGTAACATACATACTGTACTTATTTTTGGGGTGTCCCCACCCCTCAAGTGGAATGGAAATTGTATAAGGGCAAGGATTTTATCCGTTTTACTTACTGCTGTATCCCACAGAAATATGATTATTTGTTGAAAGAATGAATGAGGTCCTTACTGTTTACCATGCACTCTGCCTATTGTTTTATAGAAGGCACCATAAACAAAGAGCTGAGAGCTTGGGTTCCACAGTCACATAACCTGGGATCCAAAACTTATTCAATTCTGTTTTGTTTTTTTAAAATATATCTTTATTGATTTCAGAACGAGGAAGGGAAAGGGAGAGAGAGAGAGAAACATCAATGATGAGAGAGTCATCAATCGGCTGCCTCCTGCAAGCCCCCAGCTGGGGATCGAGCCCGCAACCCGGGCATGCGCCCTGACCGGGAATCGAACCACAATCTCATGGATCCTGGGTCGATGCTCAACCGCTAAGCCTCGCCGGTCAGGCTAAATTCTGACCTTGGGCAAGTCATTTCACCTTTCCACACCCCAAGTGGTTGCTGCTAAAATGGAGATAAGGAAACCACCAAAGGGCTGGTATAAGATGTAATGAGATAGTAACTCTAAGGTGCTCCGCACAGTTCCCAGGCACATAGTAATTGCACCACAAACCTTAGCAATTATTCTTATGTTCCTACTTTTATAATTATTAATAACTATTATAATTCTCCAACAACCCTAAAAGGTAGGCACTACTCTTATTAACTATTATTATCTTTTCCAGTTGACACTTTGAACAAGAGAATGCTCTTGCATAAATTAGTAATTAAAACAGTGAAAAATATGGGAAAATGTTAGAAATAGGGGGTGGGAGGCAGGAGGAGTAAGAGAAACAGAAGTATTATAACAAGGCATCGAGAGCCATTAGCCTAGAAATAAAGAGGATTCATCTTGGAGGATCTGATCAAGTTCAGTCCTGTGAGCACCTGGGAGCCAGGTAGGTTCAGAGCTGACACATCCCTTAGCAGGTCTGGAGCTGGTGATGAAATGGGTAGGCCAAAGGATGGGGCTGGGAACTAGCAGGATGGGCTAGAAACCCAGGCCACAAGAGTTGGAACACTGATTTCCTGGCTCCCTCTCCTTTATTCTCAAAGAGAATGACAGCTCCAGCTCCCCGCTTTACATCCCCCCCCAATAAAATGCTCCAAGACAGCCCAGGGTTGGAGTGAAAGTGTAAGCTCTGCATTCAGGGGGACTTGGGTTCAAGCACAACTCGATCACTGACAGGCTGAGTGACCTTGGGCAAATTACGTAACCCCTCTGGGCCTCATTTTTCCAATTTGCAAAATGGAGATACTAACTGTATCTACCCCAAAGGGTTGGCACAGGATAAAATGAGATAGTTCCTGAGAAGTGTTTGATATGGTGTGCGAGCAAACAAAACTTTTAATGATCATACGAGTAGAAGTAGCATTTAATTTTGCTGAGCAAACACTTTTTATAAAATCAGCATGTTTTCTCTTCCCTGCCCTGACTTTTCAAAAGAGGCTACTACTTGGTATAAGCAAATACAAAACCACCCCTAAGAGTGTGTTAACAATCACCAGCTACCATTCTTACTGTCTTGGGCAAATCTGTACAGTTTTCAAGTACAAAAAAAAAAAAAATCTCAAAAAATTAGGTACATTACAAACACAAATCAGGAAGTTTTTAGGAACGCTGTCTTAAGAACCAGACAAAGGTAAACACGCCGTTTATGTCATGCTGGTGGTCATGAGGAAAGGTCACGGAAAAGAGGAAAGGGTGTGTTAAATCCTAGTATTCGCTATCCCGATTCACAACCCCCTCCCGTACAAACCGGCCTTACCACAATCAACCGAAAAATGTGATGCTTGAAATCTACCAAAACCAAATCCAGAAGTGCTTTGGCACTTTCTAAATGTCTTCATTTCTGGGCTTGCTCTAGAAATATTGACAAGGGTGAGTGAATTTCAGTTCAGACTCAAAGCCAGTCATTTCAAAATGTCAAATGAAATAGCATCCTGAGTCTTCCACTGTGTTGATAAACTTAGACACAACAAAGAAATCCTGCCCCACAGAGGTCAACCCTTTGAGCAAGAGGACATATGCAAGGTATTTCCCCAAGGACTGGGGGAAATATTTTGAAGGGAGATATGGCTTGTAGGCATGTCTTATCAGAGGCTCTGACTTAAAGCTCTGCACACTACCAGGCGATCTCTGAGTGGGCTGGGGTGCAGAGGCTTGAGAACCTGGTGAAACTGTCTGGAATATGCTTTTTTTTCTGTAAAGCTGAGGCATTGCTTTCTCTTTTTTAATTTATTTATTGACTTAAGAAAAAGAAGGGGGGGACGGGAGAGAGAAACATCGATTTGTTGTTCGACTTATTTATGCATTCGTTAGTTGATAATTGTATGTGCCCTGACCAGGGAGTGAACCCACAACCTCGGCGTGTCAAGATGACACTAACCAACTGAGCTACCTGGCCAGGGCCATGGGCATAGCTTTCATCAGCTGATCAGGGGCTCAAGAACCAAAAGAGGATTGGAATCTAGGTTGCGTTTTCAACTCTCATTGCACAACTGAGTCCCAGATAAAACAGGAGTGTTTCTCTCAAATTAACATATCTGCCAATGGTCCTGGCTTTGCCACTAGGTAAGTACCTCGGATTCCAGCCTGCTGTTTCTTCCATCCATCAAGGCCCTCTTTTCAAGCTACTTGGAGGGCTCTCCTTGCTAAGATGACTACAATTTATGCTCCCTTCCCAACATTTTGATGCATTTTTAGTGAAAAAGTGAGTATCCCTGAAGCATTCATTTAAAATAAAGCCAGCCTAAAAAGATAAAGCCAGCCTAAAAAATAATAAAATAAAATGAAGCCAGCCTGCCAAACTATCAATGTGCAGCCCGAGTAGAATAATCCACCCTCAGCCATGATGATAGCCAACAAAAACAGTCATAAAAAAAAAAAAAAGTTTCCAAGCCTCACAAAGGTAAATATTATACAAGATGACAGGGGCTGTTCTTTGTGTCAAGGTTGAACAAACAAACTGGGTTTGACGACATTTGATAACATCAGCCGAGGTGCAGTCCTTGTGTTATCTCACAATTAAAAACTGAAATATGAAACTGTTCCTGTCCACAGTCTCCATAACAAATCTAAAGCAAAGAGAATTTCTCATGCCAGATATAAATGTATTTATAAATATTTGCCTGTAGCCCCAGGATAAAAGACTGATGCACACATACAAATCCAAGTAAGTCAAGGACAGTGATTTTTCAGCCCAAATTTCTAAAAGCTCTTGTCATTCTACCTATTCATTGATAGAGACATGATGGGGGGGGGGGGTGTATGGAATATTTAGAAGCCGGTGGTCAATTGGCCATGTTCTGTTTTGAAGTATTGAGCTCTTTTTTAGATCAGCCATGAAATTATGAGTTGAAAATGTCATCAGGCAAGTGTACAGTATGATTAAATACATTTGGTGAGCACTTACTATTGGCCAGACACTATGCTATGTGTGGGATTTTCATGTGCCATCTGTTAAGCTCACAACAGCCCTGGGGTGAGTACTACTGTTAATTCCAGTTTAGAGATGAGGAGACTGAGGCCCCCAAACAGGTTCAGCAACTTGCTCTGGTCGCAAGGCTAATGAACTGCAGTCTGGACTCAAACTCCAGAGCCTGTGTGCTCCTCCTCGCTATGGCCCATGGTCTGGGCCAGCAAATATGGGGAAGTCCTATCCTAAAGCTGTCCTACATGCCAATCAGGACTTTAAACTTTAAAGTACTTCATTTCTTCCTGAAAAGGGAAATAAAATATGAACACCTACAACACACTATGCTCTACTTAGAGCCCTAAAATCACTTCTGTATAATTAGCTATACCCATGATCTGAATATTGACAATATTCTTAAAAGCCCTACTATAAATATTAGAGATGTGAATAGTTAGACATCTATTAACTAGCTATGCTCTTCTTTCCACATCTTAACGTTTCTACATGGTTCTCTGAAACAACCCAAACCACTATCTACTTGGACGCTCAGAACCAAGGGTCCTTGTATGGACTCTGAAAGGTGGGGGGAAGAGGGTTTTGCACCCTCTGAACTTAGTAAAACACTATCAGATAGACATATATATACTTTTTTTTTTCCCCCCCTCAGGAGAATGTCCAAAATTTCTCTCAAGGGGTCCTGAGACCTAACACACACACACAAGCACGCGTGTGCGAAACAAAAAAAACCATGAAAATTACACACACACACACACACACACAAATAAAAAACCCACAAAAATTCAGAAGCCCGGATATTTGTAAGACTGTATTTCACCCAGTACACCCGGTTACTACTCTACAGGCTCTGTTACCCCAAAATAAATGTGTCAAGTTTCAAAACTATGGGAGATGTGAGGGTGGTGAGAAGCAAGTAAAAGTTAACTAAGTAGCTGAATAGTTAACAGCTAACGGAATAGCTCCTTCTGCATTCGGAGGCTTCGGAATTCAGCAGCCAGCTGCGCCCGACCATCCTGCAGAGCCCTCGGAGCGCGGCTCTTCCCGGCACTGCTCTGGTTTCCATGAATAAGCACCTGGACACTGCTTTGACATACATGGCTAAAAATGTCACATCAGGGCTAAGATACCCCAGAGCCAGGACTCACTCAGACTCCTCCAAGTCACCTCCCCCAAGCACCAAGGAAGATCCAGACCTGCGCCTGTGAGTCTGAAGAATGATGGCAGCGAGGCGGCATTTCACACTCACGGATTGTACGCGCGGTTAATGCGTTAACACCTCACTCATCCAAGCCAGAGACACACTTTTATAAGTTACTGCTTCCCTCAATGCTTGTTTATCACATATTTTGCACATGTTTCTATTTCCAGGATGCAGGGAAAACAAGATGTTCAGCTGAAAATGTTTACAGTGGAGACCTTATAAATTACTAGATAGTCTTGGGAGAGGAAAGCATTTTGCAAAATACCAGCTATGGGGATAAACTACTTTAGAGAATCCCTCGGGATCACTGTTTTCTATGGATACCAAAATACCAAAATTCTTCCTAAATAGAAACATCTCAAGGGGGGGTAAGACGGTGCTAATGAAGCCCATTTAGGATTCACACCCCCTCATAGAACACTCCAGGTCCACGGGCCACCTTGAGCCTCGACCAGGATGTGACAGGGCTGCTGTGCGCCTGACCGCCTGGCTGAAGAATCCTGGCTCACTCCCCCTGCCACAGGTGAGACCAGGGACTGCAGTGCACATTTGCAACCCGTGAAAATCATCATCACTGTCCCCCCACAAATGAGAACTGGACTCAGCACTTTCTTAATGCGGGTCTGGTAGCTCTGGGCCGTGAGCAGCAGCCCTCCTCCGGTTTCCCCAACATGAGGGCCGGGAGATAGTACCGTTCAACACAGAAGGCTCAGGGTGGCAGGCAGACAGCAAACGCACGACACCGGCTTCTTTCCCTAACTTAAGGAATCCGAATCGTCCGTCCATTCTCTTTCCCCTGTGAAAAGCTGTTCTAAAAGCCCCTTAGGCTTCCATTGCTCTCTCCCCTGCTCTCCCTCTCGACCCTGCTCCTTTGAAACTGAACCTAACTTACTAAATAAGCTCATCACCCCAGCCACAGACCATCAGCACAAATTCGGACTGCAAACCCCCCATTTTTGCTGACAGCGAGGAAGCCTCACCTCAGGCCAGCGGTAGTTAACTGAATGGACAACTCCTAGAAATAACACAGAAAAGGGTGTAGGGTGCATTTGTGCCCTGCACGAGAAGAAAAGAGGGGCTCCCTCGCTTTACCAGATGCCCATAGATTCGACGTCTGCGCTTCAGTTAGACGCGGTCAGTAGCAGCCACAATGCGGCGGCCTCGCCGTGCCCAGAATTCCCACCTACGTCGGGGTGGGGAGAGGGCAGAGAAGGGCTTCGGCTCTGGTGAGGCTCTCTAGGCTGCAAGCTGTCTTAGGAGCATCAGGGTCACTCAAGTTCAGGGCCAAGGGGAGCCTGCTGCCACCAGGGCTCCCTTCCGCCAGAGCGGAGGGCCTCCTAAGATTGCTGGAGAAGGGCTTCGAGCAGGGGTGGGGTCCGGCTGGGAGCCGAGTGAGCGGGTTCCTCGGCTGGCTTTCTGGAGCAGGCCGGCTGCATCCTACAGAGGTGCCTCTGGCTTAGATCCTTCCTTCAAAGAGCAGCTCCTGACTCTCCCTGGAGCTGCGGCATTTCTCTTCGCTCGGACCTCAGTACCTGGTTTTGCTTACACCTGTCACGTGCTCTTGCGCTGGGGTTGGAAGCAAAGCCCCTGCCCTCAGGCAGCTCATACCCTGGGGTGTGAGGGTGTGGGCGGAGGGCAGAGAGGGCTGAAGTAACGCACAAAAGGAAATGCCTTGGTGGCGAGAGGCGCTCTGCGGAAAATAACAAAGTAGAGGAACAGACTGGACGGACACATCAGCTCGGGGACCAAGACAAGGCGCTGAGGGGGAAGAGCCAGCCCCGCGTGAAACTAGGGGGCCAGAGAATTCAGGCAGAGGCAGCCCCCGTGCTAAGGAGAAGGGAATGGACGTGCGTGTTCAAGGAACAGAGAAAACGCCAGTGCGGATGGAACTTCGTCAAACGGGAGGGTGATGTGCGAGGAGAGAAGCAGCGCAGGGGGGCCAGGACTCGGGAGGTGTATTTTATTCTAATGGACGCGGGAAGCCATCGCAGGTTTTGGAGCAGAGGAATGATGGAAATTGATTTTGTTTCAAAATGGGTAATGATGGCTATTTGTCGTAATTTCCAATGTGTGCTAAAATTAAGTATAATCCTAACTAGGAACCCAAATGGTGATGTTCACCACCCCTTCTTCTAATAATAACACTAATTTCTCCTGAAAATCTTTGTGCTTATATTACCAAAGATTATCTATAGACAAAGCACCTGCAGAATTTTAATTGCTATTCTGCATAAACAACAAAAACAAACAAACCACCACCAACAAAAAGATATTTCCATGGTACAATAGATTTGGAGAATGTTTAGTTAAGCCCAGTAAAATAGATTTCTTTACTGCAAGAAAATAAAAATTCTCAGAGCCACTCACGGGAATAGAGCTTAGCAGAACACTGTGCTTTAGATTATTCCTGAATCCAAATGATTTTTATTTCATCTAAAAGGATCAAACTTTCCATACATGGAATGTGTCTATATTAAAACAGATTTAATGGTGTCCTGTCCTGAACGTCCTTCTAAATTTCAGGATAATTCCCATTTCCAGCTGAGTACCTGGTTAAGGCAACTAGAAAATGCCACTGTTGCTGAGATAAATGCAAATCCAAATTTTACTGTTGTCCTTGAACTGGGGTCTCCGATTTCCTGCTACACATAAGTAGGCCATCAGTGGGGATCTGAAAAGTCTTTTCATTATACAAAGATTCCCACAGTGGCCGTGGCTGGCTGGCATCGCCTAACCCAGAGGTAGCACCACAGTGCCTGTTTCACAGTAAGGAACATATCTAAATGCCCACATGTTAAAGCACAGTGATGCCCTCAATAATGAACAGTTCTCATGGAGGTTCTCAAATAATAAGTGGTCAAACAGAGAAGTTAAATACACATAGAAACATTTAATGTGAAAAGGCCTAAATATGCCAAATTAATTTCAAATGAACTCACAAGACCTTTAGCTCTGGAACTAACATTAATACATTTTCTGGAACGCAAGGAAAAGCCTCATGTGGTTAATTTTCAATCTATTTTATGCTAGAAAGCAACACAATTCCACAGGATTCAAGGTATCTAATAGTTTGCATTCGTGCCAGGGTCAGCAAAAAAAAAAAAAAAAAGTATTGATCTGCTATTAAAAATCAGTTCACTTCTTTCTGCGCAGGTTCACTCTGGTTGCTGAGCACTGGCTGGTTTTCCTCTGTCTAGTAACAGCATGAAGAGATAAATCGACTATTCAAAGGGAGCTCTTCATATTACATTAGCTGAGTAAATAGTGATGGATGGGTTTCTTCTCGCAAGTGCTGCTTTAGCTTGTAAAAATGAGACAGAGGAAGATGGGGCTTATAAACCCTATTAGAATATTTAAACAAACACAAAATAACTGCACTGGAGACCATTGTTTAAGAGGAAAAAAATACACGAATATTGTGGTTTTTAATTGCTTTTGGAGCACCAAAAAGGCCCACAATAAACCCTTGAAAGTTGGGAAGTGGAATCACAGAAAAAATTAATTTATTGTTTAATGAGCACCATCCAGAAGAACAGGAGGAAGGCCCTGCATGTGTTACTTCAATGGGCTATAGAATCCACACAAACCACCCAACAGAGGTGAAGCGTATTATCACTAACTCAGGGTATTCAGAGTGAGTTTTTGTTCTGTTGAACATGTTCTGAAGGAATCTGTGCTCCATTTCCAGCATGGACCAGTCCTGGCAGAGCGGCAGGAACCATGAAGCAGGCCAAGGTGAAACCCCCGGGCTGCTGTGTCGAGCTGTCTTCCAGCTGGGGTGCTAGATGCCCTGCACTTCTCACCCTTGCTCCTCAGTCCTTCATTATTAAGTCTTGGACTGGGTTCCCCACAGACCCCAGGACAAGAACTTGAGTGCAAGCATATTTGAGAGATGGTCTCAGGAAGCTTCATTAGGGGAGTGGGGAAGTAAAACAGGGAAGGGCAGAAAGCTACAAGGTATATTCTTAAGCTGGATACTGGGTTGAGCAACTGGGAATCAATCCACTGGGGAGTCTCAGCCTGGAACACACCTCAGCTTCCCAAGCAAAGGGCAAGGAAGCTGGAAGACTTACCCTCCAGCTCCCACGTGTCATTGGCTGAGGGCCACTCCTGGGGAGGCATTAATTCCCCAGCACCCTAGGCCTGTTCCCCACAGTAGTGAGAAATTCCCTAAGTGGGGAAGAGTCGGCGCTTGTAATAGACTGGCCTCCGGATGCACTTGGTGAGTTCCAGGGGATGTGACCAAGGCACACAGCTTTGGCTACCACCAGTAACACACATTTATGAAAATATGCAAGCAGTTATTCAGCAATTACTTGCCAAGCTCTATTACAGGCTTCTCATGAGTGTTATTACACTCATCTAGGTGCTGGGAATACAGAAGGACAGAATAAAGATTACGGTCTTATTTAATACCCAGCACAACTGGGCTGGGCAGAGGCAGATTCCATGGGCTACGTACATATCACAGTCTTGTTCAACACCAGCTTTAAGCGTTGTCCCTAACTGTAGGAGTAAGAGCAGGGCCATCAGCATCGGGCTTCCCTATCACCAATCCACATATGCTGAGGTCTGTGATCTAGTAATAAACTTGAATCAGGACCTGGAGCAAGCAGATAGGTATTAGAAAGAAGTAGAGTCTCCTTTATAGGGACAACGAAATAAATTTTGCCTTCAAAAATCTTTTGGGACATATTGCCCGAGGTGGCTGTGCCCAGAGGCGCTGCAGAGTTGCCGGCTCTAACTCTGACAGCTAAGCAGGGTGTGCAGCTTCCGGACATGGAAAGGAGTCGTGTTAATTTGACATCTGGGGAGTAAACTCACATTGGCGACTTCAGATGTGCCCAGCAAAAACTAAATGATCTCCATTTCAAACGCCAAGAACTCTTACTTCCAAATAGTATAGAATTCCATTTTATCTACACCGGCCAGTAGAATATTTCTCAAAACTCTAGACATGGGAGTTATTTGGAAAACCTTGGAGAATCACAAGTGTTGCTTTAAATACACCATTACACTTATATAGGAAGTAATAAACTATGTGGCTTAAATAAAAAATAAATTTATGCCTATCCTGAAATAAAAGCATAAATGAGTAAAGGAAGTTTGTGTTGTACCATGAACAACTATGTACACAATTTAGAATATGCCAAAAGGCAATTTTATTTGTTCTGATTATCTCTACCATTTGACATTTCCCATCTCAGGGCAATGAGTCTGACCTCGCAAAACGTTCCTTAGCTGTGAGGACTCTGGTTGATTGATTAAAGGCTATTATAATAAATAGTCAGAAAATAAAGTGTCCGTGGGACTTGAGATAATAGTGTGGCCACAGCAGGATGAGCAGACGTACCTGGCACCTGCCCCTGGCAGACATTATTAATAGAGCACAGCTCCCTCCCCCACGGACCGCAGACTGAACCTCAAAATCCTTCACGGCACAGTTCTCCAGGTAGTTGCGATGGATCTTTCGGAGATGGGACTCAAGATGAAACCTATCTGACATCCGTGATAAATGTATAGGGCCTTGGTTCCCGTAACATCACATCACTCCCTCCCAGAAAAAAAGAGGGAGAGAGAGAGGGAAAGGAAGGAGAGGAAGCTAGGAGGGGGGAGGGAGGCGAGGGAGAGAAGGCAAGGAAAAGGAAATAACTTTTAAAACAAATACCTCTTCCTTTGTTCCCTGCCAACACTGCCAATTATGGATCACACACAGCGAAGGGGATTAAAACGTGCCATACCAAAATATGCCAGTTTGGCATGTTATTTTAGCTAAAAAAAATTGAGAAATTGTAAATGCAGGAAGCTCTCTGTGATCTCCACTGAGAAAGGTGCACCCCCCCCCCCTCCAGGAAGAAGAGAACATTTTTACAATGAGAGAATATTTTTATAACAAGAGATAGGGAGTTAATGCTGAATTGAATCTGTACAAAGAATCCTACAAATCAGCCCATTATTTTCCCCCGTATATTTCCTGTCACTTTCCCACAATTTACTGCCCCTGGACAAACCCCATTTTTCTTTGTCCTGTCATGTCTTCACAATTTATCATTCGTTGTTAAAACGGTATATAAGCATTCAGGCCTATTTGCTTCTTTGAGTCTTCATTTTTAAATACATGGAAGCCTTTGTATACATGTAAAAATATGAACATCAAGTAAAAATTGTATACTTTTCTCCTGTTTTTCCTGTATCAATTTAATTCTCAGGTGCAGACACAGTACTCAGGAGGGTAGGGGCAAAGTCTTTCCTCCCCTGTAATAGTTTATGACTGCCCACGCTGACGTTGTATCAAGCTAACTTTTCCTGAGAAAACCAGACAGGATCATTCTGTCCAGAAGTAAAGAAAAAAGTACTCAAAATGCCCATACCCTTAAGATAACTGAGTAGTTCCCAGAAGGAAGAAATTGTCCAAATAAAACTCATGGGCACTCTACCTGTAGAAGGATGGTCAGGAACAATTAGATGTACAAAGAAGGATTAAAATTCAAAAGGCCACCTTCTCTCCAACCCCCCTCAATTTTCTTCTCCCCTTGTGATCTTATAAAGAGTCATTCCCTTTGCTGTATTGCAGACGGCTGTGAATGGATCTCCCTCGGAGCTCAAGGGACTCTGGGTAGGAGAGAGGAGTCTAATACATATCTTTTTCTGAAACTCTGTAAAAGTTTTCACCATACCGGCTACTTCTGGTGGTGACCCAGATCATCATTCACCTGGTATAAATGAGCCTGGCTGTGAACAAGGTTGAGAATTAGAGGCGAGAATGATCTATTAGTTCATCTTGCTTGTCTCGTGGGGCAAAAGCAGAATCGTTTCTCTGGAGAGTTTTCTCGAATGGTTTTCCAAGCCTACCTTGAAATCACATTTAAAACCTTGTGAATTCCCCCTTCTCTGCAGCCCACCACTAATTAGTTGTTTTAACACTTCCAAGCCAATGACGTCCAACATGAACACAAACCTAGTCTTCTATCGCTAACTCATTTCCAAGCTTTACTTGTTTTCATAAATGAGCTAGGATGACTCTTTTCTCACTGCCTCTAATTAATAAGGAAAGCTTAATATGCACTCCCCCCCCCCCCCCCCGTCATCGATCTGGCACTAAAAATGCTCAGTTGCTTTTGTAGTAATTTAAAAGAGTTGGGGGCTATTTGAAGAAATTCACAAGGCGTTTCTCCTCTGTGGCCTACTCATATTTTCAAAGTGAAGGAACATTTTAAGGAAAATTTAAAAATTGGGGGTACTAGAGAAGTCTGCCCATGTAAAGCCCTATTTTTTGATATTCTACACAAAGACGCCATATGGTGCATTTTAATAATGTAACTTGAACTATATTTTGAAAGAGGGAACAAGTTCTAATCCGACCCACAACAGAACGACGCCTCATGTAGATTCTTGAACGAATATCTGACTGTAGGAGCCCTGCTCTTTTGTCTCCTGGGTAATTATTTCTTACATCTGGGAGGTTTATAGGGAACGTATATGAGCTTTTCAAATAAAAAAGTGTGAGGCTCTGACTCTCCCTGGGCGCCTGGAAGAAAAGGAGACTGTGAAATTAACAGGTGCCGCCAATGCCGAACCAGAGATCCTGCAGGTCACCTTTAGAGCTGAATGCTCCAGTTACCTTTGTTAAAAATGCAGCAGCAGCTTGAGAACATATTTGACTTTACCTTTTAAAAGTAGGATTAAAAATGTAAGAAGCTTCATGAATTTCTCCCCCACCTCTCTATTCTTTCATTTCTTTCCTATCTCTTATGCCCTGATAGAATCTATTGTTGGTTTATATATATCACACAATCAAATAAAGAAAACGTGTGAAATGTTATTTTTTAAATAAGCAGACTCTAAATATTACAATCACAGCATCTCTCATTCACTTGGCTGTTTTCTAAACTCACTCTGTGTGCCATGCCCTCGGCTGACCGCTGGGGATACACGTGGCCCCGTTCTCCTGAGCTTACAGCCGACTGCAGGAGATGGATTTTAATAAAATAATTACACATTTGCCTAGAGTTTCAAACTGAGATAAGGACCATGAAATAAAGTAGCAAACACCTGTGAAATGAGGGCAGACTTCCTTGAAATTAAGCGAAAGTCTTCGACGTGAGGAGTGGCAGAGGAAGGAGGACACGTGCTCCAGGATGGGGGAAGCGGGCATTCAGGCCCCGGGCAGGAGGGAACAGGGCCAACGCCCAACAAGCAAAGGCCAGGTGGCATCTGGAGGCTCCTTTGAGACAGGTTTCCTACCTGCGTGGGCAGCACGCATTCTTTCGGGTTGATGAACGCGAATGCGTGTGCTAAGCATTCCCTAGATTGTCCCCATGGAGGGGCTGCTTGAGGTGGGGGTGATGGAGAGGGTCTGCCCTCAGGCCTTTAGACTTAGGCCTTAAGGGGGTTTTGAGCAAGTGGGTGAATATGAAGTACCTAGGATGTGAGAAAACAGATAAACGGTGACTTTCTCTGCCTTCCGTGGCTCCCGTTTAGGAAAGACCAACATTCTCCACAGGTCAGGCCCCTCTGGCCCAGCCGAGCGGAGGGGGTTGTTACAGGAGGGGAACCTGGACTCCCTGGATGCCTCTGAGAGCACAGTAGGCAGCTTTCGCGCCAACTCCGCTTGGCTGCCGACGTATGACACGGCGAACTTCCCATGACAAAGACTGACTCCAAGCGTTGGCTGGCATCTAGGAAATGGAGCAAGGTCTCAGCTTTGGTTCTCAGAGCAGGACTCTGATGTTTCATGCTCAGGTTATCTTTTACTCCATCAACAAAGGGTTTTGCAGTGACTATGTGAGACAAGCGTCACTCCCAAGAGCTCCCTCACCCACCGTGGCTTTGTAGGGCCCCTGAGGGCTAGGCCTGCTGGGGACTGAGACACCAAAGTACAGTGCAAAGAAGCTTGTATTTTGCAAAAAGAAAAATTATGTTCCACAATCTGTAACTAAATAAAAAGGGAGACCTCACTATGATGGCTCAACAGAAAGTACATCTGCACTGGGGCTGCGGTCCTCGGAGGTGGTCTCCCTCAGGGGCGATGGAACCTCCTACCTGCCATCCTCGCCTCTCCCTCTCCCTCCCTCCCTCCCTCCCTCCCTCCCTCCCTCCCTCCCTTTCTCTCTCTCTCTCCATTTTCACATCACTTTCGTTTTAACAAATTGTGTTCAATTTCCCAGATAGCTTTATATCAAAGTGAGGTGCTCCTCTCCACAAACATCAGACACCAAGACAGAGAGATAGACAGACTGGTTTTCCCTGGACTGAGAACTCATTTATCTCAAGGATAACACAGAGGCAGGGTCAGGCAGAGGATGGGTAGGACAACCTGATCAAAGCTTTGTTTCTATGCTGTTGGTGTTTTCAATCTTTACTGAGAAGTAATAAGAAATCCTCATAGTCTATGAAGGCTTTTTTTTTTTTTGTATTAGTTTTAAAAAAGAGGTTAGCCAAAATAAGAATTAAACCATGGCTGGATTAGGTTTCCTGCTTTATATATTTATATATGTATTTATTTATTGTATATTCCAAAATCCCTGCAATAAACAAGTGTTATCTTTGCAATCAGGAAAGAAACTCTCAACATCGCCCCAATGAGATCCCAGGGAGCTCCTCGCCTATGCGAGGCAGAGACCGCAGGAATGCTTGTGGGGCCACCTCCCCTGGGTGCTATAGTTAAAGTGATTTCTAATTCTATTTCCTGTGGATTTTCATCAGTTACTAGCTCATTTAAATCAGCTATTAAATGAATAGCTGTGAAATCTTACAACGCATTTAGAGAAACTGTATTGTTTCCTATTAAGCAAGCAGTCAGCGTCTCAAATTATATGCACGCACATGCCGGGAACCAGCGCTCACTTATGAGATCTCAGGCAACTCTAGAAACTGCCTACCCCTCAACTCTGTTCCCTAATTAGAGCATTTTATCTTTGTGAGTCTCTACCATTACCGCATCGTGATAACTCTCGGCTAATACTCTGCGAAGAAATAATTAATAACACACACCAGCAGGAAGCAGATGGACCAACATGAGCAAAGACCGGGGGTGGTGTTATGTGGCTCAGTGGCCACTTGAGGAAAACAATGAAAAGGTTCTTGTTGACCAAATGGTTTATCAAATGACACTTAAGTGATCTATTGGCATATTAAAGCAGGGGTAAGTCTGCTGGCTTATTAAGTCATTTTGAAGATAGTTATATAAAACTTTTTCCATAAATCAAGGACAAAGGTTTCCAGGAAATAATATTTTATGGGGAAAAATTTAAACATATAGTAGTGTGGAGAGAAGGAGTTTGGAGTTGAATAGGGTTGTTGATCACGTTTTTCGGTTCTTTCCTAGAAATAATCCTTCTATGAGTTCAATCCTTAAGAATCAAGATGAACTATACAGGTAAACTTGGGGGTTGGCAGACTGTCAGACTGTCAGCCCCATGAGATGAGGGACCATATCTGTTTCATTGAGCAGTGAATACAAAATACCAGGCTGTGTAGACAGTGGGTCTCACGCAGCAGGTGCTTAGCAGATATTAAGTCAATGGATGACTGAGATTTCATAGATTTGCCTGATTTTGCAAACAGAACATCATGTCCTTTCTATATTTAAACTTACAGGGTAAAACCCAATACTATACAGACTGCTCATGATATTTTGGCATTTATATAAAGAACTAAGGTCTTTTTCAGGTAGAGATGTCTCACCCAGCATTTGCTCCCTGTGTTTAACCTGATTTGGCCTAACTGTCGATGACCCTGAGAGAAGCCTAGGTTCTGTTGGGTTGTACCACACTCTGTCACCTAAAGGTGCCTTGCACTGAACTCTTCTTTATCACTTTCTTACGCATTCATTTGCCTCACCCTGGCTCTTTCATGATCTCATGCAGATATCTTGTTCTTTTCAGTGCCTATCTCGCTATTTTCTGGGCACTACCTTTCTCTCCATCTCAGTCTCCTCCTCAGTCCTTCAGTGTGTCCTCAATGCTTTCTGAATTCAACTCAGACAACAGACGCTGGCTCTTGAGTCTTTATGAGTAGACTCCAGACCTTCTCAGGAGGCGCTTATCTCCCTGCTGCTCTTTTCGTGGACCTGTGTGTCAGTCCAGATGCTCAGCTGACTACTGCCATCTCTATATCTAGGCTCATGTTTGTCCCTTTGCTTTTATCTAATGCAGAGAAAGAGGCAGAGAGAGAGAGGGGAGAGAGACACACACTGGGTCCTGAGGCCATTAAGCACCTGGATCAAGCCGTACCTGAAATCAGGGACTCTGTTTACACTCTCTAATGATATGACTCAATAAATTCTCGATTTGTTTTAGCCCAAATGGGTTTCCTCTTACTTGCAACTGACGAAGTTCTAACATATGTAGGGAAAAGGCAGTAAGAGAAAGAGATGAAATGGGAAGGAAGAAAAGGAGAGAGGAACAGAACAGTGGATGACTTGTCCCAGGTCTCAGGATGAGCCAGTGTGGGGTGAGAACACGGAGCAGGAAGCCCAGAGTTCACTGCTCTCTTCCCTGCTGCTCTCCCCCAGAAGTCAGTACTATTATTCGTTTCCACACAAAGTTACTTTGAAGCTAAATGGATGAGATCTGGCCTGCCATCAATACCTCACAGATAAAGGCGCACCACTGCCCTGAGTGACTTATATTCTGTTTTCCTAGTGGTGTACATTTAAGAATTGCCTTTATAATTAAGTTTCCCAAAGGGATACAGATGCCAGTTTTAATATAAAGAAATATTAATGCTAAAATCAATGTGTAGAATATTTCAATTGGATCAATGGATAAGGTCTCCACTGAAATCAAATTATTTCCCTACTACTGTGTCATTGTAAGTGTGGACCGACACCAGTCAGGATTTTCAGAAAACCGCTACACAGCCATTACTCCCAGACTCTGGAGCAAACAGCCAGTGGCCAAAACATACGGCAAAAACTAGTATTTATCCTTGAATTCAGAGTACCTGGGTTTTAAAACACACTGATTAGGGTGTCATTTAGGATCACTGTTTCCTTGTTGATTTTTTGTCTGGAAGATCTATCTAGTAAAGTCAGTGGGGTGTTAAAGTCCCCTACTGTGACTGTATTGCTCTCGATCTCCTCCTTAGAGTCCTCCAGAAGGTTTTTTTCAGCCTGTGCAAGTCACTCTACATCAGCTGGATTTAATTGACATTTACATAACATTCCACTCCACAGCAGCAGAATAGGCATTCTCAAGTGATTCTTTGGGTCATTCTCAAAGTAGACCCCATGTTAGGACACAAAACAAGTCTCTACAAGTTCAAGAAGACTGAAATCATATCAAGCATCTTCTTGGACATTTACACCATGGAAAACTATGCAGCTGTAAAAACGAAGGATCCCTTTCCCTTACCATTTGAGACAGCATGGTGGGACCTGGAGAGTCTTATGCTAATAGAAACAAGCTAATCAGAGAAAGACAAGTGCCACATGATCTCACTCATATGTGGAATCTAATGAACAAAATAAATTGATGAACAAAATAGATCCAGAGACATAAAAGCATGGAACAGACTGAGGAATCTCAGAGGGAAGGCGGGGGTGGGTGGAGGGGGGGGGATTAACATAAGGACTTATATGCGTAACCCATGCACACAGACAATAGTGTGGGGAAGGCATAGAGGGGTGCTGGTGGAGGGGGTCAAAGGGGGAAAAACAGTGACATTTGCAATCCTTTCAACAATAAAGATAAATTAAAATATAAAAGAAATTAATAAAAATATTAAAACACTGATTGGAGTTTTTACACAGAATAAGCTGCTTGGTGCGTCCCTATTTTCCCGTCTTCCAAAGGTTTTGGCAGAGCTATGGTGAGGCACAGCAGAAGCACGGCGCCCGAAACAGACGCTGCTTGTACAACAGACGCCGACACGCCAGTTACCGCACAGAGGAGCACGCGGAACTCACCGCAACTCTGCAAGTGTCTGGAGTAAAGGCAACAATGTTGCAATAACTGTGAATGGTGTCCGATGGGTACCATGGGTGTTAGACTTACGGAGTGATCACTCCGTAAGGTATGCAGATGTCTAATCACTGTGTTGTATGCCTGAAACTAATATATTGTATGTCAACTGTCATTGAAAAATAAAATTTAAATGAAAAATAAAGATACACGCCCCAAATCTGGCAACAGGACTGAGGATGTTTCAACGAAGATGCCGTAATGATGAATCTATCACGTAATTACCAACTTCATTCAAGCTGATGCTATCTTTCTTCAAAGACTGGATTGAATGATTCTACCCGTAAGAAGTCTAAGTTATTAATAAAATGATAACTTGCTAAAAACAAACCTGTTTAATCCTACTGGTGGGTCCTGCGCCTAATGTTTCATGTGGATAATTAATCATCTGCCCTCGTCTTTGTGGGACAGTTTCCTGAGCAAGCTCCCCGTGGGAACATCCTAGCCATCGAAACCCACCTGTGCACCCTGCACCCACACTCGCTGCTGGTCCTGCGTGGGGTTACTTATGTGTTTCCCTCCTTCCCACAGGATTGCAAACACCTGTGAGCTTCTCAATCCACAGCTCAGAGCAGCACCCTACGAAGTGCATAATCGATAATGTTCGTTAGTGTCCATCACAGGCTCTTTTAGGCCGGTGACTGAGAATTTTTAAAAGGTAAAACTGGTTATATGTGCACTGTATTAAAACAGTGGTATGAACATTCTAAAATCGTGTCGATGTGAAATGCATTTTTACTATAAGAAAGGTATTTATGCAGCCTGAGAATCGGGGAATTGCTGACACCTGGCACACCAGTTCCAGGCTTTTCCACCTGCCCAGTTTAGAAGAAAGCCTCCAGCTTCCCCTCTCCTTGGCCACAGACAACGAAGGTTTAGGTTTAAAAGCTGCTCCTGGGAGCTGAGCCAATTGGCCACATTCTGGTGAGGCTCCGGCTTCAGAAACCAGGCTGTGGGAGCAGGTCCAGTTGGATTCTGCCAACATTTTCTCGGTCTATAAGATGTTATGGGTTTGAGTGTCTGCTCTGTCGTGCCTCAGACTGGATTCCAGCTCTTGAGCATGTCACTTTTCCCTCTGAGCCTCAGTCACCTCACCCTTTAAACAAGGATAAGATTCCTGGTGACATACCGACCACATAACGTTGGGAACATTACTGATAATATTGAGAGTTAATAATTAGATGGTGATAGCTAACATTGGCTGAGGCCCACCATATGCTGGGCACCGTGATAAAAGTCCTGTGCTTCCCTTAACAATACGGTCACCATCACCACTCTAAGGAGTCAGGCACCATCACTGTCTCCCTGTTACGCTTGTTAAACAACATGCTCAGGGTTACCCAGCTGGTGAGGGAGTCGAGCCCAAATTTTAACCCGGGCATTCTGGCTCCAAAGCCTTCTTACCCTGTGCCATTCTGTCTCACACAGATAATTCAAACCCTGTGACATGAAGCACTTTACACACTGTAAATTAGTAAATAAATGTAGAGCATTATTATCGCTAATACCAAGAGATGCTCATGATAGTTACTGAAAGATTAGGTAGCCATCAGTGCCTTTAGGAAAGGCCACACTTCTCTCGGAATCCAGACAGCCCATGTCAGAGTCCACTGGGACTGGACAGCACATCGCCACTGAAGTTCTACTGGCACCATTTGAAAAAAGAGAGCATTCTTCCCTGGAGTTTAAAAGGGGGAAAAATCCCAGGCCTCACCTCATAAGAGGAACACACTGTTTCCGTAGCTCTGGTGACGCAATACCTCAAAAAACTAGTTAAGGAGGGTGCTTTTGCCGCAAACCGGTATCAAGTCCAGCATGAGTCTCTTGGGGGGGGGGGGCACAGCACCATCCACGCCGTTTCTGTCTACAAGTCAAGTGACAGCCCCAAGCATCTCTCCATAAAGCCCTCTGATAAACTGGAGCCGAAACTGGTTACAGAGGGCCACACTGAGGAGGCCTGGCACTGTCCCTTCAGGCTCCGAGGGCCAAGGGGGAGGAAAGCACGGAACTTGACACATGATTTTGCAACCCTCCCTCCCTTCCTTCCACTTGTCTACTCACTAAATTACTTTGACCAAATACCTGTTTGTGTTCCAGCCACGAAGCCTCCGGAGCACAGCAGATGGTGGAGCGTTTTTGTAACAAATGTTCTCAAGGGTCGGTTCCAGGAGGCGGAGGTGGGGATGGCTGCGGGTGGAGCAGGAGGGAGCCTGGGGTCCACTCCTGAGGGAGCAGCACGGCCTTCAAGCCCCGACTTTGCTGGGGAAACTTCCCACCGAGAGGGCCCGGACACGTCTGAACCCTGAGTGTTCCCAGCTCCGCTCTCTCTCTGGTCGTCATGCCCAGGGTAACAGAAATCAGCTGCGGCACCAGGAAGCCACACCTGAAATCTAGCGCATTAACAGAGGCAAAAAGCCCACAGCAAAACCTCATCAAATTTAAAATTTAACTTCAAACTCAATTCTAGCTAAACTTCCAATCTCGCTTTCTTAAATTTACCTTGAGATTTGACTCTCTTAAGTCTAAACTTTTAAATTCTCAAATCTCAACCCCTAACTCTCAATCTCTAAGTTTCTTAACTCTAACTTAGCTTCGGGAGGAGGGGGGTAAAACTTAACAGCTGGTTGGAATGAATTCCAGTGAATTGTGGGCCTGTTTTAAGGCTACACCTGGTCTTCAGAGGTTAAGACAATCCCCACCTCCTGTTATGCAAATTTAACTTCAGAATAATGTTCCATTTTGGATGGGCCATGGGGGAAATAACTTTTCCTCCCATTTTGTTAGGAATCCAAACATAACATAAGGCTCCTTCCTGGAGCACAGGCCCGTCTTAGGGGCCACGCTTTGCAGACAGCCTGTGCATCTGGAGGGAGCATCCACTCTCCCACCCGCCAGGGTCACCTGGAAGACTTCAGTGTTTCCAGCGTGAACTGTTTCACGTTCTGTTTCATTGGACTCCCTTGCTTAGGCTGCTTGGAAACCAATGAGCTTACCATCAATAAGAATTCTGGGCCCATTAACAGGGCGACTCTGGGGACTGAAAGAAAACTGCAGTCCACTGGAACCCCTCTGCAGGCTTTCCTGCCAGTCTCTAAGCAGCCTTTCTTCATGCAGGGGTGACTGACAGGGGAGCTGCTGGGCAATAGTGACGAAGGGAGCAAGACAATGCTCTTTGAGGGCAGGGACAACACCCGGCTGTCACCATAAAAGCTGGAGCAGAAGCTGGCAGGCAGTAGGGTCTCCATAAATGACTGGTGAATAAAACAGTTTGCCAAGCACCCTGTAGAAAGTTTCCATCCACGGCCTCATGTAACACACCAAATCCAACACAGGAGCCGCTGTTCTCACTCCAGTTTCACAGGCAAGAGTTAAACCCCTAGCCTAAAGCCACGCAGCTAACAGTGACGGAGCCGGACTTTGAATCCTCAGAACAAACAATTCTTATGAGTGAGGGGAGACATTTTGGAAGTAAAATCTTTCTGATGTGGAGGACATGGCTCTTGGTGACCTGCCTCAAGAGTTGTCCCGTCAATTTGGGCTGGTGATACCAACTGCCCCTGAGGGCCCAGCTGGAAAACAGTTCCCGGGAGTGCAGCCGAGCGGTCCACAGACAGGCGTCAGGAGGCCTGAAATTAAGCACAATGTCTACTGTACTTTTTCCACAGGAAAAGCCCAAAGCTTTCAGCCTTGAAACATTCTTGGATCCCTCCAACCCCCTGAGTTTAAGGAGTTAGCTGCTTTTTCACTAAGTTATGCTTTTGATTATCACCCCAGCGTCCACAGGGTTCCCGCTGCCTTTTGTATGCCTCCTGGAAGGCATGGAAGCTTGGTGGGTCTTAGAGATGAGAAGAGCTGGTGTCTGCAAACACCCTAGGTGTGCAAAGCACCCACTTAATTGAGAATACGAGCTCAGAGTTCATTCCATTGTTAGCATTTGTCCACAGTGAGATCAAAGAGCAGCTCTGTAGATGACCAGTTGGTTGTGAGGCTAGGGACATGGCAAGACCCAGCATCACCGCCTAGATGTGGTGGTCTTCAAAATGCCACTGAGGAGAAAACAAGTCCACCTTCCAGCAGTGATGTTCACGGGATCTTCTTAACCATTCATTTCCTACAATCTCCATCTGCAGCAAGAACATTTGGACCTAACAAGCATTTCTTGAGAGCCCACTGTGTTCCCAAGTCTGCAGGGAAGCGCCTGCTCCTTTGCCATCTGGGTGCCTCCCTGTGATTCTAGGCGACATGGACAAGACAGAAGGGTCACAGTCAGAGGGCACCCAGATGTGGGGCCCGAGCCTGGTGACAGCAGAAACACGTTAACGGTCAACAGTTAAAGGCACTGAGGATGCCGCAGGGGAAGAATAGTACACTTCTTCCAGCTCCTACAAGGTTTCTTGGAAGGAGGGAAGTACAGAATTACTCCAGACAGCCCAGACTCCAGAGAGAGAGAGACGAAAGGACAAAGATTCCAGTCCTATAACTACAGGTTCACAGGGGGCTGAGGAGGAAGAATAAAATTAAAATGAAAAAAATCAAACTTTTCTAACCAGAGTTATCCAAAAATGGAATAACAGAGCTGGTAGAAAGTAAGCTAGCCATCACTGCAGAAATTTTCCATGGATTTATACACTGGATGAGCTAAAGCTAAGACTATAAAACATGAAAAATGGGTTAGCACAAGATGATTGTACTAAAATACAAGCAAACAACAAACTTAGTCATGGTGTGACCTTTTAAAGCTAGCCTGTTGCTTGTACTGTTTACAGAAAATGTGATGCTCACAAATCAAATTATCACAAATTACACGCTCACCATGTCTATTCATGTAATGACCTTGGCAGTTGACGCACAGTCTTCTTTAACCTAATGAGCGTACTGAGTATAATCAATTAGGTTTGCAATTAAAATGATAATTTATTGAACACATTCCCCCCACACTACCCTGACCTCTTGCTCAGGAAACATTTAAATGTGAGCCCATCTGCTGTGGCCATCTCTCTCTCTCTCTCTCTCCCCGCATTTATATTATGGATAATTTAAATATTAAATTTCTTTCCTATTTGTGAGTTTCAGCAAAATTTAGTCAGGTTTCAACAGAATGTCAGGGGATAATTAGGACAGTTAGCAGTAATTTATCATTTCTCAGCTGGGTTTTCAAGCTTTTGCTGACTGTCTGAGAAATGTGTTCACCAGTTCTGCACAGATCGCTATGAAATCTCCTTTATCTTTGTGCAAATTGCTTTTCTATTTTCCTGAAGTGAGCTGAAAGATGAGCCAATCCATTCCTGAAAATCTAGCCACCGGTGTGCTGTCATCAAAGTGCAGCTGAGGCCAGGCTTCCGACCAGCTACTACAGTGGCTAATGGATGATATGATGCTACGAGCAGCTTTTCCAACCTGCTGTGGGTTAGAAATTTAAACCAAGCAGTCTGACTTCAGGCTGGATCTTCAGAGAATATGGACAGGAATCTATAAACATTTTACACAACAAACACTGCCTAGTAGCCCACCAAGGATGAAAAGCCTTGAAAGGACAACAGTTCCCTACTATTTCCATGTAAGGGAAGCATTTTATTAAGCTTGAATTGAAAAGGGAGGACCTCATGTTCTTTAGAGAGACTCATTTACTTGATGATGGAAAATGATTTCATTTCAAATTGATTTATTTCTAAATGGGGGGAAACTGACATACTTGGTAAAGAAAGTAAAAAGCAAATCTCTGGGAAGAGCCAGCTAGTATCAGCTATAATCCAATTATTTGAACACAGGAAATAAGAACACAGAAGGCAAGAGAGAAGGTCACCCAGGAAAGCCATTCCTTGCAATGAACACCTTCCCCCCTCCCGACAGACTCCTTCAGAAAAGTATCAACTGAGCCATATTTCCAGTTTATTTCTGACACCTAAACCAAATCAAAGTTCACTTTTTAGAAACCCAATAGTTATTCTCAATTAGATAGCAAAGAAAATTAAATCATAAATTTCTCAATCCCAGCTGTGGTTGTCACTTTCCTAAAATACAACTTTCCTCTCTCTGGCACTTTATTTACATCTCTGAGTCCAGGCTCCCAAGCAAGTTATAGATTGATAATTTGCTCAAGTGGCCACAGTAACTGTTTTGAGCCATATTTATGATTTTATTGGATCTTGCAACAATCAATAATAATCCATTGATGTCCCTGACTCTGGGGTTTTTCTCACAGTCAACAAATGGGGCCCTGTATTCATTTTTAATGTACTCACTTAGCACTCCCTCTCTGAGAGAGAGAGTCTTGCATATATTAATAAAGGCCAAGAAATGAATGGCATCAGTGCACATACCTTCCCTGAAGAATTAGCTGCGAGATAAGATTTAATGCTAAAAAGAAAGGGAAGACTAGATTAACAGGGCCCATTTTGTACAGCACCGCCATCATTAAAGTTAATGGAATTACCTCGTGGTCACGCACCAAAGGGAGCCTGTTGGAAGTTAAGCTCTTCTAGGGCCATTGATTCAGACTTTCACTCAAAGATACCTGTTGGCATGAGATGAGTATTGTAGATATCCTGCAGCCCTTTAGAAACTGTTTACTCAAACTGCCACTTACACATATTAAGAAGTAAAGATAACTGATGATTTCAGAGTAGATGCTCTATTTGGGGATATTTTCCATTGAAAGTAGCAGAAAATTCAACTCAGCCTGGTGTAACCAATAGGAGACATTATTGGAACACCTACCCAAACAGTCCGGAGGTAGTACAGGCTTCGGGGCTGGTTAATTCAGAACCCAGGCACGTCCCCAAGGATCCCACTCCTTTCTGATCTCTGCCATCCCAGCCACAGCCTCTGTCATTCAGAGGGAGGTGGCCCTAGGAATCAGATGGCTGCCTGCTGCTGTCAGGGTCAGTGCTTTCTTGTTCACAGGCTGTACTAGAGAAAGCATCTCTCCCCACCACCAATGCAGACATGTCCTCCAAGATGCTGGGAACCATCCTTAGAGCCCAGGGAGTCCTGCCCTCCAGTGCCTTAGGTCAGAATTAACTAAAGCCGTTACCTCAGCAGAGAAAATTGCCTGAGGCCAGGGATAGATACGCTATATAGGCCCTGGGCCAAATCCAGCCCACTGCGTATTTTTATAAATAAAGTTTTATTGGAATACAGCCACACCCATTGGTGCACATTCATTTACATATTTTCTACGGCTGCTGTCCTGCCAGAAAGGCAGTTGACCACCTGCTCTCAAGCCTAAATGCCTCCTGTCTGCTTTCTATGAAAAAGCTTGCCAGTCACTGCACTGGGCTCGCACCGGGAGCCGGAGCCGGATTCAACTGCGTCCTAACTTCTTGGCTGCTAAATACTGGAGGGTGCAAAAGGTATGCTGGGGAGACAACCACAGCACCCATGATAGACATGAGACGGTTTTATCCAAGTTCTAGAAAGTGGGCTAAGACACTTGAAAAAACAAACCGATGAAGGCGACCCGCCACATCAGGCACATATGAAATATCCTCTGCCTTCAGAATATCCTCCCAACAACAAACACATTTAAAGGGGAATTAAAGCGCTTCACTGCGGTGTGTGACCCGGTCTAGCTGCTCTCCTGTCCCTCTCTTCGCACGTATTGCCCACACCCTCTCCCTCCAGCCCAAATTCCTGCCACCTGGCCTTCCATAACCTGGACCTGCCAAACCCACCTGCACGGACACTTCCTCTGCCCAAAAGAGGATGCTCTTTACCTGGCTGAGTCCTGTCACTCCTCGGGTCCCAGTTTACAGGTTGCGGCTCCAGGGGGCCTTTCCTGACCACTCTCTCTAAAGCAGCTATGCCACCCCTATTCCACCACCCCCTTCCCACGTTAGCCCCTTCCGCAGCCCTCCTAATGCCACTCAAAATCTGCACTTATGTTATTTGTTCATTTGGGTGCAGAGAAAGGAGAACCCTGTCCACTGTGCCCAGTGCCCAGCAGCGCCTGGCACACAGTAGGCAATGAACACTTGCTAGTAGAGGCGTTAATAGGAGCCACACAACTTCCAAACCTCTAGTCTCCCCTATGATGGCATCTATTTCAAAGACTTCCCTTATAGGCAGGGACTGTGTCTCGCTCTCCTTGCTCTGACAGGACCTGTGACAACGCCTAGTACATAGGGAGGTTTTTTGCATGATAGGTGATGATACTACATGACTTCCAAGGTCACTTGCCTCTCTGGGATTCTCTGAGTTATCTGGGGCTCTGAGTTTCCTCCTTCGGACTGAGTTTCATCTCTGGTCATCTGATGGCAGGGCTGAGCTTCGAATCACATTTCCTCCTTCCATGGCTGAACAGTTTCATCAAAATTATACTGCTAGAACCTGATTACATCCTAGAATTCATACCATTTATAACCAACAGATGAATTGAAACAAAAATAAAATGCCCCGCTGGGCTGCTTCTCAGGGCACGGATATAGAAAGCATAAGAAAACATTCTGGGGGGAGCAGGTAGTGATATATGGGCCCAGGATAGGAGGGTCGAATGTGAACATTAGGATAAATGGATTTCCCCGAGACGTTCAAGTACATTTGGTGAGTTTACTTTGCTCACTGAATGTTGTTTACTCTTCTAAACCACTTTAGGCGAGGTCAGCATCCTAAACAACGTCATGTTTATTTTTCATGTAAGATCAGGAATAAGAAAAGCTTATTTAGAAGAATAAACTACAGGGGAAAGCAGTGGTTTTCATGACCAGAATGCAACACTAGTGTCTGTATGTTGACTGAGTCCAGAAGGATTTCGAACCATCGTTTGGCCCTTTCCCCTGAGGTTTGGGATTAATCTGATCTAGGAGGCTTCCTGCCGTGGGCTTCTTTATTCCCTGATCATGGTGAATGAGAGGCTTCTCCAGAGAGGGTCCTGCTATGAGACTACAGGTGGAGAACTGATGCTTCATGACACGTGAAGTTAAAATTTCGAAAGTACCCTTTCCCAGGACTCAGGTAATTCAATAGAAGGCGGGGAGAATTTCTCACTGTGCTGGGCCTGGGGGTCTTTACAGATTCTCACCAACCCACTATTTCTCACTCAAGTGTCTGACATTAGGGAGGTCATTATTCTAATTCTTTCATGTCTGCGGCTCTGCGGGTTGCCATATCTATTCTTCATTAAGCTGGTTTCCATCTGACCCAGGCTCAGTCATGAAATCCTTACATTTCTAGCTGCTCTTTGGGGCTTGAGAATTACTTTATTAATGGCCTTGGCAAAAGGAGCAAAGAAGAGCTCTGAAAGGGCCTGAGTAATTCAAGATAGATATGGGAGTGAAAAATCAAGTCCTGGTCACCGAGACCAAGAGGCAAAATGCATTTATATAAACAGCAGTTCATAAATCTGGAAAGCCATTAGAAACAACTGTGGGCTTCTCAAAAGTCAATTTAATGGGCCCCATTGCTAGTCATTGGAAAACAGGAGTTGTGAGAACTAGTTATATGCTGAAGATATAAAGCAAAAAGAATGAATTATAATAGTCATTTCTTAATGAAAAATTCTTCCAATGAGGCCCCTATGGAATAAAAAACATAGAGATAGCTACATATTTTAAAATACATTTATTGCCTGGCTGACATGGCTCAGAAGTTGAGCATCGACTTACTATGATCCAGGAGATCACGGTTCAATTCCTGGTCAGTGCACATGCCCAGATTTCGGGATCGATCCCCAGCAGGGGACGTGCAGGAGGCAGCCGATCAATGACTCTCATCATTGATGTTTCTCTCTCCCTCCCTCTCCCTTCCTCTCTCTGAAATCAATAAAAACATATAAAAAAATAAAATGAAATGCATTTATAATATCAAGATATTAAAGTATAAGTAATATAATGATACATGATACACATTAACCGACCTACAATTTTTCGCTGAAGGCCCCTGGGTACCATTACACCCAGCCATGTGGCCCTTCTCCTTACTACCTCCTTTGGGGCATCCTAACCCTATTCGTGTCCATATCTCTAAGTCATATATAGATTTGCATTTTTAAACTTATATACATAGCCTCTAAGTAACCTGATTTTATGTTTTATTATTTCTGCTGGTAATGACTCCCAAAGCAAAGTTCGTAACAGCACCTGGATCTGTTTCAGCTGAAATGTCCAGTTTCAACCAAAGCACATTATTCCACGGCCACTCACTCCCCATCCTGCACTTAAGGCGTGTAGTGTGGTCTAGACCAGATGGCTCATCTACTGAGCCCGAATCGAGTCTTGCATTTACTCAAAACTATAGAATCCTTGTTGCATGATTAATCAATCTGAGTTAATTTTACCTTTTCTTTCCTTTTTTTTTCTTTTAAAGAATTGACATTTTATATAAGCTAATTATTTAGATGTCATGGGTTTAAAACTTTGAACCTACAATAAGCTAGTTATATTATATGAATTAGACAATTTTTACAAGTTATTTCCCAGGCCAAAACATACAGAGCACAATAGTGAGAGAGTAATTCCTTCAATGGTTATTTACTGAGCACCTCGTGTCCCATAGCAAAATGGCACTGCCCTCACTGTATGGGCAAAGTAAGAAGGTGATTCTGAAAAATAACACCTGACACTTATGTAGCATTTTAGGATGCATAAAACACATTTCCTTCCACAGGATACTGGATCTCATAGTGATTAAATAAAACCCCAAACTCTGAGCATCACATGTATGAGGCCATCTACTGAAAGCTGTGAATCGTTGTCATTAAGAATATATCTGAAGCATTTGCTACATTTTTGTGTTACAAACCTCAAAATTAAGCTAACAGCCAAATATCCACTTTGCTATGTCAGAGACTCTAATTACTAAAGGAATTTGTTTGGTAGCACTAATAAAAAAGCTGAACACCTAAAACCTAATTCTGCTATAAGCTGACATACAGCAATAAAGCAGCATTTAAGTTACTTAACCTTCACCTGTATGATAAATTGAACAAGGACAGTCCTCTGGGTATTTTTATTATTCCAAGCAGAGCAAACAGTGCAGATGAATTTGTATTCAGAGTGATAGCATATTCACAAAACCTCTCCTGCAGAACTGACTGTGCTTGCCAGGTACAAGGTGTGTGTGGGGGCAGCTGGCCATGTGATATCCTGTGGAGCTGGGCTTTGGACAGGCCTGGGTTTGAATCCCACCTCTCCTGTCAACTGTGAGTGGTTCTTCCTAAGTGAATTTACCTCTATCAGGCTTGGTTTCCTGAAGTGTAAATTATTAATGCCCATTTTTGAGGATTGTGAGGATTAAGTGAAAATTATAAAATTAACAGCAAACATTTGTTGAGGCATTCCTACATGCCAAGTACTAATTTAAAGGCATTTGCATGCATTAACGCATTTGGTCTTCAAACACCCCTAGGAGGTTGGGTACCATCAAGATGCCTGGTTTTATAAATCTATAAATGAATGCTGGAACTAGGGAAGGCTAACGCTTGCTGAGCCAGACAACTGGTAGACCATGTCTCTGGGCTTGAAGCCAGGCCATCTGCCTCCAGGGTCCTCCCTCTTCATCAGTATGTTTTAATCCTGATGACATTTCCCCTCTACCCTCTCTCCATCTTCAGCATCCTCCCATGTCATCCACCTAAGCTCCCTGTGAGGTTGAAAAAGCAGGAAAATTAATAAATAGGAATAGGAGAATACCAAGGGGTTTGGTTAATTTTTCTTTCAGTGCTTTGACCCAAGTGGCATCATGCAAATCAAAGTTAACCAATTAGAAATGGAAAAATGCAACAATTTGGTACCTACTTAGAAGAGGGCTTGAGGGTCTAGTAGGAGAAAGCTTCCCACAGGAGACAGGGAGGCTCATGGTCCTTTCAGGGGTTGCTTTTGTTTTGTTTTATGTGTGTGGTTTTTTTGTTCGTTTTTTTAATATCTTTATTGATTTCAGAGAGAGGAAGGGAGAGGGAGAGAGAGAGATAGAAACATTAATGATGAGAGAGAGTCATTGATCGGCTGCCTCCTGCACGCCCCTGACTGGGGATCAAGCCCACAACCTGGGCATGTGCCCTGACCGGGAATCGAACCACAATCTCCTGGATCCTAGGTCGATGCTCAACGGCTGAGCCATACCCAGCTGGGCTCCCTTCAGAGGTTTTGATCCCAAATCACCAGGAGGGGAAGGAGAGCCAGAGACATGTACATGCCAGAGGGGAAGGGTGGGCTTCGAGGCATCCCACTCCCACATGTACATCCAAATCCCTAAGCACCAAAATTGTTTTTGATTTACCGAACTGAGGCAAATTGGATTCATTCTGAGAGCAGAAATGAAAATTGTAAGGCAATTCCACAAGATAAAAGCTGCCTCATCCTGAAGACACTGATTCTTCCAGCAGTAAATACATGCATTAGGTATAAACCTAGGCAAGGCACTGTTTGTCACAGCTTTAATCAAACAGTGAAAGTCTTCTGGCAAATTACAACTCTCTTGAAATTTCTCTAGATGAAATTAATAAATAATAGTCATTTTCATTCTTAAACTGTTGATGTCTCTTTGCTGTGCACACCAAATTTTAGGAATTCGTTTGGGATGAAAGCAAGCAGCTATGTGGAGGTTCCCCCACATCTTGTCACTTACCTGCTGAGGCACGTGGAGTGAAGTGTTCATGGGCCCACTTATTGTGTCTCTTAAGACGCAGGGTTCTGTCTTTCCTCCTGACCTACTCAATCAGCCTAGGGGCAGGCAGGTTTCTGTTCCGTGAAAACCTACTTCAGGTCATTGCGAGGTACACTGTTGGCTCAGAACCCTGTCTTACTCATGACCAGAAGCTAAAACTATCAGGATAGAGATTCTCCCCCCAATTAATAAGACCGATGTCAGAATGTTCAAGGGTCACTTTATAACCAGCTTAAACTAGATATTCAAATAGCACAATTCATATGATCAGGAGAAAGATTTCTCAAGAATTTAAGCTAAAAGGCAATAATTAATAGTGGGAGAACTCAGTATATAATAATTAATGAACTCATCAGGGCCACAAACAATCTCAATGGCAGGTAGTCTCCTAAAGCCCAGCCTTAACCTATTTTAGATAAGAAAACTGGGGGTAAGATTAGGAGTAAGAAACATGCATAAAGTCCCAGGGACAGTATGTGGTAGGATGGACTATATTTACGTTGGTTTCTCCTTACCATCACTCAATACAATAGATAGGGTTTCCCCCATTTGAGAAATGGGGAAATGATGTTCAGAGAGGTTAAGAGGCTGGCCCCGAGGCACACAGCAAGTCATTTCGTGGGGCTAATATTGCTACGGAACCTCTGACCGATGCCAAGCTACATTAGCCGCTGGACTTTATGAAGAGCTAAAATGTCCTCTGTGTTCAGGGATTAAAACAATTACCAAATCTCCAGGTAGAAAATCTGTCCTAGGACCAGAGAAACTGCTCAGCAAGTGAGAGTTCAGTTTCTGTTTGTTTGGGGTTAATCGCACTCCTTTAAGGAATCCTCTCCTTTTTCTTTCCTAAGCAGCCTGAAAAGCAACTGCTACCATCTCAGCAGTTATCAAGAAACACTTCCCACTGCACTGATACTATAAAGTTAAATATCTAAGTGGAGGATTCAAGCACCATAAACACAGATGAGAGCAAGCAAGCATAATCTATAAATGGCTCTTGTGAGATTCTAGATTACCTTCCTGCCACAAATCTCTCTTTAATATACCTAAAACGCCCTCCCACTCACAGATACACGGCGACTGCCCCGTAGGATAGCTCACACTACCCTTACTAAGCAGCATCCCTTTTGAAGGGCTGAGCATTGCTTAATGGTTTGGCTAGTTGGAATCACACTTTGGAGTATGGTTTTGGTATCCGAATAGTGGAAATTTTGTTTTTTGTAAGTGACACCTGGAACACAGGATATTCTTGATGGAAAATTCCAGGAAACCCAGACCCCTGACTGGGAACTGGGAGACAAGTACATTCTTCTGCTCCTTTATGTCAACTGAAGTTAGAAAGTCAGGAGCAGAGATGTGCTCTATCAAGGGAAGTCCCATGACCATCTCCATCTCCTCTCCACACCACCCAGGAGATTCAAAGTGAACAGTCACCGAATGCAGGTCCTCATGGAGCTCCCCTTCTGGAGGGACTACTACATCAGAGGTGGGGAACTTTTTTTTCTGCAAAAGGCCATTTGGATATTTATAACATCATTCGTGGGCCATACAAAATTATCAACTTAAAAATTAGCTATGAAAAAACCTCCTGGGTTTATTAAATTTTGAGTTCTGCCTGCGGTTGTCTTGGCAGGGCCAGGCCAAATGACCTCACGGGCCAAATACAGCCCTCGGGCAGGACATTCCCTACTCCTGCACTATAGGGACAATACAGGTACAGGAACAAAAGCAAACACAAATAAAAGTCGACGAAGAATGCCTTGAAGGAGATCAAATAAGGCAACAGGACAGAGAGTAAGGAGTTTGGGGCTGCTTCTGATGGCACGGGAGGCAGGGAAGGCTGATAAACACAGCGATCTATGGCTGCGCGTGTATGAGGTGACATATGGAGATGTATGGCTGAGACCAGAAGAAAGAGACTGTTTCTCAACCCTGCGGGGCATCCAAGTCACGGCAATAGTCACCTGGTGGAGAGCAGTGCTCTAGTATTCAACTTGACAGGAGAGCTAATAATCCATCAAGAAATAAGAAGTCATTTTTTCACTTCAATATTGCCCTTTCCTGCTACACCCTTGTTTCTCTGCAAAGCAAAATTTAAAGCCCCTGAAACAGACAACCCTAAAGCGGAGCCATGTCCACGAGGCGAGCTCGGAGGTCCACGGTCGCTGACAGTGTGGGCACTTGCTTGGGGAAAGAGATCCTTACTGGGCTTACTGCTGTTACCACCTGCACGAGACTAAGCTGGGTCAGAACCGGGCCTCGCGCGGAATACTAAGGGTCGGGCACAGAGGCAGGGGTGAGAGAACAGTCACTCGGGCAGCCTGGCATGTGCTGCCCGGGAGGCACAGCCACGCGGATTTCAAAACACGAAGGGCTCAGGCTTGAAGTGTGCTTTTCTGAGCTGGGCAGCCGACTGGAAGATGCTGCTTTGCTTCCTGAAGGGGCTGCCTGCCACAGGCTGGCTTCCGCGGTCACACTTATGTGGCCACCCACTATGTTATCACGAAAATAGCAAGGCCGCTGAATAATCACGCTCTGAAAAGGATCACGGTGTGCTTGCTAACAGTGAAGATCCCCAAGCCCCACCACAAACATCCTCATCAGGAGGTTTAGAATAAGGACTGAGAAACAACACTTTTTAAAAATGAGAACCATGATCCATCTCCATGTAGGTAGTATAAGAATTACACTTGGGCCTGGCCGGCGTGGCTCAGTGGTTGAACGTCGACGTAGGATCCAGGAGGTCACAGTTCGATTCCCGGTCAGGGCACATGCCTGGGTTGTGGGCTCGATCCCCAGCAGGGGGCGTGCAGGAGGCAGCCGATCAATGACTCTCATCATTGATGTTTCTAGCTCTCCCTCTCCCTTCCTCTCTCTGAAATCAATAAAAACATACATTTTTTAAAAGAATTACAGTTGGAAAATCATAGATTAGACAACTTTAGAGACAATGTAGAGCTGGTCTAAAAGGACAATTTGCAAATTTGTCATCCACTGAGGTTTTTATATGTATGCATATGGTTGCTTTCTTTTCACCAGTTTATATTCCATGAAGAATTAGAGATGGCCCCACTGACTCATACAGGGGAATTCTGTGATCAGGCTGCAAACATCTGAAACATGTCCAAGACGACAGAATCTACTGATTTTTTAAAAAGCAGAACTGTACAATAAACTAAATAATAGTGGTGGGGATGTGACAACTATATTCCACTTTTCATACATGAATACTACACGCCAAGAATTACTCTGCCCTCACTGTTGAAGTTAACAAAACCATGAAAAACAATGGCCAGAGATTTGGGACATCAAAAAGTAGTCACTAGTGTAGTCAGACGGTCTACAGCCGTGGTGCCCACCCCTGCTAGGCTTGGTGCCTGCTTTTTTGTTTGTTTTTAATGTGTTTTATTTTATTATTTTAATGGAGATATAATCCAAATACCATAAAATTCACCACTTTAAAATGTACAACTCAGAACAGTCACAGAGTTGCACAACCATCACCAGTATCTAATTCCACAATGTCTCATCACTCCACAAAGAAACACCACTAGCGGTCACTCCCCAGACCCCTCACTCTCCAGCCCTTGGTAACCACTCATTTACATTCGGTCTCTACCTAAAGCCTGCTTGTACGGGAAATAATGTTGATGTCCCTGTCAGAATCCTGAACTGAGATTTTGAGGTCCTGTACCCTATACATTCATATAAATGTTGGATGTTTGGTATGTGCATATTAGCAATCTGTGCTTCCCCCCGATTCGCTGTGTGCACCCTCCCTGTTACTAGCTGTGTCTCTGCAGCGTTACTTTCAAGGGCTGAAGAGATTTCATCAGGTGTTGCATAATGTATCTACTAATCTGGTGTTGCTGGAATTTCCATTTGAATATTGAGTATTTTAAAAACTAGTAACCAGGTTTAAACATGTGTGCTTTGCATTTTAAGAAGCGGCTTCAAAAAGAAGCTACTCCTATTATACTCTTTTTTAGCACCTGCACATTTAGAAGGCTGGCATGGGGTGTGCAGCGGGGCGGACTTAAGCTCTGAGCCCCTTCTGCTCTCTCACATCTTTGGTCTGGAGCAGTCAGAGAGCCAGCTTTCTTTTTTATCAAAAGGAGTTTGGTGACAGTCCCTACAGAACAATCCCTACTCAAAAGTATTTCCTAGATAGTCTATTTTAAAAGTTCCACAGTAGCTAAGTGAAACAGTAAAGCCAGCCCGGCCGGGCATGGCTCAGTGGTTGAGCATCGACCTATAATCCAGGAGATCACAGTTCGATTCCTGGTCAGATCACATGCTCAGTTGCGGGCTCGATCCCCAGGGGGGTTGTGCAGGAGGCAGCCGATCAATGACTCTCTCATTATTGATGTTTCTCTCTCTTTCTCTCCCTCTCCCTTCCTCTCTCTCTGAAATCGATAAAGATATATTTTTAAGAAAACAAAAAACCAGTAAAGCCAAATGCAAACTAAGATCAAAAGAGAGCTCTGTTTATGCCAAGCATTACCCTGTACACTTACAGCCGGGGTCAGAGCCATAAAACCTTACTTCACAAAGCATAACATGAACACCCAGCCTGACTTGCTCCTGTTTTCTAGCACCAGAAAAACAAAACCTTTTCTCAGATTTAGGACCAGGACCTAACGGCATGGGGATTTGCATTTGCATGAAGGGGACAGAGCCCAGTGTCAGAATGGCCAGCAGCTCAGTCTCACTTTACCGGGGAGGCGGGGACTATCCTAGAAAGTCCTCTCTCCCTCTGCCACACACTTAAAAACCCATCTTCGCGCTCCACTGACTCCATTAGGCTAGGATTGTATTATGTGCAAAGGGAGGATAGCAGGCGGGTGGGTGGAGAAGCCAGGGAGCAGCCGGGCAGGGAGTGGGGGGCAGCCCGGGGCGCCCAGAGGTGCAGCGGACTGTGGGGAGCGCCCGGCGGCGTGGCGGACGCCCCGGCTTGAGTGGGACCCGCGACCCGCGCCAGGACATACGCCCTTTCCTGGACGTGGCCGCACATGCAGTCCTGTGACTTCAGTTTCTGTTTTAGGACTCCTTGATTTAGCTTCTGTTTTAGCATTTGCACAGTCATAACTTTATTACAAAGGGTAAATGTCTTGTAAACTAATGGGAAACACATTGCTTGGCATCGTTTATAATGCCAGGATTTACGCTGTAACGCCGAGGGTCTCTCTGACCTCGCAGACGGCATAATCAAACAGCCATGTGCCGCAGTGACTCAGTGCGAGTTTTCATTAGCGCTCATAATCGCCCCTTGGTAATTTGTATGCACATAACAAGCACTCACCTTCACAGTCTGTCCGGCTTCGGGGCCATCCTGGAAGAAGGAGAAAACACAGAGGTGAGAACAGGGAGCTGGTATCTCCTGCTTACTGAGAAATACCGCCTGCTAATAATTTAGGTCCAATTTCATTGTGTGTTAATTTATAGAATTTTCATGGGAACCATTTGCTTCGAATGTGAGGGACCAGATAGTTCTCCACTTCCACCTGAGAGTAAGTCAGAAGTTATGTATAAAAATGATATAAATTCTCCAGTGAGCCAACCCCCTTGCTACTTTTCATGCTCTTTGCTCTCGGCTGCGGTTTCGATTGCATTAAAGGAAAGCTGAAAATGTTCAGGGAGGTGAGGTATCACACGTTTTGGTTATCTTTAAATCAGATGTAGTTTATTTAATGTCTGACTACTTTAAACCTCTGCGCAGGGAATCTGCTAATTCATTAAGCCGGCATATGGGCTGTCTCACATGGGACAAGCCCCAAGAGCTTGCCCTCCCTCCCGTTCTGACCTTGGGGAGAAAGGTGGGAGTGTTCTTGGTAGCTGGGCCCTTTTCCCATTCTGGCTCCTTCTCCAGCTTTCTGAAGCCCAACAAAGTTATCTGCTTAGTTGAAAATGAGCAACCTCACCCAGTAACCAGACACGATACAAAGTCAAGGTAAAGGCTGAGCAGGTTTGGGATCGCAGAACAAGCAATGTCTCCACAATCAGAAGTTCCAAAATTGAATTAGGGCATTGCCTTTAGGCAAGTCTTTATGCCTCTATGACCTACACTAACGGGGTGTGAAATCTTGCCCTGCGGTGTGGGCCAGGACTGAGCAGAACTGTATAACCAGTGCTTTTCAAACTTGGAGTCACAGCCCATCAGTAGGTCAGGATGTAGCTTAATGGGCTACGATCATCACTAAAAACAAAAGAAATCAGAAAACAGAACAAAAACTGTGAGAGTGTATAGCATGAGTAAACACTGTCTTGTGAAATGCTGGTTTCCGATATGTATGTGCATGTCGGGGGTATACATGATTGTAAATAAATATATATCTTATTGTGGTTTAAAGTGAAAGTAAGTTTGAAAAGTTTGAATACATGAAATCACTCAGAGCACAAATCCGTTGCTATATTTATGGAATTAACTTTCTAGTGAATTGTGTTAGGCAACGAGTACTAGCCATTTTTTGTACATGAGAATTTTCTGTTAGTATTTCATTTAACACTGACAGATGGCCAAATGTCTCCCTCCACTTGCCCTCATCTGGTCCCTCTGGAAACAAGATTTGCAGCATAAGCTTCTTAGACCCACCCTGAGCCTAGTTACCTGTTTGAGGCAACTCAACTGGTTTTACATACATCACATACACGCACATGCACATGCATGCACACACACATGCACACCCCTCCCCCCACCCATGGGATTTTTTACAGGAAAATTTAGATACTATTAACATAGCAGCCAAAAGAAATGTTTTTATGAGAAGCAGATGAGCATTTCTAGTAAGAGCCTTTCTTGACTTGAAAACAGTGACTTTATCTGATCCCTTCGGTAGAGAGCTGAGGAGGGTAGAGGAAGGGTGTTAACTACTCAATTCAGCTAAAGCACGGGGTACAAGGTCTTATATTATGGAGTAATCCATTTCTTCCCAAAGGGTCATTGCAGAGTCACCAACTTTCTAGGCCACTGAGGACTTGAATATATATTAATATCCCCAGCTCTTTTCATGGGGCACCCTATGACAAGTGTTGACTCACCTCTGCCTAAAGATCTGCAGTGATTAGGTTCTCATTTCTTTACTACGAGCCTGAACACACCAAATATTCAATCAATGTGCTTCTGACCAGTTGATAACCAATCACTAAGGCTTGATTTACGGACAGACAAAAGGTCTGCTCTCTGTGGGCAAGGCCCCAGCTAACTTGCATATCTCGATTCCACTGGAGGTCGAGCAGGGCTAAGCCCAGGCAGTGCTTAAAACATAGTTACCATGGAGTGAAAATGACTTGTCCAGCCCTAACTCTAGTGAAAGACCTGGAATGCTATAATGCCCATTAAATTATGTGTCCATTACTCCCACCTGTCCTGTAAACCATGCTGCAGACATTATCTCAGCTGATGTTCCACAGTCTACCTGGGGGCCAATGGATAGGAGGGTGGTCTTGGATCAATTCCATCTTTTTCTGCTATTATATAAGACACAAATAACCACAGCTGCCTTCCCAGTGAGATGGCTGGTTAAAACCTGGGACAAAACCTGGTGCTAGAATTTGAAAAGGAAGAAAAGTAATTTCTGAGCATCTGCACACTCACCTGCATAGCAAAGGTGAGAGACGTCCCATGGAAATGCTTTTCCACCACCGTGCCAACTCTCTGGGTTGCCTGAAACAAGTCAGCTACTTCATCAGGACGCAGATCTCGGAAGCGCTCCACAGGCCGAAGGGGACACACCAGGACATCTGCAGTGGTCTGTTAAGGGGCAGTCTGCTTGCTCTGGGTAGTAGTTTTACTAAGACATTTATGTCCACAATGTTGAATCCCCTTGGCCCAGGACCTGAACTCTAAAGACTAAAAAATCAAGGAACAAATATTTACCAACCACCGAACTCCAAGGGGTTCAAAGACTTACAAACATGGTTAATTATACTTTGAAGGAGAAGCTGTATTGAGCGGAAGAAATTCTTTGAAGAGCAAGGAACACTAGTGGTTCAGAGAGACTCAAGTGACCACTGAGATAATTATGCCAAGAGGGAAGATCTCTTCTGGACTATTGCTTCCTGACCCCTGTTCTAAAGCTCTGGCATCTTAAGCAGCCCAAGGCACTGGGCTGGAAAAGCAGCTGGAATATCCAGTTGGTTTCTCTATCTAGAGGAACATGATCAAAATTTTAATTTCAATATCTCTTTGGAGAAATCTGTAATGAAAATACATATTCAATAGTAATTTTATTTATTTATTTTTGAAACGAGTGTAGACATTCTGAAAACATACAGTAAACTTCACCTAATAACCAACAGAAGTGTCATGTGGTTAAACAATTTATGACAAGCTTTCCTCAAACTGTTCATTAAGAATTCAAGAAGTCAGTTAAAGGTAAATCGTCAATTTAAGAAAAGGGTTGTCTGCTTGTGCAAACAAAAGCATCTTAATGCATTCTGTAAGTGAGGCTAGACAAGTCAACATACTCCCATTATTAGTCTGAACAAACAACAAGATCTAGAGAAAAAGATATGTAAATTTAATCATTTGTTGATAGCAAATTAATATTCAACATTACATCATTAATAACCCTTCAGTTCCTATTTGTATCTGAACTCCTCATATGTGTGTAGGTATATACATACACACATAAGATGTATTAACTTTTACCCTGGCCGGGGGCTCAGTCGGTTGGAGGGTCATCCCGTACACTAAAAGGCAAGAGGCTGTATGTTCGGTTCCCAGTCAGGGCACATACCTAGGTTGCAGGTTCGATTCCCAGTCAGGCTGTGTACAGGAGGCGACCAATCAATGTCTCTCTCTCACATCTATGTTCCTCTCTCTCATTATTTCTCTCCGTTCCTTTCTCTCTAAAATCAATAAAAACGTATCTTCAGGTGCAGATTTTAAAAAAAAAAAAGATATATTAACTTTTGTTTGGTTTTTAGATACCAGCAGGAGGAAAAACGCACTCTAATGTTCTTCTCTGTTTCTTTTTTCCTCTTATCTTGTTGTTTTAAGAGAACATGCTTCTGCCTGGAGCTAAGCAGCTCAGGGTCATAATAAAATCACAATTCTACAATCGCTAGTCTCACCAGCATATTGAGCGGTTTAGGCCGTCACACAGCAGGTAGGACTTGGCCCCAAGGGAAATGCCCTGGGCTCAGCTGGGCAGGCGGGGTTCCCATAAGAAAATAATGAGCGGAAAAAGAGGGAAAATGGACCAATTTTGTTTATAATCAGAAAATTTGTGTCAACAGTAAACTAGGAAGGGGAGCATTTGTTTAATCTCAGCTCATTTTTCAAGAGAGAAGGGAGGCCTTCGCCCACAGGGCATCTGATTCCTAAAAAGATAATTATCCTTTTGGAGCAGGGCAGTTTTGTTATCATGGGTCAATGAACTGTTTAGAAATGAAGAATTGCCTTTCATTTCCTTTCAGCAGAGCCAGTCTCCACTCCCACTCAGTTGCTTTTGTTTGTTAAAAAGGACCTTTCCCCACCTTCCTCCTCCCCAGTTTAATTTACACCCTCCCTCAGGCCCTGACTTCACCAAACCACAGCAAGGTGGGGACTCTCAGGCTTCCAGCAGAGCCCCTGGCTGTTGTGGTGGGCTGCATCCACACAGAAACTGGGTGGGGAAGAAACAGCATTGTATTTCAATGATTGCTTGCTGTGAAAACAGGTGGAAGGAGCCTGATAATCTCTGTAACTTTAGTAATATCAATGACATCTGAAAGGTTGTTTTTCAATGCCTTAAAAAAACTTTGTCATATCAACTGTCCATTTTTCGAGTCTGATGATCAGGATTAGCTTAACCAGATGTTTAATAATTTAAAAAGCTTATGGAATCAAATTAAAATGTCTGAATTTGTCAGATGTTTTATCCTGTGCAGTATATCCAACCGCAGGGTGATACATCACATACATTTATTATTTTAATTAATATAAATGTTAATAATAGTAATACCACATGTCACAAAACAGTTAAACAGGCTAAATACATTCTCATTCAGGGGACTATTTTTTACCAGCCCATTTAGGCAACATTGTCCTGACATATACAGTCTCAGCAACCCAACCCTTTAAGAAGTCATTTTATCTGCATATAACACACATGCACACACACATTTCTATGCAAATAATAAGATAAATAAAGACAACTTTTAAGGGTGCTTACGGGGCAGGTGTTCATGTGGGTGATCATTTTCTTTGTTTTGTTAGGACTCAGAAGATGGCCACACAGGCATCTCAACCTGGAAGTGGCCCCAAAGGGAGGCCCCACACGATGCTACAGGGCGGTAGAAGGGTCTGGAGCTCCGCAGGGTGCAGGTCTGGAGCTCTGGGCGCTGTGTGAGTAGTTGACCTGGCCAGTAGCAGGCTGACTATCCAACACAGTCCCTGGGCCATTCTAGGCACCAATTGGGCATCAGAAAGTAAGGACCAACCATCGCCTTTCAGTTCCTTTAAAACCAGAGCAGAAAAGAGCCTATGCGTAAGCCTCGCCACAGGCTACGTCCTGACCGATGCCCACCCATGCCCCAGACCTCTCCTGCACACTGTACATATGCCACGTCTGCTTTCTTTCTGTTCCTCAAACAGTCAGCCCCTTCCCAGATTTGGAGCCTGTTCCTAGCTATTTGTTCTCCCTGGAATGCAAGTCCCGACGATCTCCTCATGGCTGCTTCTCGCCTATAATGCAGATTCTGATTCCAAGGCCACTCTCTCAAAGGCCCACTTAAGTGGAGGTGCTTGAACCGCTGCTGCTTACTCATGCCTACGCCAGGCCCTATTAATCTCTCCTTGGCCCCTGCCCCCAGCCCGTAGTTTTCTTGGTTGGTTACCACCTACCCAGATGAGAACATCAATTCCACAGGAGTGAAAACAGTCTTCTTTACTGATATTTCACCACCATCTATAACACCAGAGACGTTTAATAAGTATTGCTGGGATGAATGAATAAATAATAAACCAGATCCTCACATCAGCCACCTCTGAGTACTAAAACCCTGAGGAAATTCATTTACTTTTCAATTATCTATACAAGATTGGGATAGTCTGCAAGATTTTTTTTCTTAATTCAAAGAGCCTTTTATCCTTAATATCTGGCATAGTTAGAACTAATGTTGGATGAGAGCTGGAGAAATGTAAACTCATTTGTAACGTAAACTAATTTTCATATGAGCCCAAAGGAAATATAATTATGAAGGTAAAGTCCTTTTTTAAAGATCCTTTTATAATTAGAAAGAAGTAAGTTCTAGAATATTCACAATCTCAGATAAACTACATAGAGAAAAATGCTGCTGTATACTGTGACTAGGAAATGTAATTCACTTGCTCATTCAGGAAACAGTGAGCACCAGTTGGTGTAGACACTATGCTAGGCTCTGGGGATAGCAAAGGAGAGCAAGGAGCTGCTCCGGTCCCTCAGTCCAGGATGCAGCACTGAGGCAGAGAGCTGCAGGACTAGGAGAGGTACAGATTCAGCATCGAGGGCTGCAGAGGCAGAGAAATCGGGGGCACCTTAGTAAGGCAAGGGTTTTGGGGTAACCATGAACAACTCCAAATTGGATGGATTAGCCCATGGCTACCTGGTAATATAAACAGGTTCATAAAGGATTTAGAGTAGGTAAGCAAACTTTTTCTACAAAGGATCAGATGTAAATATTTTAGGTTTGTTGGGCCACATGCCCAAGCAACCATAGACAACACAAACACTAATAAGTATTGCTATAACCTAATAAACAAAAAGAGGAGGCTGGCCAGATTTGGCCCATGGGCCTTAAAGTGTCAACCCCTGATACAGAGGAATCACATTAGAAAGAGGTAGCTAAAGGAAACGGGAACTATTGGAGGCCTATTCTTGTTTCCCTAAGTTGAGGACTATAATGCTAGCTTAACAGCCTATTGGATGAAGATTACAGTACCTTACACAATTTAACTGTCAGAGAAAAACCTGAGCATGGTAGAGCATGTTTATGACCTTGTACAATGCTTCTGATGCTTTAAAGACTAATCATAGCCAGAAAACGTTAGTTATGGTATTGACACCAAGAAATAAATCATGAGTCTTTCTCCCCAACACAAGTAAAAGGAGCCTCTGCCATCTCTAATTGGGAAAATGCAGCATATCATCTGCAAACACATGAGAGCACCAAAGCAGTGTGCTATTTACAAATTCATCTGAGAATAAAAGTACTTTCTCAAAATAAGTGCATAAGCCGGGGAAGAAAACACCATATTGCTTGAAGATGGTAGGTATGGGTTACGTGTTTCTCCTAGACAAACAAATCAGGGAAAGCAAATTAATTTTAAAGAACAGCAGACAGCTCTTGTAATTCTACTGCCTCTGTTTATATGCCAATTATTTTAAGGTGTATCACAGATGCAGTATAATTTGATATGGAGATTCTTAGGTTTTGTTAATGGATAAATCCCATATGACACATAGGCTATAAGAACACACTTTCTCCTGGGTCCTCTTTGCTTGAGATGAACACCTCTGAAGAGACTCTTAAGCCAACATGCAATGATAACCCTTAAGAAGTTAATCTACTCAACTGAATTTAATATATGTTGATTCGGTACTCGTCACACATGAAAACCCGTGAAAGAGATTATCAAATGAAATCTGGTCTCTCCCTACAACCTAAAGTAGAGACATCCATTTAGTATAGATGGACAATAGTTGCAGTTTAGTTCCAGTGGTCGGCAGAGGTTCCTGGTAGCGGAGGGAAATCGAAGACGGCTTCTCACTGCAGATGAGATTTAAAGTGGACTTTACAAATGAGGGCGTAATTCAAACATGGATTGGCTGGCAATCCACTCACCCACCCATTGCACCGCCAAAGCCTTCTCTTGGTCCAGGGCTCGTACTACAGTTTAGGATGCCAAGATAATAGGGCAGGGTAACCGACCTTGAAGAGTTCACGCTCTAGTGTCCCAAAATGTCATGCCGTATAAACAGACCATTACAGCACAGATGAGTGCTATGGATAGAAATTAGCACAGAATGTTGTGAGAGCACAGAGGAGGCAGAATCTAACTTTGCCTAGGGGATAGATAAGCTTTTTGGTATGGGCTTTCATTTCAATTGTCTAAAATCAGCAAGTATTTCTCCAAAGTTGGACCCAATCAGTCCATGAAAATGGCCTAGTGACTTAGGGTTAGCTTCAAAGAAAGTTGTCAGGCATTCCTCCTTTGGCCAAAATCACTGTTTCATTTATGTATGTCCTCACATATACTCAATCTTTCCAACCAACCCATAAAATACTTTTATAATTCCTATCGTGCTGATGAGGAAATTGCAGCTTATAGAAAATATGACACTCGTGCAAGACAGCGCACACACACAATATGAGACTAAGGCTAGACTTCAACCCAAGCCTGCCTGATTCCGAAGTCCATGTTCCTGACTGTAGCTCTGAGATGCTGTGTTTGCACAGCTTTCACGACCAGTCTCTGCTTGTCCTCTTGCTGAAAGTGTGCCCGGCCTGCCCAGGGTCCCTCTCCTCATGGAGGGGAACCAGCGGTTTCATGAAATTCAAAGATACTGTACAAAACTGCTAAAGGCCTAGCCTTGGATGAAGAAAGCCGGGGGGGGGGGGGGGCGGCGCACACAGTCCCGTGGTGGAAGGGGTCTCAGGGCTGGGGAAGAGAGAGTGAACATGCCCTCGAGCTAACGGAGAGCTGCGAGCAAGGACATCAAAAGCCAGAGAGCGATCTTGGCCAGGGGATCAGCGGGGTGAGGTGGGTGCAGAGCCTGCATTTTCCCCCTTTTCCGTCTTTGAGCTCGGGTTGCTTAAAGGTAACTTCCACTCCCCTGGGCTGCCAGACTCCAGAGTGAGATTAGATATTACGATCAATGTCAGTGGATTACACTGTCAGACACACCGGAAAACCCCTTTGCTTTTGGACAATCTAATTATTGGGAGTCATTGACTTCCTCATGGCATCGTTTATATCGCCAAGGACCACTAGAAACCTGGTAATACCTCTTTTTCTTCTTCCTCTCCACTGTCACCACCAGCCCAGAAGTGACTGTCTCTGTTCTTTAGGATGGAAACACTTAGTGTGTTTTCGCCACGTCACAGTGGTATGACAACATGCCGGGCCCTGTGGTGAACTCTCGCTGACACACAGCTAACCCAGAATACACACGGTTAAAGGAAGAAATCAGATGGAATCTTTGCACTAGCCGAGCACCTAAAGTTGTTGTGGCAGGTTATTTGCAAACATTACTCCAAGAATCCTTCCCATCCTACATGCCCCTTTGCAAAGTGGCTTTGCTCCCCTTCGCCTCAGGAGCTGTAGTCTGTGTCCCCTCCCCTTGAATCTGGGCTGGCCTCGGGACTTGCTTTGATCGGTGGAATGGGATAGAAATCTTGCTGTGTGACTTTCCAAGTTCAGCATGAACAGAATTTGCATCTTCTGTTGTTGTTCCCTTGGACCCTGAGACGAGCATGCTGTGAAAAAGCCCAGCTAGCCTGTTGAACAGAGCTGCGTGGAAGAGAACTGAGGTCCCCCGGCTGATAGCCAGCACCCACTGTCAGGCTGTCCAGACCCAGGAGCGCCACTGACTGACTCTGAACTTCTGTATCAGTTATCTATTACTCCATAATGATCTACCCCAAAAACACAGGGGAACCATTGATTTGTTTTCTTATTATAACTCTGTGGGTAGTTTTTGCTGCTGGTCTCACCTGAGCTCACTCATGCAACTGCTTTCAGTTGGCTCGGATGGGTGCACTAGGCCCCTACTCTCCACGCTCTTAAATTCCATCTTCTGATAGAAGGAGTGGAAAGACCACATTGAAAAGAGGTATGAGCACTGGAAGTCATGTAGCATTATTAGAACAATCTACCAAAGTTGGTAACTCTGAAAGAAGTTCTGGGGCTTTTGCAGAAATGAACAAGTGCCCAAGGTATCCTAGATCTAGTGAGTATATACAGCCAAGGCATTTTAGAGCTGGGATGGATCTACTCCAATACCTCCCTTGTTGGTAAAAAATGGGGGTTAGAAAAGTTAATTGAGCTGTTCAAAGTCACACAGTTAGGGACACAACTGGAATTGAAACTCAGCTGTTTGGCTTTCCAAACCAAAGTTCTTCCTATTAGACATGAGATGACAAAATGTTGCACCTCAGCCACATGTTCTAATGCTAAACCTACGGCAGACGGCAACACTCGGCCACATAAATCTCTTTGTGAACCACTGAGACTCAGAATCCTTGTCGATCGTCACCTCTGAGCAGTCACCACCAACGGGAGTGGGCATGGACCACGAGACCGATGTGTCCTTTCTGTGGCCTCCTGTGCTGCCTCCTGCACCACAGAAACGACTGCAAAGGCCTGGTACAGTCAAGAACGAAGTGCGATTCTGTAAAGGTGAGAATCGGCCCAACTGCATCAAATGTTCATTATGTTGCTACATTTTTAATGCAAAATACACTTGATAAGTTCAAAACTTGCTCATCAAGGATAATAATTGATGATTAAAAATAATTTTATGAGCATTTCCATGACAAATATGAAATATTAAATACAGAGCCATGGCAGAGAAATGGAAATGTACTAATTTAGATGATTAATTTGAGAAGACAGCGGAATAATATGCTCAGGCCTGCTCCCATTTATTTTTCTATATCTGATCTATGCTAGGGATTCGTATTATAAAAGTCACTAAAATAAATCAAACCATCAACATATCATTGACTCTGATGAGGCTGATCAACATGTGTATATATGAGTATGGAGTGGGTCTGTATCAAATGACAAGACAAAAAATCATTCCTTTCTTCTAAAGGAATCATAAAGAAGAGCCTATATTCACCTCCACTGCAGATCAGTAAGCAGTTCAGTGACACGCAAGGAACCTCCCTGCTTTCACTGCAGACTTCTGCAGACCCTTGTAGTGAATTATTTGCTCTAACAAATAATCCTAGACCTTGCAATGTTTAAAATAAATTATCGCTTCAAAAACAACAGGATGGTACATGAGGTATTTTTAAAGAGAAGATTCAATTTATTTGATGCCAGTAGCACAGCTGTACCAAAGTAGGTGGCATCTCAAGAAGCGACCTACTATTCACAATGTAGGCACATCCGTGACTCTTCTAATCAGACAGGTGGAACTATTGCCCCCAACATTAAGAAATACAACTCTGAAAAAAGCATCTTGCCGGTTTGGGCCACACCTTTCTTCCCTGGATATTAACATACCCATTTCAGTAATTCAGTGAAGACCACGAGACATGCATCAACCATAAGCATAAACGGCATGGATACAATTTTAAGCAAATTTGATTTTAAGAATGTGATCAATTCCAGGACAGTGTGATTAAGACGATGGTAGTATTGTGCTCCTGCCTGGGTCCTGAGGCAAGCATCTCACGAACATCTACAGGAATTCTCATGTCTTGTCCTGGAGAATGCTCTGGGCCACAGATGCAGGGAGTTGTCAGTTAGCTGCGGTGGAGGAGCCAGGGATCCTGCTCCAGGCAGATCGGCCCCGAGCAGTCCCTGGAAGTCCTGCACTGCCCTGGCTGCTCGGAGGTGAGAATCACATGCACAGGGAGAAGTAAACAGGCCGCTTGCAGAGACAGTAAAAGGCAAAGGAGCCTGCAGCCTGGAGGCAGATTCTTTGGTTTAAATTTCACACATGATTCTGTGAATTTTTCAAGGCAAAGGAATCCTGTGTTGATTATCCTGAAAGAATCAGAATTGGCAAAAGTTATACCTATGTGAAGCTAAATATGTGGGGAAAATAAATAATATCAGAAGGGGAAAGAAAGAATATATAGCATTTGTTTGCTGCCTACTGTGCCCTTTAAGGCAGATAATATCACCCCATTCTTCCACATTTGGAAATTGAAACTTAAGATGTTAAACTACAAAACCACAGTCACAGAGTAATGAAGTAAAAGTCTGGGCTGGGACCCTGTGGTAAAACTGTCTACGCTGTTTCAATGCCTCCCAAAATCATAAAAGTCTCCATGTTCCTACTCAGTGATCACTACAGCAATTCACCAGCATGTTGGGTCCATGAGATGTTATTAGACACTATACAGAAAAAAAAAAAATCATGGTCAAAAGAGATTAAGAAACACTGAATGAAATGAAGTAAAATAGGTTTCTTTACAATACTACTCATCAGAGTACTTAATGTTCATTCTGACTTCCCAAGAAGAGATACTGTGCAGCATTTCTCACATTTGCTTAAAACTAAACTATTATTTTACTTTTTCCTTTCTTTCTAGAACATTGCATAGGACAGATATTCTAGGGGACGTTCGCTGGGAATCCTGAGGATCATTTACCTAAACATAGAGATACTGGAAGATTTCTGCTTTTTAAACAAAACATAAACATCCTATTATGTGAGCAAAGCAAGAGGGCATTCTGGTGAAGGAACTGTGCTGAGAAATCGAGCATTAAAATACACCAAACGGGGTATGGCAGCCATCAGTGCTATTTGCAAACTGCTCGAGGCTCTTGTTATGTCCAGGCACATGATAGGATTATGCATCCTGGATCTTTGTGGTTGGGTGAAGCTGAAGGAATTCTGGCCAAGGATTTGTGAATAAACGTGATGTATGTCACTTACGGACTAGAGCACTTAGCTGCCAGTGTGAGACCCCAAAGCCCTGTCTTCTTTTCCACCGCACCAGCCACGCTGGTCACGCAGTGGGCACCAGACCATCACTGCAGGTCAGCAGGGGCTCTCTGGTCACCTCTCCTTACAGGAACAGGAGCAAGTTTGTTAAGTAGGTTTCATCTCTTTTGCCGACTCCCACTAACTTGGAGTAGCTGCTTGGAACAGCAGGTTAAGGAGGATTCAGAGGCCTCGGCAGGGATCCAGAGGGCGGAACAGAGGGGCTCACTCGTTTGCCCCGCCAGGGGGTTGGGAGAATGTCAGCATGCACGCCAAGTATCTGCCCTTCTCCAATTAGCAATAAAAATACCTTTTCCAGGCTCCCTTTCCCCCTTTCTCAATGACATGGAAGGCATGTCTAGGTCTTCAAATGTCTCTGAGTAACCATTATAAAAGTCTAGCATTATTGGTATTGTTCTAGAGATACACAGAAGGATGTGTAATTTAAATAATTTCACTAAGAAGAGTATTGAAAAAGAAAGTCACTGTCACTCACAAAGTGCAGACACAGGTGTGGGGACACGCCAAGATGACAATGCTGTAAGAGTGCTCGGAAATGTTAAGAGCTGGAGGAGTATCGCCAAGAAAAGGTAAAATGCACTCAGCAGCTGAAAGAAATATTAAGGGCCATCCCCAGAGAGGGATTTTTTTAAACTACATATATACTCTGCTATGAGAATCACTTCAAAAATTCTGAAAAGCTGTTTTAAAAAGTCTAGAGTTGATCAGAAAGTAATGCTAAATGTCTGCAATTTATTGGAAAAAGCACACGAAAGATCAATAATTTACACCGTATACACTTACATGCATGTGAATGAGAGAGCACCCCGAGTGCCCATCCCACAGGGTGACCAGGCTGAAGCCCACACTCACACATGAACAGAGTCCGCCCCAGGCAAGTTCCAGCAGGTCCCGGAAAGTCGGGATTCCAGCTGTGGGTTTATTTATGACACTTGAGAGCCACTGAAAATTCCAGTTTCCATCAGATCATCAGTCCAGTTGGACAAGCCAAGGAAGAAACTGACACTTCACAGGCACCATGTGGAGGCAAATACATGTGGCACAGACAGACTCTTTAACAGGAGAAAATAAATAGAGAGGAAATGGGAAGTAGAAAGGAAGGGAGAGACATACAAAGAGAATACTTAGCAGGAAAAACATTCTTAGAAGACGGGAAATATTCCCCAGTGACAGGTTCAACTGGCATTCCCGGTGCCACCCAGTGTTTCCTGCAGAGTCGGCCTTCAGTGGGTACTTGGTAAAAGAGTAAAGGGCACATTTGCTTATCCATCGCTTAATCTGAGAAACAGTTATTTCTTGTAAGTAACCCTTCAAATGTTTCAGAAATTGTCCTTTCCGAGAAACCACTCAGAGACCAGACTGAACTGACTTATATAAAAACAGTCGAGGGGAATGCATTTAACACTAAAAAACAAACAAAAAACCCACCCAAGTGCCTAATCTAAAAAGACCCAGCTAAGATTCTGAATTAATCCCCAGCCCAGCCCCCCAAATTCAGTTCCCCATGAGTTAACGCTCTAAAAGACATCATGTGAGAATATTTTATAGTGAAAGGTGTTCAAGTGATTAATGAATGAACTTCTCAATGAATTACTGAAGGAAGACCATAAAGCCAAATTTGGGAGGAAAGGGTAAAGGCAAAACCTTTTTTAGGACTTCGCACGTTCTTCATTTATTTGTTAAGCGTGTGCCAGTAAGAGCCTCCCACCCGGTAGGCAGCGTGTGAGGCACTGAGGACAGCGGCCCGCCGGCCCCACGCGCCCTGTCCCCTCCAAAGGCGTGCGCCCTAGAGGGCGGACAGGCACGGGGCAAGACAGGTCAAAACGCGGCCTCTACCGCGAAAGAGGCGGGTGGCCATGAGAAAGCACAATATGACAGTATGCGGGAAGAACATTCCAAGCCAATCCTCCAAATCAGCAAGCCTGGCTCGTTCGCCTGGGGCGTGGGGAAAAGCACAGGCTCTCCACAGCCTTGGCTGGCGCTGGGGATTTGCTCTATGTGCGCGCACAGCCCCTGGGGCATGTCAGGCGGTGGCGGGAGAGGCGTGTGACAGAACCCGAGTTCCCTTCTAGAAAGATCATTGTAAATGCCGTGTAGAAAAAAGATTCACCAAAGCAAGGATGAAAGCTGAAGGCCATCGGGGATGTCTTTGCCGGAGGCTAATTGGAGATTCCAAAGGGGCCTGGACTCCGGGGGTGGCGGCAGAGGGGCAGAGAATCCAAGACACATTTCGGAGGCAGGAGCACCAGGACTCGCAGGTGGGTGGCGGGCAAAGAAGACTTGGGGCTCTGGCTTGAGAAGGCAGGTGGAGAGTTAGGTAATTTAGAAGATCAGGGGGAAGGGGGCAGTGTCACCGGGCTCACCATTTAGAGACCTTTCCTTCTTGAATTTACAGATCTCCTAGAAGCAACTAAAGCACTCCCCTAACCTGGTGTAGGGATGGGCTCAAGTGCTTCTATGAATTTCCTAAAATTGTTTGCAAAATAGGATGTGTGTGTGCATACCGTTCTCTGTGGTCTTTGCCTTGCACAACATTCTTAGTCTCCTGGTCCCAGCTAAGATAAGAATCACTGATTTAAATTAGCAGAATTATTTGAAATTAGTCCCCAAGAGAATGATTAAAAACAGGCTCATACTTTTATTCACTTTAGCTTAGAATCTAATAAACCCTCTCGTAAAGAGTGGGGGGAAAAGGTTTACTCTGAGTCTGAGCCATGTGCTCATGAGGATGAACCCTCCATAAAAGACAAAGTTTTTTTTTTTTAATAGCATAACAATAAAGTCATTTTAATCTGACTCAGTAATGAACAATTTAAGATGCGTCTCTTCCAACAAAAGACAGCTGGACACATAAAGATGATTGTGGGATCCATTCAAAATTAAAGAACAGGCTAAATCATTTACAACAATAAAAATGCAGAGAATCCTATGGTTGGGGGAGGGAGTAAAAACTCTAAGTAGCAAATCGTTTCCAAATGTTTCCAAAACAGGAAGCAAAAGACATTGTTGTGTCGCTCTGGTGGCTTCCAGAATAGGAAAAGTTAATCAGGCAGTCTTTAAAAAAAAAGAAGCAATTTTAAAAAATTAATTAAAAAACCCAGAAACTTCAGCAATGAACTACATTGCCAGGGTGTCAAGAAAGCAGGCTTTTCAAGACAATGATCTGCACGCAAACATGGCTCAGCATTCAGCGCTCGCCCTCCAAGCCTGTGAAAGAAAAAGTTTTGTTCTTTCCATCTCCCAGAAGAGGCTCTGACAGCTTTAAAAAAATAATAATTTAAAAAATGCATTCACAAATACAGGGTTTCAAGCCAGAAACGCCTTCTAAGTCACTCTTTCTCCCTCAAGCTTTTGCCCCGCTCTGTGTGCTCATGTATTAAAAACATATCTTTGCTGCTGACCAGTCCTGGTGTGGAGAATCCAACATTGGCCCCAATGTCCCTCATTACCAACATCACCATCATCACCCTCATCTTTGCCATCATTACGTAAAACAAGGTAGAAATTGCTTGGATTACCATGACTGTTGCTAAAATAAGTGTCTGAAATTTCTTCTTGGTGACTAAATGCTCCTCTAGTAGACTGACGGCGACCCCAAATCCTATGCCACAAAGCAGAGAGGTTCTATCATCGCTAATGTCTCCGTACAGAAAACACCAGCCTCTGCCTGAAAAGATGCTCTTATTGAGACTCTCACCTGGTTCATCTTAATCTACGAAAAAGAAAACAAAACCAAGGATAATTCAAATGGAGAGGGATTATGGGTTTTGTATTATGGGTTTTCAATGCTATTGATATCTCTATGTTCATAATAATGTATCTAATATAGATCATTGCCTACAGAGAAGTGCTATCCAATGGCAGTTCTGCAATGATGGAAATGTTCAATATCCTACACTGTCCCATATTGTAGCCACTAGCCCCACGTGGCTACTGAGTATTTAAAATGTGCTTATTGTGACTGAAGAACCAAATTTTAATGGTACTTAATTTTAATTTATTTTCATCTCAAAATGAACAATTTAAACTTTCAATTTTAATTTAAATAGCTACCTGCAGTTAGTAGCTACTGCATTAGGCTGTGCCTCAATAGAGGGCTTGAGTGCATGGCAACAGGGAAGGACGGGAATGGGGGCAGACTGGAGGACACGTGTCCCAAGGCGGGCAGACACTACTCACATGTTTATTCTAAGAGAAACTGGAAATCCGCATCTGTAATTCTCTCATACTTAACTTCTGGCAACTACAGGCAGCCCTCACCTCACATGATTCCAACGTGCGCAAATTCCACTGTCCACAGCTTAAACAACATCAGTTCCCCAACAATATAGTTGAAATTTCAGTCACTCTGGTTTATATCCTCGGAGTCAATGCGTGAAGTCCAAACCCACCATGAGGTCTCCAGTCCACAAATCACTACGTTTAACAACAGACGTGCACAGGGATCAGTGACCAACCCTGTCCCTTCTTTCCAGTCTGTCATTGATTGGTCCCTGTGCTCTGTCACTCGGTCACATACAGCCTGCAAAGCCTTCTGGTCTTCCAGTGATAAACCCCAGTGACATTTTACGCAAATGGACAATCAGCAGAGGGAACTGGCCAACAAATACGAAAGTGCCACAAAGAAACAAAGAGCGGTGATGCTGGCCTTGAAATGAGATGTAGAAGAAGTGAAAGAAGACGGAGCTGCTGGGGAGACTCCAGATGTGCAGACAGGCAACTGGGGAGGGGACACTTACCGACAAGTGCGGGAAGCGGTCATGAAGGAGGCGGGTGCGCCAGAGGGAGCCAGGCCAGCAAAAAGCTCACATTGTCAAAAACTTCCTATTTCACTACGTTGAAAGCACAAAGGATAACGATGAAAAGTGAGCCACACTCAGAAAGGAGCATGACCACTTGCCAAAGCGTAGGAAAGATGCGCTCTCTGTATTTTAAATTGCGCAACCACAAAAAGCAGGCAAGCGCCGTTCAAACTGGTCTTGACAAATGTTTTCCAAAGAAAATAAGCACTTCCGTTCTTAATGTTTCTATTGTTTTAAATTACTGTGTACTGAATAAGTATTAGTCTTAATATTTTGATTTCCCATCATGCTTTAACAAACAAGAGTTTTAAGTGTTTTAACAAAAAAATGTTAACGGTCACGGAAGAGCATAATTTCCCCCATTGATTATTGAAATTGCTTTGCATGGTTTCCGATAGGTGTCGTTTTCCAGTCCCCCGCTGCTGGGCACAGTGAACACTGCACTCAAACGCATGATCAGTACTGGGCAGGACAAGCGGGAGGTGTGGCTGATGGGCACAGATTAAAAACCTGGGTCAGGATCCAGTGTCATACTCTACACGCATCCCCACTACAGCAGAAGAGAGTGGGGGGGAAATAGAAGAGTGTAGACGACTTTAGAAAGATGGATTTATCCGAAACTCTGTCCAGGAAGGTAGGTGCTTCTGAATTCTTCCGACAGACTGTCTGGCAAAAATAAAGTTAAGAATTTATTTTTTTTCTGCCCCAAATAGCTTAGTTGAGAACTGCATGTTACAACACCTCCTGACCCCTGAATCCATCATGAAATCTGGCTGTTAGGCAGGAAGGGTTGTCTGCCAAAGGTTCCCGTGTTCATAACAACCTGAAGGGAGGGGGTCACGTCTTGAGCAACAGCAAGGCCGTGCATGTCTCCCAGGGACGAGGGACAGGCGCAGTTCCTGCCCAAGTCCTCGCTGTGAGCCTTCCGCTCACGATGTCCCACCCCAGGCACTGTCCACAGTGCATCGCCCGCCACCAGTCTGTCACCAGAGGGCAGGGGTTGGGGGACACGAAGAGGGTAAAGGGTTCAAATGCACATGGTGGTGGAAGGAGAGACCGTGTGGTGAGCGCACAGTGTGCTATACAGATGCTGTGCTATAAAGTCGTGCGTCTGAAACACATATAACGCTATTAACCAACGCTGCCCCAATACATTCAATTAAAAAAAGAGACCATCTCCTCCCTCAATTCAAAGTCACCTCTTAGGGGACCTGCGTGCCCCATCTACAGCACCCCTTCTTCCATAGCTACCCCCATATCTGTATTCTTCAGAGCCTCATTCAAATCCTGGAAGGACAGTAGCCACGTATGCTTCTCTCCTTCCCATCCAGCATGTACACTGAGGTGAGAACAGGAGTCAGAAATGTGTGGTTTTCCGCCGCATCTAGCGCCCAGCATAATTCCTGAACGCAGAGAACTTTCTACACTCTGGGCAAATGGGCAGGGGCATGGTTTGAATAAACACCTATTTGTGTGACTGACTATTTGAATGAGTGGCTGTTGAAATGGATCACTGATTAATTAATAAATTAGGCCGAACTGTTATTTTCATAAGCAGAAGGAGAAAAAAGCCAACTGCTTTCCTCTTGGATGATGTTTCAGGCCCGCAAACGGAACATTCTCTGGGTTGTCCTCCTTTCCCTAAGTTTTGCCCTTAGACGAATGAATCTCAATCTGAGCATTCTTGCAGCGAGCTCCCCACGCCCAGCCCACCACTCGCTCAACTACAAGATGAAGGAGTCTCACTTCCAAGCGGTATGTGTGACACAGCTTGGGAGTTTTTGTTGAGAATAAGCTCAAGACGAGTTGACGGAGAAATGTTGATGCCACAAAGCACATTTTATCTCAGGCTGCGAATACAAGTCTGATACTGAGTCGAGGGAGGCGATTTCTCACTCTGATCTTTGTGGGCAAGTCTCCTTGTGGAGTTTTCCGTGAACATGGGAGCCACCGGGGAGAGCCTCTCGCACATTCACAAAAGGAATAAGTACAGATGAGGAAGATCAGAGGAAATGGAAATAAAAAAACAAGGGCCAGCCGTTTAAGCCAGAGCCTGGGAAAGGCTGCCGGGCTCGGGCGAGAAAGATGCAGGCTCTCCGCCCAGTAAGTGGCAGAGCAGAAAGCAACCAGCACAGGGTGGGACAGAACTGGGGTGCAGGGTGGGCTGCGGAGTAACCCAGGTCTGCGTTCGCTTTCCATTTCTACCCCCTTTTTGCTATTTGACTTTGGACACATAAATTGTTTGAGTCTCAGCAACTTCATCTGCCAAATGGGTATTGCTTATTCCGTTTGCACTATTTTCAAGGTAACAGTTCGAGGTAAATAGCTCCACTGATGGAGTGACTTAAAGTGCAGTACTGTAGCTCTAAAAGTGGAAGAAAAAGCAGATTTACACAAAATTACCAATTCAATCCCTAATGAAATAACTTATCCATGTAAAACTGTTAACAGATGGTTTAGGATTTAGGTCATGGGTTCTTAGCCTGGGTGAGGTTGGGGGGCGGGGTACCATGAACAATTATGGGGGGGTGCATGGAGAGAAGAGAGGGAGTGCATGAAGATTTATGGGAAAACAGCTGCAATTTGTTTTCACTAACTTCTGAGATTTCGCCTCTCCTTAAATCACAAATGTATGCGGTAACAGTAGTATTAATAGTAATAACACTAGTACCTATGGTTTTGTCATAGTATAAATCACAGATATTTTAAATATATATATGAAGTGATAACATTATAGTTGTTGAGAATGCCTTGAATTATCATTTACTCCACAATTATTCATCAATTCTATGAGTATTACAAAATTATAGTAGTCATTATACCTGCCACCAGTTCTTGTTATTTAATATGTAATAAAGTAGTGCATATTTCTCTAAATTGCAGATTGGCTCTTTAATATTGTAATAGCTGCTATTCAGTCACATCAGTTTCCTCTGTATTTGCATATACTTAATTTTCCTCGTTTAAAAACATTTTTGAGAAGAGAGAGCTACCGGCTTCTCCATCCGCCAATGGGGCATGCCTAACAGAAAAGGGTTACAACTCCTGCTGTAGATGAAAAGTCGGGGGGAACTCCATGCTGGAGGAATCGGGGTGTCACTCTCTAAGTCTGCTGGTCGAGCTCAGGACCCTAAGAGTGGGGCACTCAGGCATCATGCCTCCCTACAAAATGCGATTTAAAGTACTGCACTTCAACAAAGGCTTGCACCTGGGACTTACTGAGCCTCAGAGCACACGGTCCAATAAAACTTCTGTGATGGTGAAAATGCACTGCTTGTGCTACCCAATCCTCCAGCCACTAGCTGCCCCTGAAATGTGGCCAGAGCAAGAGAGAACTGCTTTCTCAATGCTGCTCTGTTTTAAATAATCTTTATTTAAATAGTCCCATGTAGCTGGTATCTCCCTACTTAACCATCTGTAGAGCTTTTACAAAACACAGAAGCTAGAGAAATAAGTTAAATAGTACCAAGGAGAAGCAAATGGACAAATCCAGATTATAGAATTGTCTGTATGAAAACTGACCCAGTTAAAGAAAAATCAATGTTAAGAAATATTGTAAAAAAAAATAAAAATATTGTATTAAAAGAAGACTAAAATAAATAACCAAATATAATGTGGAGACCTTGTTTGTACCCTGCTCTAACTAGTTCATGATAAAAAGACATTTTGAAACAATCATAGAAACGTGGATATTACATTATATCAAGAAATTACTATTTATTTTGTTAGGTATGATAATGATATTAGGAAATTTCTACCATTTTTAAAGATGCATATCAACATATGTAGAGTTGGGATAAAAACCAGTTCTAAGAACTGCCTTAAATTATCTTAGCAAAAACGGAAGTGAATAGATGAAGCAAGTATAGCAAAATCCAGATTCAACCACTGAATCTGGTTGAGAGTATAAAGCCTTTTATATTATTTTTACTACTTTTGAGTATTCTGAAATAATCCAAAATGATTTTTAAATGTGATAACGCACCAGCTATAGTGACTGACACCTAGGAAGCGCTCAATAAATGTTAATTAGCAACTATTAACATCATCATTTTTCATAATCCCTAAAGCCAAAACTAAGATCGATTAGGAAAAAGTACCAAAGTTAGCTTTGGGCTCAATATACAAATAAGCTTTTTAACAGTGAGAGCTCTATGGAGTTGGAAATACATTGTCTCCTGAGATGCTGGTCTGAAAAATATTCCTAATAACAAAAACAGCAGTGGCTGGTATCAAGCACGCAGGCGGCAGACATGGGTCTAAGCCCTTTCCACACATTCCCTCGTTTAATCTTCCAGCAGTGTCACAAGGCAGGGACTCTTACTACCCCCCACCGCAGCTGTGCCACAGAGATTGATCACCTGGGGAGGATGTCGCAGAGGCAGGTCAAGGTGAATGGCTTTGCTAGTTGCCCTTTGCCACTCTTGGCAACCCAGAGCCCTTCTGATTCAATGAACGTGTCACGCCAATGAATTGCCAGGCCAGCCAGCTGCCTGGCTCGCACCCGGCCAGCAAGCAGAGGGCAAGTCTCCACTCCACTCACTGAAAGGCCTTGGAACAGCACCTTGCCTCTCCAGTGGGAGACGAAAATCCCACAAGAATTTAATTATCTGTAGACAAGGGGATGATATGATCAAGAAAACGTTATATTTCAACCACTTCATTTATTTATTTTCATATTTCCCATAAATTAGAGGGAAACATCTTCCCCAGGCTGCCATTTGACCAAGAAAGGTCCGTGGTATATCTTTGTCAACAGGTTTCAGAATATAAAGCCAGATTACAAAAACTAAAGTTGATATAAAGGCTGTTGTCACAGGTTGTATCATTTGGAAAGAAATACTGGTGACCTTATCCAGTATGATTGTTATAATAGTAATAAAATTGAATCTTGGAAGATTACACTTCTGGTCAAAGTAGTAAAATGTGACCTTATTCCATTCAACATTGACATTTATTATATTAATTCACATGTAAAAAACTGCATTAAAATGATATTAAAACCCTGGTTAGAAATGGAAATGTTTAAGAAGCTCAGAAATGAGATTTAATTTTAAGAGTCATTGATAGAATTGAGCCGGCTGGATGCAAATCAAACTGAATTCCCCTCACCAATCCCTGGTTCAATTCTACTTTATTATTATCACCCTCTCATTCAGACAAAATGAATTTTTTTTTTTTCCTGATGCCTCTTCAAACATTTTATAAACCTTAACTCATTTTCATCATGCTCTGGAGGAAAAGATAACACAGAAAAATGAAAATGCAAACTTGACCCAGAGGATCCGGCCGCAGGCTGCGGCGGAGAGCGCCTCCTGGGCCCGCAAAACCCCGCACAGCGCGGAGGTCGTGTGAAGGGCCAGAGCCGGCCGGCAGCGTGGACTTGACAGACGGCCACCGCGTGGAGGACAGGGTCATTTTGAATAGTGCCCCAGCAAAAGGTTTTTTTAAAATTTCTTTTTCAATTGCAGTTTACATTCAATATTATTGTGCATCAGTTTCAGGTGTACAGCATCGAGGTTAGAAAATCCTGCACTTTACTGAGTGGTTCCTCTCAACGTTTCAAGTGGCCACCTGGCCCCATACTAGTTGCATGGCTGTGAGGACAGTGTCCCCACTGGGAGCCTGAGTTCCCCACAGTGCCTTGCCAGATGAACATTGCTTGATGATCGAACATGGCCGTGTGCATAATCCGAGTCTCATCTCCAAAGACTTCAAATACCCTGGAGGCCAGTAACACTAAGTAATAAGCCTTTTTATTTTTTGTTCTTATTTGTATCATACAGATACTTAAAAGAACATTAAAAAGATCATAAAGATGAAATAATTATGTGCCCATAATTCCGCCCCCCTAAAGCCACAACCGTTTTCATTTCGTTTCCTTCTAGTCCTGTTTAGAGTATGCACCTCCTTGGCATAGCTACATTCAGGTGGACACAGAGGAAGGAAAAAGCCTAAATAGAAGAGAAGTGACTGCACCATCAGTGTGCTTTTTAACCTTCCCCAAGGCAAGAACGCACCGGGTCACATATTAGGACTCATTTGTATTTCCCACCAGATGAATGCCAAGCTACTCAGTAAGTCCCCATCACTCAGAAGGGACTGCACCCTTCGCCACCACTCCCACTTGTTGACCCCACTCTAGAAGAAAGCGCCTCTAGTGAAAGGAGCTTGGTTTCCATCATTTGAAGGAGGGAAAAATTAACATTATCTGCTAAATCTGGGACAGGTTGGGGAAATACCAACAAAAGGAAGAGAACTGCCAATGTTACCAAGTTTGGGTCCAACATTAAGACACCACTAACAGCATGAAAGTTTTCATCTCACTCTTGAATTTATCTCATTTTATTATCTCTTTAATCTTATTTGTTTGGTTCCATTTAACTCACCCACTTATTTTTATTTTATTATGTACTCTTCCTGTTTTTGTAAGTTGAGCTATACCTTTTCTGAAACAAGGTGGAATATCCCTACTCAGTGTATTTTTGTATTATCTACACTACCCCACAGGCACTAGGAAGTCACACGGGAGTCGATAAACAACACAGTTAGTCATTTAATCCATTTAGCTTACTCAAGATCAAGTAAGTCTTAAAATTGTACACCGAGCTGCTTCTATGCTAAGAAGGAAAAATCACCCAAATACCTTGCAATCTTATTAAATTTCAGAGGAATGATTTCTTGCCTATTTTATATTTTAATAGCTAATAGATTATTATGTTTTCAAGCTATAATATTTAAAAATTTTATGTTCGGTTTTTCACCACTTCCACAAGCACACGTAATTTACACTCTTGCATTTTTGAAAGGGTTTATTATTTTGTGTCATAGTAATTGATCTGAATGAAATCTTTTTACTTAATTCAACAAAATACCATGGGAATAAAATGTGACTATTTACAAATGTTAACCACTGCTATAGAGTCTGCCAAACCTACTTTATTATAAATAATATTGTATATTTTTCTAAGAGTCTGATAGTACCTACTTGAAATATAAACATTCTCTGGAAATTTGTCAAAATAAAAATGTACCCATAAATAATGTTTTCAGATATGACAACAGCTGGCTGTTAGCACATTTCTCTTCAGTTTTAATAGTGTCTCAGTATTCATGAAATATATGGTAGTTCAATTGTTGTTTTCATGAGTTGTGCCTTCATTAAGGTGCAAAACATTAAACACCTGGGAAGGCATGGAAACTATTCCTAAGGGCGAAATTTTAGTAAATGAAAGGGATACATGTTTTAGCTGAAAAAGTCACTCGCTGCTGATAAAGAATTTATAGAAGAATGTTCCAATAGAGCAGAAGAAAGCAGTAAGAAAAAAAAAAATTAATATGCACTGAGGAATAGCTACCATGGTGTGGAACAAAAATCACAAAGCCCAAACTCAACGATCATCCAATTTCTATATGAAAAACTAAACACACAGTGTCTATAATTCCAGTTATCTAACGCTGTGTAACAAAATATCCCAAAACTCGGTGATTTAAATAAACAGTCATCATTTATGACTTCTCATGGTTTCCGACAGTCAGGCTTCTTCTCATGGTTTCTTGAGTAAGCTAAACGGATTAAATGACTACCTGTGTTGTTTATCGACTCCCATGTGACTCCTAGTGCCTGTCGGAGCATCTCTGCCAGGGGCCTCTATCTCTGGATCTCTCCTAGGGCTGCACTCAGACAATCGCTGGGGCTCAGGTCACACAAAAGGCTTCTTTATATGCATGACTGGACCCTGGGCTGGGAAGACTCAGACAGTTAGGGGCACCCTTCTCTGGCTTTGTGTGCTATTTCTTTGTGGTCTGCCAGCTGAGTGGCTACCGGGCAGTCAGATTTCTCACATGTGCCAAGAGGAAGAAAGAACCAAGCAAAGCCAAGGTTCTTTAAGGACTTAGCCTCAAATGTCACACAGCCTCACTCTGCCACATTCTTTTGGGCAAGGCATTTACAAAAGTCCACCCAGGTTCAAGTGGGGGTCCATACACTTCACCTCCTGATGACAAGTGTCATCATCACACTGAAGAAGAGCATGTAGGGGAGGACATGTTTTAATGTGCCCATATCTCTGGAAAATCCAATCTGTTATGTTTAGCTACATGGGTCACCTACATTTGGAAAAGCAATTAACAATACAACCTGTAAGGGAAGATTAATTGCCAAATTTCAATGTCTGCTTCAGGGTTACAAATTTAATAGGGAACAGTAAGCATTTGTTAACTTAAAACACCAGATATGATCAAAGACTCAGTCCTTAAAAACATTAAGTTGGCTAGAACGTGTATGAAATGTAAAACTGTAGCCCTGGCTGGTGTGGTTCAGTGGTTAGTGCGTTGGCCCACAAACCAAAGGGTCTTGGGTTCTTCTCAGTCAAGGGCACGTAGCTGGGTTGTGGGTTTGCTTCGAGCCTGGGTCAGGGTGCATGAGGGAGGCAGCCAATTGATGTGTCTCTCTCACACTGATGTTCCTCTCTCTCCCCAACTCTCTTCCAATCTCTCTCTAAAAATACGTAAATAAATAAAACTGTAAAGTCTAAACTTCAATTATAATTTAAACATTTTATCACTTTCTCTAGAATACCAGCGACTTTAACAAAGGTCCAGTGCTTCACACTGAACGGTTAACCCCGGCAGTTTCTGGGTAGAGTGGGACTTGCTATTCTTTCCTGGAGGGAATCAGCTTCCTTTTGGAATTTTGCTGGGAGAAACCTTCAGCAGAAACTGAAAAAACTTCAAAGATGAATCAATTCATAATGATCTGACTATTCATCTAACAAATATTTATTAGGTACATACAATGTGAGCCTAACGCTGTATGAGGCACTGGGGACCCAGCAATGAGCAAGTGCGACAGGAATCTCTGCCCACTGAGGTCACACGTCTAACATTGAGCCAGTCCTGTGGCCACCACAGAGCAGCAAGCACATTCGCTGGGTGGGCCGTAAGTAGAGAAGGAAACTTAGGGTACCCAGGAGGAACTCCAGTATCCTGGGGGGTTGGTTACAGGAGAAGTAGCTGGTACTACCTTCCAGAAAAAGACTGCAGACCCCGTGAGCTGGGGAACTCACCACACAGAGGGCCTTCCTGTGTGTCAGGGGCACTGGCTGCCTTGACAATGAGCTCTGAGGAGGGGAGAAAACCAGTTCAGAATACTTGGATCCTCCATTTATTCCGTCCCTTAAGTCTTCCTTTTGGGCCAATGACTTGTTTCAGACACTAATAATTTACACTTCAGGCAGCCGTCAAAGTACAGCAATGCCCTGGATAGTAAGTGCTGCGCTGGTGAGGGAATCAGGCTCTCAGAGCTCTAAGTCAGTTAGCTACGGGCCTATTTGCCTTTAGGCCACGGAGGAAGGCAAGGAGCAGGGGGCTAGAACTCGCCTTTGGGTTATGGTCTCTATTAATTCTGGCATCTCAATCAGTCTAGGAGGCCCCACTTCTGTGAGCCCAGCAAGGACCAGGTAGGAGAGGGAAAGAAAGGCTCACGTAGCGGGCGTGGGGAGGGGACACCAACTAAGCACCAGTGAGGGCGCCCAGAGAGGAAACCTGGACTTTCAGTGTTTTCTGTCCTCGTTTTGCCGATTACTGAGTGGTTTCATTTATCAGCACATGAAATGGTGTCTTTTAACGTTTCCACAATGCATGTGTTTTGGACAAAGGTTGACAGAAAGACAGGTTAAGAAATAAGATGTATTCATTCTTAACCAAAAATATATTCAGAATCATTCTTCTATACATACTGCATTCTTCTCCTTCCTAATTCTTAATCCCATTTCTGAGAAATATTTTGTTTAGCTCTTTGGAAAAATCCATATTTTAAAGAAGCACTCGATAAAAATGGCCTTCCTTGTTTACATGGCCGCTTGCCACAGCCTCAGAGAAAGGCCCACTCAGCCAGCCACTTACCCACAGGGGGTACAAAAGCGCCCCTTGCATCACAGGTGGCTGTGAGAGTTCTCCCAGGTTTGCTCCCAACTCTGTGTGTTCAATCAGTCCTCTAGGAGAAAGCACTCAGGATTTATCAGGAGCTCCCTGTCCTCAGCTGCTGGGCACTGAAACAGCTGCTACAAATACACCTATAGTGAACTAACATCCGGTTTTGTTTTTTTAAAAAATATGTCTTTATTGATTTCAGAGAGAGGAAGGGAGAGATAGAAACATCAATGATGAGAGAGTCATTGATCAGCTGCCTCCTGCATGCCCCCTATTGGGGATCGAGCCCACAACCCGGGCGTGTGCCCTGACTGGGAATCGAACCTCCATCTCTTGGATCATAGGTCGGCGCTCAACCGCTGAGCCACGCCGCCAGGCCGGGATGAACATGTTGAATGGAAAACGTAACCTCAGCTATCTTACATTTTTCCTTTCTTCAAGAGTCCTCCTTTCAAGCTTTCAATACATGCTTTGTGGGACTGTATTAGTTTGCTAGAGCAGCCACATCAAAGTACCACAAAGTTGGTGGCCTAACGGATGGAGCTTTATTATCTCAGTTTTGGAGGCTAGAAGTCCAAAATCAAGGTGTCGGCAGGGCAGGTTCCTTCCGAGGGCTGTGAGGGAAGGATCTAATTCTGGCCTTCACCCTGTGTCTCTTCACAGCACCTTCTTTTGTGTATCTGTCTCTGCACTCAAGTTTCCCTTCTAAGGACACCAGTCGTAAGGGATTAGGGCCAACCTTAATGACTTCATTTTAACTGGATTCCTTCTGTAAAGACCCTGTTTCAAAATATGGCCAATTTTGGAGCTACTAGGGGTTAGGATTCCAACTTCTTTTTTTGTTTTTTGGAGGGGACACAATTCAACTCATAACAGGGACCAACCAAAAAGTTGTGATGTTCAAAAAGCAGCTTGTCAAAGAGAAAAGATGCTATCGTCATATATTTCTCTGTTGCTTTGATTAAGCGTTTACTCTGTGCTGGGCACTGTGCTATAAGGTGGGGAAACAGAGAGAAACAAAATGCAGTCTCCGTGCTCCTGAACTGCCTTCTCTTTACGCCAGGCTCTCCATCCTTGGAAGTGTGGACGGGCTAGAGCACCAGCTTCCAGCTGTGAAAGCACTGGAGCTTCTGTTTCCTTCTCTGCCCTGGGTAAAAGCAGCAGCAGCAGTGGCCAGCACTGTAAGGCTGAAGAGCTAAGCTCCCAACTCATCAACCCAGAACAAAGGCCTCATCGACTGCATTAGCGTAGAAGTGGCCAGTCTGTTCTCACCTAGCTCCTTGGGACATTGAGTCCATGATAATTATTTTAATAGAACTGTGTGTAAACAAATAATGATGGAAAATCACCCATCTTCTTGTCTAGTTAATAATACGAAAAGTGATAATACTATCTATTTTTCTTTCAATAATTTCTTCCTGGCACTGTGCCAGGCATTTATCATGCACAATTTAACGCTATTTTTCACAAGACAAGACTGTTATTATTAGATCCATTTTACAGAAGAGAAAGCTGTGGCTCGGAGAGATGAATTATCTTACTAAAGGCCATCAGCTGATACACAGTGAAAGTAAAATCTGAACGCAGGCTGCCTGAACAAAATCCCACACTCCTAAGCCTTATGCAACAGTGGCTCATTCAACTTCAGAACCTCTGTCAATTGTCCAATATTGTGTATTGTGTGTGTTGTGTATGAATAGATGAAATATCTATTTTTACCCCCAAAATGTATGACTAATGCCAATCATTTAGCAATAAACCTTGCACTCATCAGAAAAAATGTGCCTTTTTCTCATGTCTACACATGTGACATAACATATTCAACCAAAAAAAATGCCTGAGCCAACTGATTAGCATTTGATGTGCTGAAAAGCCTAATGCTTCTTTGCATGAAGCATCTGACATGTGCAGCCCACTTACTCGCTTGGTTGACTGTTTAGCTTCAAAACAGTAAAACAGGATAATCCAAATGCCTGGCCAATGTGCTAAGTGTTATTTTAACATCCACTCAACCCTCAAACTCTGAGGCAAATGTACTTGCCCCAAATCCAATACTTTCAATTTTTCTTTTAACTGTTATAAGTCAAAAGCAGCTAAATTGATTTTTTTTCCCTTTGACTTCTGTTAAAAAGTTCATTCCCGAACAGATTACATTTGCTGCTTTGTAGCCCAGAGGACATTTTATAGCTAAGTAAAACCCTAAACTCATGAAAAAAATATATATTTACTCAAGAAGGCAGAAGGATTTGATAGATCTTTAATTATGACAGAACAAATATGTCTTGATACATGGGCTGCCTTTTAGGAATTAGACTTACAAGTTTTAACTCCTCAATTAACCCTAACCCATCAGCATCACAGGACATTTTGGGACAACGTCTCTAAACTTCTAAGTAGGAGCTGGCACAGCAAAAGCAAGCAGACACCCCTGGAGCATCGTTCAGTGACTTGTTCAGTATGTGCCCAAGTTCTGGCTCCCTCACAACACTGGTGTCCCCCTTACCTTTTCCACTGCCAGTGGGCCTTGCTAGGAGCCTCAACAGGGATGGAAGAGGCAGAGGCGGGAGAGGGTGAGGAAGGGGAGAGGGTGGGAGAGGAAGGGGAGAGGGGGAGGAAGGGGAGAGGGCGAGGAAGGGGAGAGGGTGGGAGAGGAAGGGGAGAGGGGGAGGAAGGGGAGAGGGGGAGGAAGGGGAGAGGGCGAGGAAGGGGAGAGGGAGAGGAAGGGGAGAGGGAGAGGAAGGGGAGGGGTGGGAGAGGAAGACCAAGAGGAAGCCATAGAGACTGATCTACCGGATAAAAACCAAGAATTTATATGATGCAGGGTTTTGCTGGCAAATGGTCACACTTTAAAAAAATTGTTTTTAATCCTCACTAGAGGATATATTTGGTTGTTTTTTAATTGATTTTGAGGGAGAGAGAGATACATTGATGTGAGAGAGAATATTGATTGATTGACTGGTTACTTCCACATGTGCCCGACTGGGTGTACTGAACCCACAACCTAGGTATGTGTCTAGACCGGGAATCAAACCCACAACCTTTTGGGGCACCGGATAACACTCCAACCAACTGAGCCACCCAGCCAGGGCAAATGGTCACATGTAAATAAATTATGACAATGAAACTCAAAGCCAGATGCTATATCTCATTCCATTGCAGCAAACTCTCTTCTAAATGATAAACTGGCAAAAACAAACAAAAGTGGTTATCCTAGGCCACATTCACTTCTTTTCAGGTTGTTGAATTAAGGCACTGTGTGACACCTGGTGAAAATACTGGGTGAGTCCCCATGCCAAGCCCTGTGAATGCTGTGAGCTTGCAAGGCCAGAGTCGCAAATGATCTCACTTAAAACTTACCACTCAGGATGTCAAAATAAGCAAACACTAATAGATTAACGGTGCTTTCACCCAAAGTGTTATCTACTTTCTTTTGCATGCCCTCATTGGCCGTTGCAAAAAAACAAAAACAAAACTGAAAAGGAAAGATGGGATTGTTGTTTAACGGGTACAGAGTTTCAGTTTTGTGAGATGAGAAAGTTCTGAAGCTCTGCTGTACAGTGCGAGTCTACTTAACACCACTGAACAGTACACTTAAAAATGGTTAAGATGCTAAATTTTATGCATTTTTTTTTTTTTTTTTTTTACCACAATCAAAAAACCACATCTTTTAAAGACATAAAAGAGAGGAAAAAATAACTCTCTCCCCTCTTCTCTTATCCCTCCCTCCAGGGAGATATGTGTCTTGGGGATGGAAAAATGTGGACATATTTGAAGAATATTTACGAGGCAAAACTGGAAGGATCTGGTGTGTTCCTGCCTGTGGGGATGAAGAGGAGGGCGGACATGGGTGGTTTCCAAGTTTCTGGAGAAACTGGAATGGAGGGGGTGAGAAGGAGCACTTCTGGAGGCCGGCAGGGCTGGAGAGGCGTAAGTGCATCTAAACGGCACCCCCAGCAAGGGGCAGGCTTGTGGCTCTGGAGCTCAGCAGGAGGGGTGGGTCGGGTGAATATTCTATATATTTCTACTGGGAACTCTAATTTTTGCTTATAATCAAACCCTACGCCCTTTTAAAATCTTTTTCTCCCATCATTAATAATGACAAGCTCATATTTCCAGAAGTATGCATGGATTTATCTTAGGTTCTCACCTAATATATGAATTAATCCTGGACAGGCATTGACGGGCACTGAGTGGGTCATTTGTGAAAATTAAGAATAAGTACCTAACACAATAGAACCATTTACTAAAGTTGTTTTTCAGTGTTTTCGTATGTTTCATTTTCTAGTTCCCAATGCCATTTTTTACAAAGCTCTTTCCATCTCTACAGGGCATGTTGACCACTCTGGAGAATCAAGAGCTGACTTTAGGGAGGCACGGGGTGCTGGGTAAACGGGGATCCCTAACAGGACAGCAGCCAAGCCAGCTGGGAGCCAGTGAACCGCGAGCACCCCAGCACCTGCGGCCGGCCCGCCCGCTGTTGGGCTGGACCGGAGGGGGCCCGGCGCCGCCGCAGAGGCGCACACAGCCCCCCGAGGGGTATATGGGTGCCTCTGGGCGATCGCATCAGCTCTCCACTTCCACGGGCACGAGGGCTGGCTCACAAATTTAGGGGGGGAATGAAAAAGACAAACAGGCCTAGCCTCTGGCTGAGAGGGGGCGCTTGAAAGAGCAGTACCCCGATATGGGGAAACAGAAGGGGCGGAGGGAGTGAAAAAGGCCGGAAACCACCAAGCAAGGCCAGTCGTGCTTTACAGGTAAGAGTGCTTGAGCTCTAAAAAACAGTCTTTGAGACATTTTTTAAAAATCAGAGATGTTCTTGATAAATATGCAGAGAGCTCACACCGGGCTCCCGACGGCAGTCTCCGCTCGCAGGCATATCGCACGCGGGGTAGAAGTGCTTGGGCTGGGACGTCGCCGCTTGTTTATGCGACACAGTAACAGCTTTCTCACATCCAACTATCCCTTTTATGTATTACAAGATAACAAAAGGTTATGTGATTTTGGGGAAATTGAGCATATAAACAGGTATATTCTCAGCATACCCAGTGAATATTAAGTGGCCACTTTTATCTCCAGCGCTTGATGTGTGAAGGTAACCAACCTGAACACGGGGAAGGGGCCGCGTTCTCACAGTGCCACGTGGCTGAGGACTGGCTGCGCTTTAAAAGGCAGCTACATGGCAGCAGCGTCCCCAGGCCACCACAGCGTCCCCCGGGCCACCGCAGTGTTCCCCAGGCCACCGCAGCGTCCCCCGGGCCACCGCAGTGTTCCCCGGGCCACCGCAGCATCCCCCAGGCCACCGCAGCGTCCCCAGGCCACGGCGGCGGGCCAGCAGGAGGCTGCCCGAGGCGCGTGCATGCTGCTTCTGTCCTCAGTTCACTCCGGAGGGGAAACTATTTCAGATACGACAGGAGGAAGCCCTGTTGCGGCGCGGCGGCTTCTTCCTGAGGCTGCGGCTGCACAGACACCCAGAGGCGGCTGCTCATCGGTGCGCCTCTAACGGCCGAGGCTGGTTTCTCACCCCCCCAAATGCCCATTTTAACCACATGCGTCCACACTGACCACGCTCATTCCGCGAAGAGAACTCGAAACGTATCACGCTCGATTTCAGAGGCCCCGCAGTGACCTCAAAGGCAAGCTTTTGGAGACAGAACCACCGAAGGTAACGGGACGCCAGACAACGGCCCGCGAGCTGACTTTTAAGACTGTGCACGGAATGAGCGGAGATGTGAAACCTGCCTGGTTCTCGGGGTACATGTGCTCTGTGTGAGCAGTGGACTTGTGACACCTGGAGCGCCACATCCAACCATCAGGATCATAACGGCGGCTAACAGTTATAGGGCAGTCACCCCACTCACTCAATTCACCTCCAGGAATCCTACGAGGCAGGCACAGCGACTGTTCCTGTGTCATGGTGGGAAAGTAACCGGCTAAGACGGTCCCAGAACTAGTAACCTGCAGACTGGAATTCGGGCCAATTCCGTCTGAATCCAGAGTTTCTGCTTGTAATGCGAGACTTCCTCTCAAACAATTTATTATATTTTTAAATACAGATATATTAGTTTGCTCTGGGTGCCATCACACAGTGCCATAGACAGGATGGCTTAAATTATGGAAATTTATTTCCTCACAGTTCTAGAGACTAGAAGTCCAAGATCAAGGTGTAGGCAGGTTAGTTGCTCTTGAGGCCTCTCTCCCTCTGTCTGAACTCTTCTCTGTTGTCTCTCTGTCTGTCCTAATTTCCTCCTCTTATAAGGACAGCAGTCAGATTGGGTTAGGACCCATTCTAAGGGGCTCCTTTTAACTTAATTACCTATGCAAATGCCTTATCTTCTAATACAGTCACTTTCTGGTATACTGGAGATTAGGGATTCAATATGAATTTTGAGGGAACACAGCTTGGCTCTTGCAGCAGCACATTAAAGGAGTGCTCCACAAAACACAAACGCGAGGGGATGGCGGTGCTGCCCTCTGGCCCATGAGGCCATAAGTACATGGGGCCTCATTTTGGATTTTCTACATACAACAGGTTCTGAGAAAGTCATGCATAGAACCTGTGTTTAGCGGAATGCAGGGCCTTCAGGCAAATGTCCTCTGGTGACGTTAACTGTTGGGGATTTGAAAAAGGGGTCGTGAAACCATCATTCTGCATTAAGGTTCTAGTTTTGTCACTGTTTTGAGCAGAGCTAATCCTCATTGTTTTTAAATATATGTACTTTAAAGAGTTTATTTTTTAGAGCAGTTATAGGTTAACAACAAAATGGAGAGGAAGACACAGAAACTTCCCACACCCCCCACCCCCACACATGCACAGCCTTCCCCATTGTCAACATCGCTCACCAGAGTGGCACATTTATTACCAAGGTAACAGCAATGACACGTCATGATCATCCAAACCCCACAGTTCACTTGAGGGTTCCCTCTTAGTGTTGTACGTTCTACGGCTTTGGGTAAATGTACAAGGATGCGCAGCCATCATTATGGTATAACAGAGACTATTTTCACCACCCTAAACATCCTCCCTGCTCTGCCTGTTCATCTCCTCCTAGCCCCCGACAACCACTGATTTTTTTCTTATTTCTACAATTTTACCAAATTTCATATAGTGGGGATCACACAATATGTAGCCTTCTCAGATAGGTTTCTTTCTCTTGGTAACATGCATTTAAGGTTCCCCCACGTTATTTTCATGACTTCGTAGCTCGTTTCTTTTTTAGTGCTGTATAATATTCCATTGCCTGGATATACTTCTCAACAAAAACATTGTTTCAACCCTAGGTGCCTAGGACTCAGTTGGGTAGGCTACCTGACCCACAGCACAGCAGTCTAGCACCCTCCCAGATGTCACCAAGTTTTCCCTTTGACCCCTTCTCTCCTGGTCCCATGCAACCTCACCCTACTGATACAGGCACAGTCTTCCCAAATATTTTCTGTGCATTTCATTACATGTATGTGTTTTTGCAAAAAAACACCATGTATTGATTTTTGAGTATGTTCCATTTATTTAGATGGTATTTTACTATAAATCTTGTTATTGTTACAGTTTTTCTCCCATCATTATAATGTGAAAAACTCCGAGATAGTTACATGTAACCCCCCACCAGTGCTGTCCAGACAGCAGCCACATGCACATGGGGCTACTGAGCGCCTGAAATGTGGCTCATGCAAATGAACAAGTGGATTCTTAATTAAACTTTAATTAATTTAAATTTGAAGACTGGTATTTTTTTCAATTATTAGAATGCTCTTAAGCATTTTTGGAACACCTTGAGTATGTAAATCTATTTTTTCGGATGTACATTTTCTGAAATCTATGGAAATAGGGATCAAGTATTTCCAATGAAAATTTAGCATCTGATTGAGATGTGCTCTAAGTGTAAAATACACACCAGATTTTGAAGAATTAGTACAAAAAAGGAATGTAAAATATTTCAGGAATTTTCATACTGATGAGTTAAAATGATAGTACTTTGGATATATTGGCTCGAATATAATATAACATTAAAATTAATTTCACCTACTTCTCTGTACTTTTTAATGTGGTTACCAAAAACTTAAAATATCACATTAAATTTCTTTTGCACAGTGCTGCTCTAGGTTTTAATTTCCCCCTGACTACTACACAGTCCTCTATCATAAGCATAAACCAAAATCTTACTTCTCTATTCCCCTCTCAGCAGGTTACTATCTAGGTTGCTTCTAATATTTTTCATACCAAACATCCCCCCAAATTCCTGTTTTTATGCATCCTCACTGATAACTTGTTATTACCTGACTTTCTAATGTTTTTTTTAACCAACCTCAAGGGTATAGAGTAGTATCTCTCATTTCAGTAGTCATGTCTCTGAATAGTAATGGCTCAGCATCTCTTTCAAAAACATAGTAGCCATTCAAGTTTCTCCTTCTAAAAATGCCCATTATATATTTTACCCTTTTAAACTTCTGTTTACTAATTATCAGAAGTAAACAAAAGAAGAAAAAAAGTATATCCTCAGTATATATCTCTTGAGAGCTATTATATTTTCAATATTTTCTATTGATTTGTCAACTGTTAATTTTTCCATGGCTTCCTTCATTGAACATAAATCTTTAATTATGACTTAATTCCTCAAGTTTTACCTTTATTATTTTAAGCAATGCTACTACCCAAGCATGAAACTGTTAAAAAACATTGTATCTTTTCTACTCTCAGTTTTATATATTCACCTTTCCTGTTTGGATCTTTAGTCCATCACGAATGTCCAACAGTTCTGGCTGGAGTCACCTACTTCCCCTTGAGAATCTGATCAAAGTTCTAGGCCCTCTCACCGGGAGAAAACACAAGCATAGGACACTGTGCCGCAGTTCTGGAGAGTTCTCAGACCTCTGCACCGAACCCTTTCACGTAGCATCCTGCGCTTCCTGGAATCCAGGTTAAGGATGCCTCGGTCTTACCAAGTCTACCAGTTATTCTAACATTTTATTATATTTTGTATGGCTTTCTTCACTCTCTATATTCTGGTTATCTCTTATTCTCAACTAGTTTATGAACTCCTTAAGGGCAGAGACCTAGATCCAGACACCTTCAAGCTTTTTCATAGTACCTGACGGCAAGAAATACTCAATAAATAAATCCCTTAGCAACTGATGTCTCAGAAATTGGGCCCAGGCAACACTGTGGTTCATTATCCCCAAGAGTTACTCTGAAAAGGGCTCAAAGTTAATTCACCCATTCAGCCGACATTCCTTGAGCTTGTCCACTAACCCTGGGCTAGATGCTGAAAATCAACAAGGGAAAAGACAGTTTGTGCCCTCACTGGGTTCCTAGTCCAGTGGGAGGACAGATGAGAAGCAATTACAATACGTGGCATAAATGCTCTGCCAAAGGAAGGAGAGGGGCTGTGGGATGGCACAGGGAGAGGGCACCTACTGGGGCTTTTGCGGGTGGGGAGGGTGGGTGCGCTATAGGAGCTCCAAGTATGTTTCAATATACATTTTAGTATAAATCTATCCACAACCCTACTCAAATTAGGCATTTTATACATGTGAATCAGAAACCACATACATTATATTCTCCCAAGAGATTATCCTAAAGAGAAGAAAAAAAAAAGCCACCCACATACATTTATTGAGGGGACAGCAAATTTAATTATTTTGTTCAACCACTGAAAAATATAATTATGAGCTATTACAAGTAGTAAAATCAGTTTAACTTAATAATAACACTACATGAGTTATTTATCATTTGTAATCGTAGAATTTATAAAAATTTTGGATTAGATTCAAACTTCTTTTGAGAACCAAATGACAATTGCCAACAATTATTTGAAAGTTAGGAACAGGCAAAAGCAAACGAAAGAAGAAAGGTTACACTTTAAACCACAGGCTTAAAAGAAATCCTAACATAAAACCTGGAAAACACTTTATGTGTGTGAGATAAAATGGACGTGCTGACGTCAGATCAGAAAAAAACCCCACAAGGTTTCTCCTGACAAATAAATGGCAGACGGAATGTATGTGCATCCTATAACCTGTCACCAATGGGCTGGGACACTGTCTCGACCCAAAGCAAATGTTTCTCAGTGAGCATCATGGTTTTTAAATTCCTGGGCCTCTATCATAATGATGGAGCGAGGAGGTCCCCTCAGTATCCTGACAGCTGTACAATATTTTCCCCAAAGGTAATCCTGAGGAACAGACATCGGGACTTCTGCCTGCCCTGCTTGTTCATAATTCCCCAACCAGCACCCACTGAGCGCTTGCAGGGTCAGGGGCAGCCGAGCACAGGACAAAGGGCCAGAAGCATGGCCTTGTTCTCTTTTTTGTTATGAGGCTGGTGGCTGTGGCTGCTTGTGACTTCTGATCTCTTTACCCATTAAGTCTTTCTATGAAAATTGTTCCTTTCCATCCTTAGCCCCTCCAACAATGGCATTTCATCACCTGTTCCTGGTGAGAAATGCATTTTTTTTGTAAATTAGGAAACCAATGAAGTGAGAATGGATGCTTTGCTGCATGCTCCAAATTCTCACTAACAGTAGTTCGTGTGTGTGTGTGTGTGCGTCTTTGACCACAGAGGATGGTTGGCCAACATAGGAAAATAAAAAATATCCTGTTATATTGCAATGTGATTCTCGCGAGAAGCAAAGAGAACAGAATGCCCCCATTCCAGAGCACGGCCTCCTAACTCGAGGCCACACCTGAAGCACTCCTCTGTGCCCGGGGAGAGGCACCCTTGCCTGCTGCAGTGGCTCTCCCCCCTCCTGTTGAGACGCCCCAGCACACTGTCCGCGGTTTTTAGAAGGGACTGCATTGTCAGCTCTGGCTCACAGCACGGGAAAGTGGCATCTCGAGTAGGCCTGCCCTTGTCTCTTTCCCCATACTTTGGCACACAGGAAAAGGCCTGTCAAACCCTACCCAACACACATGGCTTCAAGGATAAAGGAAAAAATAACCACTTTACTATGAAAGACCAACTAGCAAAGGCAGAGATGCCAACCGACAAATTGCAAGGTGATGGGCTCTTTCTTCTTTGTAATTCTCAGATTTATTCTGGAGGTTCCCGGCCAATTTCTGTGTCATGAGGATGGTGCTGCACAGAGCTCAAGTGCTTTAGCATTTGCACCAAGAAAATTATACAGCAAACTAGAAAGAAAGGAGAAGAAAACTGGCCTCTTTGGGGCCCTGGCTATATGACAGACACTGTGAAAAACAGAGAAACTTCTTGGCTTTTATTTCATCTAGCAAACCAATGTGTTGAAGAGGCAGACTTGTAATTTCACAGGGAAGCAAACTCTAACTCAGAGAGGTTAAAAAATTTGCCCAAAGTCACACAGCTAGTAATTGGGGGGGATGCGAAGTGTAACTGAGATCGGATTACAAAGCTCACATTCACCCCCACGCACCCCCACCCTCTCCAGGCAGCTCTGAACATACCAAACGAGAATTCCCATGGATGCAATGAGCATTTGAATCATCTGACCAGCATGAATTTGTGGAATCATATCCAGATTCTAAATCAAGAACACCAGCTTTAAGGTGTAAAAAAATTGGCTCAGGAACAAGCAAATCCCATTCGTGTCTTCAAAACAAAGCCTGGATGAGCCCCACCTTCAGGAAGGTATCTGAGCACGCACCTCTGTGCCCGCTGGCAGCAGCCCCATTCCCACGCAGGCCCGGGGGCCCTGGGGGTGCCGGGCCCACGATGTCCCTGCTTTACTTCTCTAAGTTCAGCTTGCCTGCAACTCTTTGCAGACACACAGGAGAATGGATTCTACACAGGACATGCCCCAGAAGTCCTGGATTAGAAAGCTCTAGATTAGAAAGCTCTAGTGCCTTCTGGTTCTATTACTTTTGATTTATTTGGAGCTGAAAGACGGTGCCTGAAAGGAACCATTTGCCGTACCGGGCGCTGGGGAGGAGAGGAGGCTCTGGTTGGTGCTGTTTTTGCTGTTCCCGCCACCCGGGCCTGATTGTTACCTGCAGGATGTCCTCTGGCAGCACTCTGCGCACCCCTCCCTGCGCTGCGAGTTTCCACGTGGATGCGCCCAGACAGGCAGTGGGATTCCAAGCGCAGGCTTCCGACCCAGGAGCCTTCACGGGAGGGCGTGTGTCTCACTCTGTTGTTTTTCCAGCTGGCTCCCTCCCCAGCTGCTGAAACGGTGCCATGGTGGCCTCCCTGTCAGGAGGATTTTACACCTGATACCGGGAAAGCAGAAGCATTTCTCAAAGAGTCTTTGCTGGCTTGGCAGGGAAACAGAAATTGCTTTTTATCAAAATGTAAAAGGTTTTTGCCACAGCCATTTGAAAAGAGGGGCACGTTTTATCTCGGAGGAGGCGTTTTCAGCATGGCAGACATGCAGGCATGCTTTCCTCTCTCGTCTGAGACCCACCGGGCCCTCAGAGCCACCATCTGGTTTATGGGACAGATGCAATGAGTGGGACAGGTCCTGGTGGCCAAACCTCCCAGCCCGAGACTCTTGCCATTCCTGCGGAACAGCCCTAAAACTCATGCCCTGGGCACTCAGGGCTCTACTTTCTTTCCTACCCTATAAGAAAAACCCACCCACTATTATGTACCATAGTCATCCCTTAGCCAAAAGACGTAAATCTAAGGCCGACTGCAGGTACCTGAAGCCATGGAGAGTACTGAACTCTATATACAGTTTTCTTCTGTACATACATACGTATAATAAAGTGTAATTTATAAATTAGACACACTAGGTGATTAACAACAATAACTAATAATACAGTAGAGCGATTATAATAATATACAGTGATAAAAGTTATGTAAATGTGGCACTGTGAAGTAAAATAAGGTGACTAGAACACAGTACTGGGATACTGGGACAGCAGATCTGCTAATCCAGACAGCTACTAAGTAACCGACGGGACAGTAGTGTCAACAGCTCAGATATGCTGGACAGAGGGATGGTTCACATCCCGGTGGGACGGAATGGGACGGTGTGAGATTTCATCACTCTACTTCAGAATGGCATGCAATTTAAAACTTATGAATTGTTTATTTCTGGAATTTTCCATTTAGCATTTTTGGACTGAGGTTGACCACAGGTAACAGAAACTACAGAAGGCAAAGTGGCAGACAAAGCGGAACTAGAGTCCTCCGTCGTCCTTGTCATGGGTAGGGGTTTCTGGAAGTGGGAGAATGGATGATAAGAGAAAAAGTGGAATTCACTTTCTGAATACCTACTATGTGCCAAGCCAGGCACATCCTATGAACAAATCTTTGAGAGGTATTATTATATCCACATAGCAAACGACAAAGAAGAGGTTTGGGGAGTTAACTAAAAATGACAAAGGTCGCCCTGGCCCGTTTGCTCAATGGTTAGAGTGTTGGCCTGTGCACTGAAGGGTCCCGGGTTCAATTCCGGCCAAAGGCCCATACCTTGGTTGCAGGCTCGCTGCCCGGCACGTTCAGGAGGCAACCAATGGACGTGTCTCCCTCACGTTGATGTTTCTCTCTCCCTTCCACTCTCTCTGAAAAGCAATGGAAAAAAATATCCTCTTGTGAGGACTAAAAAAAATAAAAGTGACAAAGGTCATAGGACTGCTACTCAGTGGAATACCAGAAGGATCTATAATAGGGTCCCTGCCTAATCTGCTGCTTCTGAGCCTTCCCCTGCCACCAAGCTGCACTGCCATACAGTTCCTGCCACGGAGAGAGCCTGGTATAAAAAAATGTGATATATACATACAATGAAATATCATTCAGCTTTAAAAATAAGTGAAATTCTGATACATGTTACAACACGGGACCTTGAAAACATTATGCTAAAAGGACACGAAAGGACAAATATTGTGTGATTCTATTGATATGAGGTATCTGGAATAAATTCATAGACACAGAAAGCACCCCAGAGGTCACCAGTGGCTAGGGGGTGGGGAGGAGGAAATGAGGAATTGCTGTTTAATGGGTACAAATTTCTGGAAATGAAGAAAGGTAATGGTCACACAACAATGTGAATGCACTCCATGCCACTGCACGGTACACTTAAAATAGTCAAGATGGTAAATTTCATGTTATCTATATTTTACAAGCATAAAAACAGTAATATTTCCTTCTCTATTTTGCAGAAACCACAACTGGCTTGATTACAAAGCTCTGTCTTAGAACTACCTCTTGTTAGTGAAGAGACATAAGAGACCAGTGACTCCGGGCAAACTAACTCTAATCTACTGATGGTGGCTGCTAATAGCGTTGTGTTAAGAAGGATGCTGAGGATGTCTCAAGGTAAAAGAGGGATAAATAACATGATATTTGTAAAGCCCTTTCAAAAGAACACACAGAAAAGTCAGATGAGATACAACAAAGTATTTTTTTTAATTGCTCTCATAAATGTGAGTTGGGAGACAGAGACCAAGTGGCAAGAGCTTCAGGTGGAGAGGTGATGGCACAGACAGACCTGGATGGCCAAGTGCAAGCTGACCTTCTGAAGCGCAGGAACCAGGTAAGCAAGGGAGTCTAAGTAGCTAAAAATCCAAAAATGGGAAAAATTTTCTGTGATGATGAAGTTTGTGAGTGAGGGCTGCCGAGAGCTCCTGTACTTCTTGTTGCTTTCTTCTGCGAGTACAGGACTCCATGCAGCCTTGCAATAAATCTTTCTTCCCTTCATAAAACTTTAGTATCTATTCCTTAAATCTAAACAGTGTAACTTCAACAGGGCCTCAGTAGGTAGGATGGTCATATAAAGTGTCATCCACAGAGAGCAATTTCCATTCACAGGCATTTACTATGCTTCATGAGCTTTCTGTGCTTAGGTAGATAACATGCCCAGATGCATGGGGAAAATGGGTAGTCATCCAATTTCTTATTATTGGTATAAATATGGCAATATTAAAGTATATAAAAAGAAAAATTTAAATTTATATGGCCATATGAAAGTACATAAAAATAAATTTTTAACCCTGGGGAATCTCTTTATAACTTGCTTGAACCATAAATAAAAATAAAGAACATACTGGAAATTATAATTAGCACTGAAAAAATAAACTCTTGAAATGCATCCTCCATGTTATATAAAAAATGTTTCTCTGGAATGAAATAAATTCTTCAACTAAAAAATCAACTTTCTAGCTATCTAAAAATCAAATTAAAATGAATTTAGATCACAGAATCGATGCTTGGGGACTAAGGATCACTAAACCCTGTGTTATTGATTGTCTGGAAAAAACTATCTTTTAAAATATGCATCAAATAACACTGTCTTTATTTCTAAGAACATTCCTTAAATCCTGCCAACACACGGTTCATGTAATGATTGATTCTTTGCATTAACTGCTTTATATGTCAGGAATATTGGAATGCCTATTAACTGTTCTTGGTAAACAGTTTCACATTGTTTCTCCTATAAAGTATATTATCTACTTGGCATAAGTAAGATGAAAACTGCTGCACATTTGGGAAGAAAGTAGCTTATTAGGCAAAAAATGAGATTTTGAATTATAAGGAATCAATACATGGTTGTCTTAGTCATTTTTTGATTTAGAAAATGCGATATCCATTTTGGCCCCCAGTGTCATACAAAAGTCAATTGTTTCTTTCTCTCTTCTTCTCTTCTTTTAAACTGGAGAATACTTGTTGAGTTCAAGCCTAAAGAAGAATCTTGTTTTGATTTCCTCTGTCATTACTCCTTGGGAGAATGTATTGTGGCGATCCTACTCAGAGTCCCAGGAGCATTGTTCAGCTTGCACGAGGGTGGGGTGAATGTGTGAAGGAGCCAAGAGCTGGACACGTGAGAGCTCCTGCCTCTGAGGCCAGGGGAGGCCTTTTCAGCATGATGCAAACCAAGGGGCAAGCGATTGCCTGGTACACACAACACCTGAGTGTCGCTCCACTCAGATGCACAACCCACTGAAACCTGAGGCCTTCAAGAGTGTAAATTATAGGAGGGAGAAAATAGCACCAGAGTGAAACATTCTACAAGAGCCCAGTGGGTCCCACCTTTCATCAAAGACACTTCTGTGGTTTAAGAGCAGATGTGTGGATGCCTGCAGAGAAAGGATCTATGAAAATCACATGGAGACACTGAATAAGAGACGAAATGTGATGATCCCAGGCTGCCCTCCAACCTTAAGTCCATGAAAGTTCTGCAGTTTCCACTCTGGTCTGAACTCTACCCCTGAGAAGTCAGTTTGTAGAGATGGAAATCGAACTACAGAGCTGGGTTTCCAATTCATTCTCTCTCTCTCCTCTCTCTCTCTCTCTCTCTCTCTCAAGAGTGGAGGATTTGTCACATTCCAAAGTAAAATGCAAACCGAGAGCATTTTGTACTTTTGCATTTCAATTCCCTGCTTTGTCAGTGAGTAATTACAGCCAATAAAATATTGCAGCTGGATGTAAATTGTGAGCAACCAGATCACACCAGGATATTTTACTTCCACAAGCTTTACTTCATAGCGTGTTAAATATTAAAATATTGCAAGTTAAGTAAACAGAGAGGGTTCTTTGCTCAAAGCATTAATTTTAAACAAACTTTTCACAGTTATTCAGATCAGATGCTAGAAAACAAATGATGTTTTCTTTGAAATAAGGTGAATATATCATCTGGAGGGAAAGTAGAGAGGGAAAGCACACAGAAATAAGGCAAGTATGACACCAGAGATGAATTTCAACCAGAAGAACAGGAGAAAAATCCATGTGCATGAGAGAAAGAGACAAGCAGAAGACTCACAAAAGGGAATTTGGAAAGAGCAAGAAATGAAAAAGATTGATTTATCCTTAGAAGGAAAAAAAAAACATGCCTCATGTCAGAATACAGAAACTTGACTCAAAGTAAGGCAGGCAGGGAAGAAATCAGATATTTTCTAATATAGTGCATTATAGTTTCCTTAGGCTGTTACCATGAAGGTAGAAGAAAGAAGAATTTTTAGATGTCTGAAAGATTACCAATCAATAAAATACCAATCAATAAGTACTGACTGAGTACCTAATGTGTTCTCAACAACCAAAGAGAAAATTCGACATGGTCTTCTCCTGAGACACTTCACCGCGAGTTAAGGAACTGCTGAAACAGTGACCAGTGAGAATGTGTGTGTCCTACATACTGTGGCATCAACAAAACCTGTATCAAGGATTCAGTGACATCATGACGAGGATGAGCCCCAGTTCCAGTTGTAACACCCCCATTTTCTGAGTACCTCCTACCTTCTAAGCCCTGGGCCAGATGCCGGACACTGAAGATTTTCAAAGTTCAAAACAATTCATCAAGAATTACCTCCTTTAGACGACTGACGAAAAACCAGTTCAAAGGTTAAGTTGGTTACGTTACACAGTGAGTAAACGGTGGGCTCTGAATTTAACCCCAGCTCACGCTTTTTCTTTTATTAAAGTGCTGGATTTATCCTGAGATTGTTCCCTAGTAATCCCTCTAGCCAAATAACAACCAATTAAAACAGACAAAAACAAACAGAAAAGCAGCTTGGGAACGGTTCTTTGTAGGGGAGATGCTCCCAACATGATTAAGGGGATAAGATTGTAATGAGATGGAGGTGGGGCCTCTGAGTTTTTGGCTTTAAAACATTTCTTGGGGACAGCGTATCGTATCTTCTTGAAAGGCACCATCTCAGCAGAGCAATGGAGGGCATGGGTGCTGGTGGCCATCACGGCTGCACAGGGGGAAGCAACACTTTCCACAGAAACCAGGGTGCCAGGGAGGGTGAGGGGTAGGAGAGCTGACTTTTTATTGCTTCCAGTTTGCCACTAAGCTTTTTTTTTTAAAAAAAGAGGCCCACGAAGAGAATTATGATGGATAAATGTGGACAAGTTGTGCATCATATTGAGTGAGTCAAAGTACTGTAAGATACTTGGATAGAGAAACTCACAGAAAGGGAGAGAGAACTCTAAATTCTCATGAACTGTGGGCTTGGGGGTTCGAGGCAATTACAGTGACATCTCATCAGGGCAAGTGGGTCCCTGCTGACGTCTGGAATAGAGGGTCAGTTTTCTGGCAATATGGTAATTTTCTAGACAAGTATTAGATGCAATATAAGCAATAATAATAATAATAATAATAATAATAATGTTGCATGTTTGAAACATGGAGATAACCAGATAGAGATTGAAACTGCTTTTGTCCCATCAGTCTCCCTCTCTCTTAAAATGCCTACACCTTTGGTCACAGAACCATATGCCACCTAGTACTGTCAATGAACCATTACAGGTCTGATTTTACTCCTTGACCAGATTATAAACCTGTGGGTACTGACAAAGTGCCTTATAAATTCTTCCCTAGTCCCTCTCAACGCTGTCAACCAAAGGTTATCGTCCCCAATTCAATGCCAACGGGAGTCCCCAGTTTGGAGTGTGGCGAAAGGAGAGAGACTTTATTCAGCGCAAACAGTTCACTGTGAACTAGCGCGCCCGTGACGAGCTGAACTATGACGCAGCACAGCTGGGGGACAGCAGGGCGGTGACAGGCGGGGCGAGGTGGCCCTGGCGCTGTAGCTCCAGCTCCAGCTCTGCCGCCGCCCTGTGCCGGGGAGCCCCAGCCTTCAGGGGGGCTGCGCGCCTCCCTGTGCTCGCTGCGGCCAGGGCGGGGCGGAGCTGGCGCGGAAAACAGCGCCGCCTTCACCCTGCGGGTCTGTCCCCCTGCAAAGCAGGGCTCTGAGTCCCTGCAGTTTGACCCAAAAAGCACTGTCCTGGGTGCATGGAGCGGCCACGCTGATGCAAATGAGGACATGGCTGGGCGGCTCTGATTGGATGGGGGGAGTCGTGGTCCTACTGGCTGCACTTGGAGCCTGGGAGCTTTCCCATAGTGGGGACTCTGCCTCGGGAGCCGCGCTCTGCAGGAGGCTCCGCGGCCCAGGCTGGGGGTTCCCTGAAATGGGGCCTGTGCAAGGGGCCTCTGTAATCGACGGCTGCCAGACTCTTCCATCAAGTCGAGCCTGGTTAACTAGGAGGAGCCCTTGGTGGAGGTATATTCCTCTTGGGGCCGACAGTGCTTCTCACAGTGGAAGGCACTTCAAAACTTTCCATAAGTGCTATAATGCTGTAGCAGGAACTGCTGGCCCGCCACCAACAAGCCGCCACCAAGGAGCACAGCTTAGGAAAGGCCCAGGGGCTAAAAGCACCCAACCCTGGTATGAATCTGTCCATGACTCTGAGTTCTTAATCATCTGTTCAAGTAATTCAGTACTAAGGTTGAGATGGTAAAGGTCAGATTTATATTAGGAAAAATATCTAATATCTATGGGTACATTTTACTATATAGACATGGCAATATATCCCAAGGCCTAGCAAATATTAGTTGGATGAATGAATAAGTATAAACACGCACACGGCAAGAAACTCGTTGAATGAATGTGCTTTCTTTTTTTCTACAGAAAGATAATCTTGCTAAAATAGATGGGCAGTCAAAACTCCACACTTTGATTTAACCGGGCAAAGTAAAGAACCCTCCTATTTCCTCTGATTTTTCCCTTACATGATGTACAATGTAAAGCACTTGTTAGTCACATTTGTCAAGAGAGCCCACGGGTACTATCTGGCTCATCACAGCTTAACTTATCTCTTGCCTTTGTTTGGTGGATATTGATCTGGGGAGACCTTGTATCTTGCTAAAGTCCCTTGTACAGCAGCTCATCACTTTTCTTTTCCTAGTTAACATGAAGTCTCAAGTGTTTCGGGCTTTGGGAATTTCCACCTGACAGCCCCATTCCATCATTAAACACCCAGTTAGAGCTTGTTATCCAGACAAATGTCCCAATTAAACCAGGATATTCTTGCCCACACCTAACAGTGGCAACAGGTTCAGGCCAACACTTTAAGGGGCAATAATTGATGTAGAAAATGGTCTGAGGAGCCACAAGTTCAGTTTCATTCGTTTTACTTTCATTCTTTCATTTCTTCAACAGAACATTTATTGACAGTCCCAGCATCTATTTCCAAGCTTTAAATGTTGTTTGCTTTCCTGAAGGGACATATATCTTACCTAAATTTTCTCAACAGCACTGTGTAACTGATCCTAACTCTGCATCCGAAGTACCCAGCACTGAGCTGGAGACTCGACACAGGAAAACAATAATAATAGTGACAGTGGAAAACTCAAGACATCAAAGACGGCCCTGTCTGGTTGTGAGGGTTGTGCACTGTTCACGTCTGGGGGGTACCACTGCTAGGACTATTATGCAAATGGCTGGGGTGTGAGAGGAAACCACACACATGGCAGTGGAGCATGGTGTCCTTGGCTGACAGTGCTCCTTAGTGCAGGGGCCACAAAATATTTGATGCTCCAGAACACATTGAGAAACAAAGCGCTTGTCTGTGAGATGAAATACTTATTTCCACAACATATTTACATTTCACAATTAAATTTTGGAATAAGCTGCCAACTAGAAATGCTTCATGAAAAACAACTTTTTCCATACCTTATTTTTAGTAAAAAGGGCAAAAACAAAACAAACAAGGGAAATGATTGGATAATAGAAATGGTGTTTTTAAAAATAATTCAAAAGTCCTAATTATCTATACTAAATAATTACATTCGTGTTTATAAAGTATATATACAAGGATGTTTATTGCAATACTGTTTCTAAACTACTATCACATAGGAGTAGCTAAGTAAATTATGGTTACTCCATGCATGAAATCCTATGAAGTCATTAAACAGAATTGGTAGCTGTATAAATGCCTTCCCAAGGGCATACAGAAGATCCTCAAATAATGTCCTTTAGTTCAACATCCCTTCATTATAATGTTGATGGAATGCTGTAGAAATCCAACTCTTGTTTATAACAATTAGCCTATGGTAAAACCGATTTCATTAACCCTCATTTCATTTAAAGTCATAGTTTCTAAGAACCTATCAACATCGCTAAATGAGACCTCACTGTATCTCCAAAACATGCCCTTAAAGGCAAAAAGGAAACACAGTGACATATAGAATGCGATCCTGTCTGCGCGTTCCTCAGGTGTAGTACACTGTGCACATGGGGATGGTAAAGGGCAGAACAGGGCCCAGAAGGTGCACACCAGTCTCCTGAGAGGGGCGGCCCCTGGGGAGGGACAGGGAAGTAGGGATTTATTAATGTTTCATATTATGGAATTTGAAATATATTTTTTTATATAATGAGAAGTACTTATGAGTTAATTGTGTTATAAAAATATGCAAGTAGCCCAAAATGACAGCGAAATACTTCCAGGGGAGTTTATATAGCTTTATCCCAACCCGCTACGATTCGTGATAAAATACTGGGTCATTTCAAGGTAACATTTCTAATGTGGCCATTCCATGTCCGTTACTCACTCCGACAGCATATACGCGCTGAGCATGTCCCCCGGACAGAACATGCTCCTGGCCCGTAAAAGGCAGGAGAGGCCCGGCCCTTATGGACCTGGAGCGCAGTCGGTAAAAAGGCATAGGGATTTTAGAGATTTTCAGGTTAATCATTATTTTCCTGTTAAATACTTCAATGACTACAGCATTCCGGGCCCTGTGGCTGAGAGATCTGCTGCGATTCCACAAGTCCTTCTTGGAGACAGTCTGCTGCACAGCTCATCCCCTGCCTATCAAATATTCATACTCCTTGCCTGTCAATCAACTCAGGTTCCCCTCAAATGGAATCCATAAAATAATAACTCTTTACATTCCTAGAAGTGTTTGTACCTTTCCAAACACTTCCACATACAGTGTGTCCTAAGACAGAGACAACTATAAATTGATGATATAACAACCCCCTTTTGTCTGACACACTTTACCCTCTGCTCATAATCATTCAGCTTGTTCCTGTCCTTTTAGCCCACAGCTTAGATGCCACCTCGTCCAGGTGGTGTTCTGAGCTGGCTCAGGGGGACCCTCTTGCATGCTCCTTTGTTCCTGTCACTGCCAAGCTCCCAATCCCCACAAGGTGATGACAATGTTGTTTTGTAATGGCCAACTTGGTGTCCCTCTCCATGACACTAGGTCCAGAATTACCAGGGAGAGTCACTGTTTTTTTGGTCACATTCTAGGGCTGACCACACTAGGCAGGGAGGGATCGACATTCATATAAAATCTCTCCAGGGGTTCTGAAGTAGCCAATCCCAGTAAATTATAAGGTAGGTGTGGACTGTGTCTGTCTCTATATTACTAGCCACTGTTTCAGCAGCTTCTAAAAGCACCTGATAATATTTCTGGTGCCCAATAAAGAGCTGCTCCTCCATACACTGGTTCTTTCAACAAACACGCACTGAGCGCCGACAGCATGCTAGATTTCTGCTGAGTGATGGCATGAAATGAGGAAGGTCGTGATTATTACATAGCATTCATCGCTAGGACATTTTTGGAGTTACCCGATCGATCCCTCAGGCAGCTGTAAGAACCCAATCGGCACATGTATCCCTGTGCCCTACGGCAGGTGGGTCAGAGGTGGGGGCTCTGTCATGGTCACTAGATGTCCACATTCAGATACTTCTGGGACGGCAGTAGTGGGCTGCAACTGCTCAGCTGTGTTTAGGGGTGAGAGACAAGCAGAGCGAGCCCGCTGCAGGCCGGGGCGTGCAGTCGGTGAGATGGGAAAAAATGACAGCAGGGTTGCATGGCTTTTCCTTTCTAATTCTACTCTGCGGGCTCTTAAATTCTTTAAAGCTCTCTTTGAAATTGTTAGAAGACATTGTTGTTTCCTTCAAAGAACTCGGCTGGAACCTGCAGCTGTGTGCTGTCTGCGAAGCAGGAAAGGGCAGTTCCTGCAGGTCCACCCACAGGGCAACGTGAAGGCTGGTTCTAGTCTGCAGACGGTTTTTGCTCTGGGGTTCTCTCCGTAAGAGAAAGCTCTTGTCAAACTTCACGTAGGCTTTCTCATGGTCTATAAAGCCCTCTCTCATCCGCTCCGGCCTTTATTTCCAATTTCATCATTTCCACTCTCTTCCTTGCTTACCATGTTCTGTTCTGTCCAATGGAGCAGCCACTAGCCACGTGGGCTACTGAACATGTGAACTGTGGCGAGCCCAAACGGGGACATGTCAGAGATTTAGCACAAGAAAAGAAGAATATAGAAGTCCCATTAATATTTTTTTTCAAAAAAATTAAATAATAATTTTTTTTTTCATTGAATGTATGTTTAAACTGATAGTGTCTTGGATATACTGAATTCAATAAAATATATTACTGAAATTAATTTCACCAGCTTCTTTTAATTTTCTATTGTGTTTACTAGAAAAATTAAAACTATACATGTGGCTGGCATGGACAGCACCGCCGTTCAGTGCTGATCTTTTCACTCCTTTATCATGACAGGCATCTGCCCACTTCCGAAGCTGTGTGTTGCTCCTGCTTCACTCAGATGACTCTGTTTCCACACCTGGCATCCCTGGCTGCTCTCCACTCTTCCAAATGCAGCTTTTTAGCATCTCTTAGAGTAAGGCTCTTTCTGACCAAACTACGTATGATGTGACCCCTCCAATTATTTTCTGTTCTATCCAGTTTAGATTTTTCTTAGCTCCAAGCCAAACCTGGCATTATTTTGTATAAGCATTGCCTGCTGGTTTTCCCATCTGCCCTCTATGGCAAACTCCATGACAGCAGGGGCCATGTGTGCTCTGTTCTTTTTGATATCCCCACAGCCTGGTATATAACAAGCTTTTGAAATCTTTTTATTTGAACTAAGCCATCAATGGACAGGAATAATAGGCATGCAAAAGAAATAGAAATTGAGTCTTCTGGATTTAGTGAAAGGAGGCAGGGTGCAGAACCTAGCTTGGTAAGCCAGCTCCCCTTGCTCCCACCCTAAAATGGCTCTGCAGGAATGAATAAATAAATACTGATCCACAAAGCCCGTGCCACCGCCTCTGAGCAACAGGACATGAGCAAAAGCTGAAAGCCCTGGACATTCTTCCCATGCAACCTACCCCTCTGGGGACAGCTTCCTCCCTCAGCCCTAGACCCCATCTCACCACTTCTGCCCAGTTATCTAATCAACCCAGAACCACGTTCTTGGGGAAAACTTAAGGAAAATGCCTACTTAACACAAAGTGCCATCCTGCAAGAAGAAAGGAAAGAGGAGACAGTGAGGGTCCTAAACCACTTCCATAGCAAAACAACACACTAACCAAGCCAACAGCCACATGCTGGAGGAGGTCATGGAGGGGCATCGCCTCCAGTTTACCCAAGAGCTGGACCCAGGCAATCGGAGGCTCCTCACCCTCTCCCTGTTCTTGGAATCTGCATTCTACTCGCTTTTCCTACGGTAGAAGCTGCCCCAAGGGCACAGTCTTGAGACAGTAAGGTGTTGTTAGACCATGTGGAAGGTATATGTGACTAAACCCAGCTCAGGTTTCCATATACACTTTCAAGGCTTTGGGGGGTGGGTGTGAAGATCTGCTCAGCTTGTAGCTGCCCGAGACAGGCCTCTTATGTAAGTTCCCCTGTCTGTTAAACCTGCCCCCTGCCAAGCGGGAGCAATGTGTCTCTTTCTTTCATCTCTCCCTGCCTCCCTTGTACGGGAAGCTCCCCAGGTTGCAAGCCAACCATATATTAACTTGCTTAATCTTTTCAATAACTCTTTGAGATGGTCAATATTATTACCTCCACTAAACAAATGGAGAAACAGAGAAACAAAAAGGTCCAGTGACGTGCCCAAAGTCACAGGGCTAGCAAGTGGATGAACCAGGATCCAAACCCACACAGCCTGATCTCCAGCTTGCACTCTTAATCCTTTCAGTATATACCAGTCTACACCTTCTGTACCGCCATCCTCCACTGACAGCATATGGGCTACCATACTATGGTAGCAGGAAGTATTTTATTACTCATTATTTCATTTACACATGCCTTCTCTTCCCAGCTAGGCTAGTTGCTGATTGAGGGGAGAGGTTCAACTCCTCAACTCCTGCCCCATGCCAACCTGTCCTGTTTGGACCCCACACCAACATGCCCTCTTCTAAGCTCATGGTCAGTAGACACTCAACGGATAACTGCATTATATCACTAAATCCCAGGGAATAACAACAGTTGCAGTTACTTATGTATTCATGGAAGAAAAGACCAACTCCAATCACCCAGGGTTGAAACTAGGCCTTCTTTCCTATTGGAGGAAATTTCTGCAGGAGTGAGCAATCTAAAATGTTAAACATTAATTAACAGCTCAAGTAAGTGACTATGTTAGTAAGTCCCAGGTAAATATTGTGTCCCCACCGAATGTTTGAAAATAAGGTCCCTTGATCATATTAAGTAGGAGGGGTGATCTTCTCAAGATTCAAGGATTTCATGCACCCCTTCAACATATCACATTTACAGGCTTGCATATAACAAAGCTCCTGGGAAAGGGGACTGCCTTACTCATTAAACTTGCCTTATTATCTTAGAAAATTCTCAGATTCAGTGAAAGACAAGGATGACAGCTCTATTTCCATCATTGTTGACTCATGATCATGGAACACCAAATAACTCCAGAACCATCCTTCTTTGAATAGAAGCCCTCATAGCATACGTGTATGTGTCTCACTTTCGCTCTCTCTTATTTCAAAAATTCTCTTCTCCCTTGCCCTCAATGTCTTCAGAAGAAGCATAATTTGCTACTGCCTCTACTTCATTCTCTTTACAGTCTAGTCGCTTCCTTTATCCTTCTACTAAACCCGTTTTCTCAAAAGATATCAAAATCATCTTACTAAGTGAATGTTTATGAACAGGTATTCTCAGTTCCCATCTCCCTTGACTATCCTGTGCACCCTGACCCGCTGTAAGACTCACTCCATGCTAGTCTTTTGTAATATTTCCCCTCCCCTGCAACCTTCATATTCCCTTTAGGACCTAAATCCTGCTACTTCCCAACCAGTTCCCCAGACACACAAAATGACTCTCTATTCCTCAGTGAGGTAGGTTAGATTGTTATTCAGGAACTACCTGACCTCTCTCTCCACTTTCCCTTCCAGGCTGGAATGTATTTCCACATTCCTTTGACATCAGGCTTGATTTGGCAAATGGGATGTTAAGAGATGTGACTTGAGCAGAGGCTGGAATATCATTTGCATTCCTACCCTTTACCATGAGAAGAATATATCTTGGTTCCCACAAGATCTTGGAAGACAGAGATACATGAACCTAACCAGCAGCCTGGAGCCCAGTCCAGCCTACCTGACACACAGATACATGGGTTAGAATAAATAATTATTATCTTAAGACACCAAGGTTTGAGATGGTTTGTTACACAGCAGATATAGCTAACTGATGCACCCATAAACAATATTAAGCCTTTAAAAAATTGTTTCCCTTTTCTCTGATTTCTCCAATGGAAATTTTCCTTTGTTACTAAACTTCCACAGTGTTACCTCTCCTCTGACACTTTTCCTCCTTTGTGTGCAGTCTTCTCTCTTTTACTACATTATAAACCACTTTGAGGAAAAATATGTCTCATTAATCTCTGCCCCCACCCTGCCAGAGCATCGAACATTCTTACCCCAAGGTTGAACCAAATTAAAATGTATTCATTCACTTATCCATTTAGCAAATGACTACATATTAGAAATAAACCTCCACCTGAAAGGCATTTAATGCAACACCTGGCCCAATGTCATGAACAAGAGACACTTTATATCTGATATGATGATGTTACTGCTTTGTTATTCCTATTAATTATTTATAAGAAAAAAAATGGCATTCACTTAAAGAACATGTTATTCTTGTTGATGGAAACAAAAAAGAGTTTATTCTTTTGGCATTTTTTTATCTCTACCACTTTCTTCAGCTTTTCATTTCTGATATTCCATTACCCTCTTTCTTCTTAGACTTAGCCCTGGAAAACTTAACTGTCCTCAGTTGGGCGAGCTGGTTTATTTACTAAGGCCACTGAATCAATAGGCTTTTCCAACACTGGACATGCCCCTTCCTTTCTATTGGAAATGAAACTGAATGAGCACTGGAAAACAAACTCAACCAACATTTATTTTGGAGGGATTCAAGAATTAGGGTAACATGCTAGCCAGTTTTGGGTCCTTTGAAATGTCACCACTTGGAATGGCAAAAACCTTAACAATATTTGCAACCAAAGTGCCTATGATCAGAAATAGCTGAAGATATATTAGTCATACATAGGAAATAAAGGCACATTCTTAACTAGAGTAGATGAATGATCTGTAAAACGGTAGGCTGCCTGTCAAGAGAACCAATGGAGTAATATATTGCTACATTTAAAACGGGTGCTTCTTTAAAGGCTGGTCCTATGGGGTAAGGGGTATAAAGTAAACAAGTGAGAGGGAACGGTTTCTCAGTCAAGGCCCATGATTGAGAACACCAGTGTGAAGAGCACTGGGCTGAACAGGGTCTGAAAAATGTAGTGTGACCTTGAACCCGTCACTTAACAAGTCATTATCCATATCATTTAAAAAAATTACAATAGAGCCCGGCCAAGCGTGGTTCATCGGTTGAGCGTCAACCTGGGATCCAGGCGATCAGGGTTCGATTCCCAGTCAGGGCACATGCCTGGGCTGCGGGCTTGATCAATGACTCTGTCATCATTGATGATTCTATCTCTCTCTCCCTCTCCTTCCTCTCTCTGAAATCAATAAAGATATATTAAAAAAAAAAAAAATTACAATAGAACTCCATGGATCCAATTAAATTTAATTCATATTATTCAAGTTCTTTGTCTAAAATGACATTTCTCAAATCAATGGTCAAACAAGTTTAGGAATCACTGGGTTAAAAAATGTGAAACAGATTTCTTGACAATGCAATTTTTAGAGACTCTAATATTCTAATGTATATTCTGAAACTCTAAGAGCTCATGGATGTGGTGTGAAGCACTTCCAAAGTAATCTGACCAAAGTTCCCTTTTACTGTGGACCATCTTCTAGGACTGCTGTTCTCCAAAACCCCATGGTTGTTTATTACATAGGACACAGAGAAGCTAAGAGAATGGTCCCCTTGGTTTCTGGTCCTAAGGCCTGACCTTCTCATAAAGTCTGGCTTATCCCATTCCCTTACAGTTTAAGGGACACCCCTGAATCCTTATAATGATGTCTCTTTTGTTCTTGAGATTAAACTGATGACTATCATATGCAAGCAAAAGTACCTTAATGAAGAAAAACGCATGTATAGGGGTTTGAGTGAATACTGCTGATTTGTTCATATCTGCAATGATCACTTGGGCTGAAAATGCCAGGTAAATATGGTAGTAAGTTTGCCAAAATGGGAGCCTCAGTCCCTGAGCTGAAGTACTTTCGTAAGTCAAGATGCAATCATCTTATATAAGGGAAGCAATTAAGAAATACAGTTGCTACAGGAAACTAAAACCTTTTGCAGGAGAACAGACATCATGCTTTCCATTAAAAACTCTTCCTTCCCATGTTCACCTTTTCTGCCTTAAAAACGAAATTGACTTCCTTTTCAAGTGACCTTTTAAAAAGTCCAAATAATGAAGTGCCGTAAGTATTCAAAATATTCAGAATGAAGCCCATTCCTGTAATATTAGGTTGGATATGCCTGCAATTCAGAAAAACTCATTGCTCTTTCTTTGGACGACCAACTTAGAAAATGAATCCTGTTTTCTTCATAACTCTCATTATGTTGCTTGTGGAGAAAGCCTTTAGAAAACCACACTGTGAGCTAATAAAACCGAACCAAAAGCTTTTGGAAAAATTTTGCTCTTCTTTCCTACTCCCCTCTCTTCCCCTCCCCTTCCTTTCCCTCCTATTCTTTTTCTTCCCCTCCTCTCCCCTCTCTTCTCTCTTTCCCCCAAGAGAGAATATTAGAGGCAAATTGTGAACAGCATTGTGTGTAGGGAAACACAGACAGGTTAGAGGAGACTGTTACCTCAAGTCATCTAACAATGATGATAACGGTACTTTGGGATAATGGGACACACGTTGAGGATCCCTATAGTTTTGAAGAGAAAAAGGAAAGAAACAAAGAGATTGAAATCATTTAATCAATCATGATCAAGAGAAAAAAAATAAACAGACCCAAGTCTGTGTATTACTCTTAAAACAAGCATAAGTGAAATAGTCACCAACATGATATAAGGTCAAAATATAGAAGGAGAACTCATTTTCCATTCACCTATGAAACAACAATGGAAAATAACTTAAGGAAAAAAAATTAAGGAACTTTTTATGTGGGATTTTAGCCCATATTTATATGCTGGGGAATAATTGTTGACATAAGATAGATAAAACTTGATAGACATAGAAATAGACTTTTCCTAGGAAGAAAAGAAAAAAAAAATTCAAAAGAGGAGTGTTGTTGAAAACAATGACAACTAAAAATCACTTAAAGACTCTCAAATATTTATTTCAGACATGAGAATAGGAGCCCACAGAGAACTTACTATAAATTCATAGTTTTCAATATACAAACTGAAAGATATAGATGTATTATGTGTTTAAGTACATATACATACATCCCCTAGCTCTATCCACTGACAGGTTGAGAAGCAATGACACCCCAGGAGCAACGAGCACACCCAATATCCAGGCCTTGGTTTCTAAATACCATTCCTCAATAAAAAAAAAACAGAGCTCCTTGGAGAAAGGGCTGAATCCAGGGTCGGGACAGGCAAGTAACCAGATGAGCCTAGAATATCTTGTGGTGCCAGAAAGGAAGAAATAACTGAAAAAACTACAGGGGCATGGCAAAAGGACACATGCACCAGCATAAAGGGGCTCCTGTGCCAAAACCTGGGACAATTTGAGCAGGAAAATGAGAGTAACTGATTATAATTGTAGAATAACAATAAATCTGTAAGTCTGTACTGATATAAATAATAAATGAAAAGAGGAGAAAGAAAAGCTTTTTCTTACAGAATTCCAGCTAACACATATAGAAGTAATGACTAAGTAGGAAATCACCCTTTGTCAATCCAAACAATAATTCTTTCAGGTAAGAAGCATTAGTAAATGCTAAAATGAATGGGCAAAAGTATAAGAAATAAGATATTCAAATTTTCTAAATGTATTCCCCTATATGATACTTATTAATTATAAAGTAAAAAACAGAGATGCTGCAGTGAAGAAACCACATTAATCAAGCGACCACAGTTAATAGACATCACCAGGAAAGGGACAGACAGGTGTCATGTGATAGGACACACTAAGACGATACAATAGTGCTTGTGTGGTATTCCTGCCAAAAATACAAAATCTGAACCTAATCATAAAGAAACATCACATCAGACAAACCCAAATTAAGGAACATTCTGAAAGCAACAGGCCCATGCTTTTCAAAAAATGTCCAGGTCATGAAAGACTAAAACTCTGATGCAAAGACATGTGACAACTCAGTGCAATGTGCGACCCTGGAATGGATCACGGACCAGGAAAATAGGACTTTGACAAAAATCCCAATAAGGTCTGTGTATCAGAAATAGAACTGTATTAATGTTAATTTCCTGGCTTGATAACTGCACTGTGTTTTTCTAAGAGAACGTCCTTCTTTTTAGAAATTACACACTAAAGTATTTAGAACAAAGGAGACTCATGACTGCAATTTTCTTTCAAAGATTTCAGGGGGAAAAATTTATAGATAGATGATGATAGATAGATAGATAGATAGATAGATAGATAGATAGATAGATAGATAGATAGATAGACAGACAGACGGACAGGATATGATGAACGTGCATAGTCAAGTATTAATATCCAGGGAACCTGAGAGATGAGGAGAGACTAACTCTGTACTATGCTTGCCACTTTTTTTAAGTCT